>NW_017728949.1:79763798-79806481 GCF_001723895.1 Crocodylus porosus
GTCCCTGCTGGTGGCCCCTCATAAAGTTGTAGGCAGCCACAAGATGCGGAGACTGAAGAGATTCAGGTCCCTCAGCCTCTCCTCATAGGGCTGGCCATGGAGGCCCTCAGCCATACGAGTGGCCTCCTCTGGACCCTCTCCAGGTTCTCTTCTTGAAGTGCGGCGCACAGAACTGGACACAGGACTCCAGCTGCGGCCTGACCAGCACCGCATAGAGGGGGGAGCAAGACCTCCCTGGACCAGTTAGTGATGCCCCTGTTAATGTATGACACACAGACAAACACACACACACAGACATACACCACCCCCCAGCAGGTAGGTGTGTATGGGAGGATGGGGGGAAAGGAAGGGGTTGGGGGGGAAGGTTGAGAATGGGGGAAGAGTGCATCTGTGCTCCTGCTCCCAAGGGGGTGTGAGCGCAGAAGTGTCCCTCTGCGGGCCACACACGCGCTGCCTGGCCGGGGGTGGAGCTCACACACAGCAGCTGCCACCACACCACTGCTGCTGGGTTGGAAGCTGACTTGGGGCTGAGGGAGCGAGGATGTGTTGGGGAAGACATGGAGTGCCTGCCAGCCAGCAGGCACTCCTGATGGAGCTTTCCCCAACACTTTCCCCGCCCTCAGCCTGGGCAGGAAGGTGGGCAGGCAGGGAAAGGTGGGGAAATGAGAGTGTGCCCTGGGGCGCAGTGGTGGAGGGGTGAGGGGCACACCAGTCCCCACCTCAGCTTACTCTGTGTCTGCTCCTAGGAGCAGGGCCGGGGGGGCGAGGGCAGTAGTGCCCCTCTGTGGGCCACACACATGCTGCCTAGCCAGGGGCACACACAGGAGCCACAGCCACCACTGCACTTCCACCACTGCACCTCGTGCTGCTTGCCTGTGGCCGGTGGCGGGAAAGCCACCATGTGCGAGCCTCCGCCCCCACCCCCCCCAGGCTGGGCAGGCACATGCAACTTGCAGAGGGGCACTGTTGCCCTTGCCCCCCTGGTCCTGCTTTGGGCAAGTGGCGTGGGGTACAGCAGCAGTGGCACAGTGGTGCTGGCACGCAGTGGCCACCACTGCAACCACGCTGCTGCTGGCAGCTGCCCCCACACTGCACCTCTGTTCATGTGGCAGTGGCTGCCAGCACCACTGCACCACTGCTGCTGTGCCCCACGCCACTTGCCCAGAGCAGCAGTGCCCCTCTGCGGGCCTCACATGCCTGCTTGGCCAGGGGGGCTCACATGTGGTGCCTGCCACCACTCTTTACAAAAAAGGGAAGTCTGAGGGTTTCCCTGCTAAAAGGGAAAATCTGCATTTTCTCCAATCAAAATGGGAAATCCATGGTTTTCTCCGTTTTTCTGTGGGAAATGGAAAACCTGGATCCCTGGTAATCAGGCATTCCCATGGGAAGTGGGAAGGCCTTGACTTGCCTAATCCAGAGATTCTAATATCCCAAGTGAATGCTTTGGCCCCCAGGCCATTCTGGGATTGAACAGTGTCAGGCTGTCCTGTTGGAACTCTTCAATTTTGTATATAAAAATATTCAACTGGCCAGAGAGACGGGGATGGATTCTTTAAGCAAGTGATCAAGTTTGTTAGGGCAAGGTGGTCTTGCACCAAAGCCAAGGCATGTTGGGAGCTGCCTGACTCCCATTTAGACCCATCTATAAGTGCCACATTGGCTGCAGTCAACGAAGCTCCAAGATATATAAGTGCAGTACTCCTCACAAACCCTCAGTTATGCCTTACCCAGAAACCTCCTCCTTCCAGCCCTGCTTCTGCTTAGTCTCCAGCTCCTGACTTCTGGCTGATGACACTAGCCTGGCATCCTAGTTTCTGTTTTGCTCTTGTTCCCTGGCTTAAAGCAGTGGCTGCTGACCATCTCAGCCTGCTGCCCAAGTTCTTGTCTTTGGCTTGTTCCCCTTTCTTTAGATTTCCTGGCTTCTGACTCCAGTGCTGTATTTGCATATGGCTTCAGGCTCCTCACTCTTGGCTCAGTACCAGCTGCTGCCTCTGGACTCAGATCTATAGTATTGTGACTCACCGCCAATTATTAGGTCAAACTGCTCATTGGTCTCTAACAATGGCACTCACTTGGGATGCATGAGACCCAGGCATCAAGGACCTACACCATCAAATGTTTAAATGTCATGCAAAGTGAACTGATCTAAAAGGAGCAGTAGTGTAAGTAGAGGATGGGGGAAGTGAGCAGGGCACCAGCCCCAGGCATTGATTTAGAGGGGGTGCTGGAATGGTGCCCCTGCAAGGCTTTGCTATAGCAGGAGCAGCCCCATGCCAACCTGGCTATAGGAGCTGGGTGCGGGAACACTTGGGCCACGTAAACTGACCACTCTCTTTCTCCCCACGCTGGTACTTAGCACCCTCTGACTCCCTCAGTCCCCCACCCCTCTGGGGTATAGAGAGAGGAGTTTTGCCTGGGGCATAACATTTGTCAGTTATACCTCTGAACAGGATAATCTGAGAAACCGACACCACAATAGCTCATAGCTTGCCTTGGGGCAGTTGGCACTTCAGTCTGGCCTCTAGGGTATGCTCTGGTCAACTGGGTATCTCAAAGCTTCTTCAGAAAATGTGAAAAATATTGATTTTTTTCCCCTTGATGTAGAATATGAAATTATATAAAAAGGTTCATATGGTTGAAAAAACTGTTTCCCATCCTACTTTTACTTCCATAAGAGATCAGATTGACCTCCAGCATCACCTTTTCCCTAGCTGGATGCGACATTCATTCCTTTGATTTAACCTTCCCTTGATAAGGTTTATCAGACACAAAACTCACTGCAGCCCCATAGAAGCATGGCCATAAACTAAAATCTATTTCACTTACAGGCTATTGAGGAAAAGGCTGCTAATACCTTTCTCATTTTAAATACCTATGCTACACAAAGCTATTGTAGTGGTAATACCTAGGAGAAAGAACCCCCCAAAACGTGATACAATACAGATAAGTGGCAAAGGATTTCTCAAAACAGATTTTTAGATTTCCAGACAAGCTTTGCGGACTTAAAACCCTATACATTTTAAAGATTAACATCAGAATCATAGAACTTGCTTCTGATTTCCAGAAAACTGCATCAGAAAGAATTTTAATTTTCCTTACAGAAATGTGATGTGTGTTAACTAATAGAAAATGTAGACATGTAAAGCTAGTTGCAAGAGGAGGAAAAGAAAAGAAAGATCTATGGGCTCCTACAGACATGCGGAGAGCCAGCACCGATGCATTGGAAAACCAGCACCTCAGAGCAGACTTGATTAACTGAATCTGCTGGAGCACAGAAATTGATGCGCTCCGGCAGCCTTCTGTGTCATGTGTATCTGTGTCCCCATGCTTCCCTGTGCTGAAAAAATGGTGGCAGGGCACTTCGAAATAAAACTCATTGGATGAGCTTTAGTTCAAAGCACCCTGCTGCTATTTCTTCAGTGCAGGGCTGTGCAGGGATGCTGATGCATTTGATGAGTGGGTGCTTTTAAATAGCATGGCTCACTAATTAAAGCTCCCAGTGCTGTGTTCCAGAACACATGTAAAAATGTCCTATGATGCAATTCTAGAGGGAAAAATTGAAGACTGAAATATTTCCATTGACAGATGGTTGCTAACATTAAGAAAAACTACATAACTAGAAAATGAAATCAGGTATTATATTGCAACGGCACTTGCAATATTACAGTATTGATCAGCTAACACTGATCATTTCTTTTGCTTCTTTTATTGTAACATCCCACTTTCAGTTTCTTGACATTTCTGAAAAGAATACTGCTGGCTAAAATCCTCCTTGTAAAAAATCCAAAGTGAGTACAGTCTGTGAAGTGTTTTATTATTATGCTGTACTCAAATAGTTTATTCAATAAGGTTATAAGGGTAATAACAGGACTGGACCAGATTAATTGAATATGTAAGAAGGTAAATGAACACATCAGATCATAACATTTAAATAAGCAAATTCAAACATACATTGCAAGTTTATTGATAGTGTAAGTTTCTTGAGATTTTTTGCATGCACAGCCTCAGCAGAAACAAACAAAAGCAAAACACACATGATAATTTGAAAATTTATACCTAAACAAAAACAAAACTCTCGTAGTCTTTTTTCAAATACAGGCAGTCCTCAACTTCTGGCATTTCAACTTATGGCGATTTGCACTTGAGGCGCTGTGTCATTTACACTCATGTTATTACTTACGGCGTTGGATCCTCGCACTTATGGCACTACAGGGAAATTTACAATGAGAAAAAGAGGGCAGCCAAACAAACATTCCTGGATCAGTTTCTCAAAAAGCCATCAAGTGGCCCTAAGTCTCCACAAAGAAGCCCTTCTGAATTCCATGACCCTGATGAAGGTGTTCCTTCACCTTCTGATTAAATAAAATGTTTTGTGATTACTTGCCCTGTTTAATCGATTCATATACACTACACTTCAGAAAGCTTTGTACTGTACAGTGTATATCATTTATAGTTGATTAAATAGTTGATTTAAATATAGTGTTTATAGTCATTTCTATAAAAAGTTGGGCATCAGGCCCTTGGTCAGAAACGTAACCCCCTATTATAATATTGTTTCTATGGGAAAATCAGATTCTACTTATACCGTTTCGACTTACAGCGCCTTTTCCAGGAACATAATCTACTGTAAGTGCAAGGACTGCCTGTATTCATTTTCTATGTTCTTTTGCCTAGCATAGTTAATTTCTCTGGTCAGGGATCACGTATGCTGGAAAATGTAGGGCTGGCCTACAATAGTTTTGATTGTTTGTTTATTTTTGTGCCCTTATCACACTAGTATATTTATCATAATGTTTATACTAACAAATGAACAAATCTGATGGACGGAAGTCAATCATTGTGGTGCGCCGTAACCAGTCCCCCAAGGCTCTGTCCTTGGGCCTATCCTTTTCAATATCTTCATTAACGATGTGGACATTGGTGTCAGAAGTGGACTGGCCAAGTTGGCTGATGACACCAAACTTTGGGGTAAAGCGTCCACACCTAAGGATAGGACGGTGATCCAGGCCAACCTTGACAGGCTTAGAAAATGGATGGACGAAAACCTGATGGCCTTCAACTCTGAAAAATGCAAGGTACTCCGCCTTGGGAAGAAAAACCCGCAGCATGTTTATAGGCTCAGCAGTCCTACGTTTGCTAGCACCATGGCTGAAAGGGACTTGGGGGTTATGATTGACCGCAAGATGAATATGAGTCACCAATGTGATGTTGCAGCCAGGAAAGCGAGCAAAACTCTGGCTTGCATCCATAGATACTTCTGTAGTAAATCCCAGGATGTCATCCTCCAGCTCTATTCAGCCTTGGTGAGGCTGCAGTTGGAGTACTGTATCTAATTCTGGGCTTCACAATTTAAAAAGGTTGCGGAGAAGCCTGAGAGAATCCAGAGGAGAGGCACGTGCATGATCAGAGGGCAGGAAAACAGGCCTTATGATGAGAGGCTGAGAGCTACGGGACTCTTCAGCCTGGAAAAGCGCAGGCTCAGGGTGGACCTGGTGGCTGCCTATAAGTATATAAGGGGTGTACATCATCATCTGGGGAAATACTTGTTCAGCAGAGCACCCTATGGGATGACAAGGTCAAACGGTCACCAACTTCTCCAAGACCATTTCCGGCTGGACATAAAGAAGAACTTCTTTACAGTCCAAGCCCCCAAGATCTAGAACAGACTGCTGCCAGAGGTTGTGCAAGCACCTACTCTGGATTCCTGTAAGAGTTAATTGGATGTTTATCTTGCTCAGATCCTGTGACCCCTGCTGACTTCCTGCCCCCGGGGGACAGGGCTGAACGCAGTGATCTTCCGGGGTCCCTTCCAGCCCTAGTGTCTATGAAATCTATGGATTATAAATTCTATAATAAGTGTGAAATTTTTGAAGACATTCAAAACTATTATTTTTCTCAAACATGATTGGTTAATTATTTCTAGATTTGTTCCTGGGAGAAGGAAAGTGAACAAGGCAAATATTTTCTTTAATTGAGAGGAGTGATATGAGTATGTAGGGTATCCCTAGTTTAAACACTGTGCATGTTTACATGTGCAATTAATACTATTTGGGTTTGCTGCACAATAATTTACTGTGCAGTAAACCAGCCCTGGGCAGGTCATGCAGTCACATGCAGTCATTTGGGAGGAGATTGGCTGCTTATGAGACTAGCTTGCTCCAGGCCTTCTTTGGCCCCGCTCCACCTGCCTGCAGCATCTAGGGAGAGCTGGAGGCTCCAGCCACAGCTACCCAGGTGCCAGGGGCACTCTTTAAAAGGCAGCCTCTCACAGTGCTCCCTGGCCACCTGCTTTTCTGGTCCCCAGAGCAGTCTGAAGCCTGCTGGCACAGCCCTCTATGACTCTGTATTCAGAGTCTGTCCCCACCATGCAATGGCTGTTCCACCCCCAGGCCCCAGCAGTGATGACCTGTGCCCCGGGCTGATCCTTCCCACCCTGCTTGCTGTGCTTCACCACTGCAGCGACTGCTGCCTGGCCCAAGTCAGCCCTGGCCAGGCTTAGCTGCTCAATATGAGGGCACCTGCCATCGCATGGCCCCCGGTATGGCTGTATGGCCAGGCTCACTGCTCTACCTGAGGCCCCCCGGACCCTGTGCTGCTGCCCAGACTCCAGCAGGAACACCGATGACATACACATGGACGCCTGCACAGATGCCATCCATGAGCTCCTGGAGCTACAGCCCCACTGCCTGTGGGCCTGCCCTATCAGCCAGGACTGGTGGCTCCACATTGTTCAGTGCACCTGGAATGATGAGCAATGGCTAGACTCATTTTGGACCACAGTCCAGGAGCTCCTCAACCAACTCTGCCTGCACCTGGAGTGGCAGTCCATCACCATGTAGCCACCCCTCCTCGCAGAGACTAGGCTGGCCATCACCCTGCTCAAGCTGACCATGCCTGCCAGCCTGTACTATTGTCCACCTCTTGCTCGGTGGTCAAAGCAACTTCTGGGGAGGTCATCCTGGAGGTCTGTGGTGCCCTCCTCGATGTGCTGGGACACACTATGCTCTGGGTCCATGACCCCCTGAAGGTGGTGGCAGGGTCCTGTACCCTGGTCTTCCCACAGGGGTCCTGCACTGGGGTCCTGGATGGGACCTACATCCCTGTCACCTGCCTGCCCTGGGGGGCTGCCTGTACTACAGGTGGTGGGACTTCCACTCAGTTGTGCTGCAGATTGTGGTGGACCACTGCACTGGGGTGCCTTAACTGATTGCAGCACCAGCTGGGCTGGCAATGTCCATGATGCCCATGTCTTCCGCAATTCTATCCTGGCAGCCCTGTTCAAGAATAGGCACTTTGCACTAGGGATTCCAGACTTCCAGCTGAGTGAGGTGATGATCCAACTGTTCTCAATGGGGACCCCACCTACTTGCTCCTCCCCTGGCTCATGTGGTCCTGCACTGGCCAACTGGACCCCTGCCAAGCACATTTCAATAGGTGCATGGGCTGGACCCACACACTGGTGGAGTGTGCCTTTGGCCACCTGAAGGGATGCTGGTGGACCCTCACTGCCTGCCTTGAGGTTGTGGAGGCCAACATCCTTTGGGTCATCATTGCAGCCTCTGTGTTGAATATCTGCTTGGGGGCAGCCCTTCTGTGAGGCATGGGCAGGGGAAGCACAGTGGGCAGAGGACACGTGGCAGTGGGAGCACCAACTGTGGTGGCAGTGACAGTGATGAGCCCCCCCACTGAGGCCCTGGGCAAGCTGCACACCCAGCAGCAGGGGCCAGGGCGCCGCATGCAAGAGGTGCTGGTGGACCACCTTCTTCTTCACCCCCTACCGTAGGCCACTTGTATGGCCAGCCATGGACCCCAGGTCTATGAAGCACCTCCAGCATCATGCTCACTGTGGACAATTTTCTGCACAACACTTTATTTTCCTACTCAAGCATAGATCCCCTCCCATCTTCCCTCCTGAACACCAGACCCCACCATCAACCACCCCACCCAGCACCAATAGAGCACTCCCTTTCAGAAATGTCATAAATTTTTAGGGTCAGAAGGGACCTCAGTAGATCATTGAGTCTGACCCCCTGCCCTGGGAAGGAAATAACACTGGGGTCAGATGACCCCAGCCAGGTGCTTGTCCAGTCTCCTCTTAAAGATCTCTGGGGGAGGAGAACACCACTTCCTTTGGAAGCCCATTCCAGATTCTGGTAACCCCTACTGTGAAGAATTTCTTCCTGATGTCCAATCTAAATCTGCTCTCTGTCAGTTTGTGGCCATTGTTTCCAGTTACTGCAAGGGGTAGCCTAGTAAACAGAGTATCTCTTATTCCTTGCTGCCCCCACCTGATGAATTTGTAGATGGCCACAAGATCACCTCTCAGCCTTCTGTTGTGGAGACTGAAGAGATCTAGGTCCCTCAGTCTCTCCTCGTATGGTCTTACCTGCAGACCCCTAGCCATATTAGTAATACTCCTCTGGATCCTCTCAAGATTATCCACATACTTCTTGAAGTGCGTTGCCCAAAACTGGCACAGTACTCCAGCTGTGGCCTGACCAATGCCGCATAGAGGGGAAATATCACCTTCTTAGACCTGTTTGTGATGCACCTGCTAATGCATGATAGAGTGCAGTTAGCTTTACTTATCACTTCGTCACATTGACAACTCATGTTCATCTTGGAGTCTACTATGACTCCGAAATCCTTTTCTGCCACTGTGCTCTCTAGAAGGTCATCTCCCAATCTATATGTGTGTTGGTGATTCTTTCTCCCTAGGTGCAGCACTTTGCATCTATCTTTATTAAACTGCATCCTGTTCTGTTCTGCCCACTTTTCAACCTGTCCAAATCTGCCTGAATGTGTTCCCTGCCTACCTGTGTGTTTACTTTGCCCCATAATTTGGCGTCATCTGCAAATTTGGACAGGGTGCTCTCCACACCCTCATCCAAGTCACTGATGAAGATATTGGACAGCATTTGTCCAAGGACCAAATCTTGGGGGACCCTGCAGCCCACATCTTCCCAGGTCAATACCGACCTGTCCACCACCACTCTCTGGGTGCGTCCCATAAACCAATTTGCCACCCACCTGACTGTAATCATCTACATCACAGCCATTTAGTTTCTTTATAAGACTGGGATGAGACACCGTATCGAAGGGATTTTTAATATCCAAGTAAATGACATCTACCTCAACTCCTGCATCTAAACATTTTGTGACCTGGTCATAAAAAGAAACAAGGTCAGTCAGGCAGGATCTACGTTCTATGAATCCATGCTGGTTGCCCTTCAGCATTATTTTTTCTGCTGGACTCCCACAAATGTGATCCTTAATGATTTTTTCAAAGGTTTTCCCAAGGATAGAGGTGAAACTAACTGGCGTATAGTTGACTAAATCCTCCTTCCTCCCTTTCTTGAAAATAGGGACCACACTGGCCCTTTTCCAGTCACCTGGGACCTGTCCTGACCACTACAAGTGCTCAAATAGTCGTGTCAGTGGTTCTGCTGTGACACTGGCTAATTCCCTCATCACCCTTGGATGAAGATTGTCTGGGCCTGCTGACTTAAACATGTCCAGCCCCTCCAAGTGCCCCTTCACTAGGTTGGCACTAATTGTTGGTGGGCTGGTGTCCCTCTTGTGCCTGTCTATAATACAACTGGGAGACATGTCTTTATCTGTGTTCAGGAATACGGATGTGAAAAACTCATTGAAGAGCTCATCTTTGTTGCTTTTATCTGTCACTAATTGCCCTAGTCTGTCTGGTAAGGGTCCTATGTTGTTGTGCACCTGCTTTTTGCTCCCTATATACCTGAAGGACATTTTGTTGTCTTTAATTTTTGACGCCATCCTGAGTTCCTTTGCTGCTTTGGCCTTTCTAACTGACTTCTTGCAAGTGGGAGCCAAGTAGGTATACTCCTTCTTGGTGGCTACTCCCCTCTTCCACAGTCTATATGCCTCTTTTTTTGCCCCTAGGCTTTCCTGGATATTCCTGGTCAGCCAAGAGGGTTTCTTGGCCCCTCTGCCCCTGCTTTCTGTTCAATGGGATTGTTCCCTTCTGTGCCTGAAGGATTGTTCCCTTGAGGAACAACCACCCCTGGACTCCCATCCTCTCCTACTGATCTCCTGAGCTCATTGAAGTTAGACTTTCTGAAGCCTTCCCCATGCCAACTATGTAGATTATGCTTTCTGTACCCTCCCAGGGTAGGGGACCAGGAGTGGAGGCACCCATGGAGGCGAATGCTATGGTGAGGCTGGCAGGCAGGTGGCTAGTCTAAGGGATAAGACAGTTGCTGCTTTGCTGGCATGGCTGGCTCCCCCTCCTGTCATGCAGCCTAGGGACAGAGCCAGCAGGGCCTGCATGTGGTGCTGGCCCAGCTATGGTCACCTTCTGCTCAAGGACTGAATGGAGCCTGGGTGAGTGGTGTGTAGGGACCCAGGAAAGGAGCCCAGCTGGCAGGGGCCTAGGGTGGGTGCCAGAGCAGTCAGCCCTGGCCACTGGAGGTGCCGTTGCATCTCAAGGCATCCCACTGAGGGGTTTGAGGCTGGGCAGAGGGCAGCCACCAGGAGGCAGGCAGGGCCAGGACCAGGGCCAGGGACTGAGCAATGGACATCAGGAAAGAGACTCTTAGTGCCAGGATAGTGTCTAGCAGCCAGCAGTCCTCCTCCATGGCCCCACTGCCCTGGCCACCATGGTGGCCTTCTACTCATGGGCCTCCAGTAGGCATCTTCTCAAGAAGGGTGATGTGTCTCTTTTGGGGGGCCAGGAGTGTCTCTTGGAATGCCTGGTCCTCCCAGGCCCTCTTCTGATCCCTCTGTAGTATGTATGCAATGTCCTCAGTGCACCAGGCCCACTCCTCTGCCAGCTGCTCCTCTGCCATGGTGACCAAGTTGTCCAGCAGCAGGATCCAGTCTTGAGTCCACTGCAGCCAGAGCTGGTGCACATGGAAGGCCCTGGCTGAGGGTAGTGGTGACCCTGAAGGTGCATCCCCAGTGACAGCTGGTGCCTCTCCATCATGTGCGAAAGAGGCTGTTTGTGAGTTTGCAACATTTCTGAGATAGCATGAACTATATCAGGGGGTTGTGTGCTGTCTGACCTCAGATCAGGGTCATGCCTGCCCAAGTGCCCAGGAACCATGGTAAGTCAGCTGGGCTGGCTCTGGCACAGTGGCTGCTGGCTGAGCCCTCTGTTCCTGCTTGCTCCATGGGGGCAGGCAGCCCTCTTGTTGCTTATCACAAGTAGTCTGCATTCTCCACCCCCTTCTCAATCTGGGCCAGGCCTGGCTTCTGGCATCACTTGCTGTGGCTGCTCCAGACCCACTCTCCACCTTCTCCTGCAGGCCAGGCAGTCTCCTCCTGTGTCACCAGGCCCATGCTGGCTGTGAACAGGGGGGGCAAGTGGTTATCACCTAACTGGGATGCAGAGCTTGCGGTACCCCTGCCCTCCCCACAGGGGCCTCTCCAGAGAGGCAGCTTGGGGCATGGCCTCTGCTGCACATGGCTTGCACCCTGAGCATGCCACTCGTGAGAGTGCCCTGGGCATTCTGTGATGAGCTGTTTGTGTGCACCAAGAGGATGCCTGACCCACTATGCCCTGCTGCTGGTCACTGGTGCCCCAGGTTCATCTGAGAGCCTGGTGCTTTGTCAGTGCCTCAGGAAAGCCCATGCTTCCCGGCAACATGTGCCACTGCTGGGAGGGGTGCCTCTGCTGGCACTGCACATCCCTGCTCCCCTGTGGCAGAGAAGGAGATTGCTGCAGGCATCAATGAATTACTCTGCATGTGAGAGGCCTGTGGCTGCCTAGCTGAGAGGGCACTGGCTGCTGAATAAAGTTTTGCACTGCCTCCTGCCTCCCTGTGTGCTGTGGGACAACTGCAGGGGCCAGAGGGGAGCTCAGACAAGCGGGGTTGGGAGTGGGGCAGAGGTAGGGAAAGGAGGGCCCTCTCAGTGCAAGGCTTACCAGATGGGCATGGCTGGTGTCCTTGTGGCCCACATCTGTCTTTGCTGGTGGCAATGATGTGCAGCTTCTGCTGATATCCTGGGGTGCAAGTGCATGGTGCCTGGCTGCTCAGGCAGTGGCCCTCTCTGGGGAGGAGCTGGAGCTTATCATGGTGGGTGGTGCCATCCCTGGGCTATCCTCCATGGTAGGGCTGTGCACCCAGGGCTGGTGGGCAGCTGCTGGGCCAGGCTTCCAGAGCTGGTGGATGAGGCTGGGGGCTGGGAATTCACTGGGAGGTGCTCCTTGTGCCCTGAGAAGACTCATCACTGCTGCCAGGCTGCAAGAGAGTCTCCAGCAGGCCTCCCATGCTGGAAAATATAGGGTCCTGAGGAGAAAGGATGTGGTCAAGCTGCTGCATAAAGAGCATGGTCCTGTGGGCAGCCCCTAACTGGTCGGTGATGTTGACCCACTGCACCCACCGGGCCCTGACCTTTATGTGGCAATGCTGCACCAACCAGTTGTATAGGGCCACTGCTGTGGGACCTGGTAGCCAGAGGCAGGCAGCAGGTGGAACAGGCCCTGGGCTCACAGCACCATTTTAAAGGCCAGGCTGGAGCAGGCAAAGAGAAGTTCTGAGATCTGTGCCCCTGGGGCAAGCCTGAGGTTGGCCCCCTGGTAGTGGGGCTCACCAAAAGAAATTTGCTTCTGGTTGGCATCTACACATGTGCCACTGTACAGTAACTACTGCACAGTTAATGTACTACCTGCATTTGCATTACTAACCATGCAGCACACTAATTTACTGCACAGTAAGCACCTATATGTGTGGATAGTGATGCTTTACTGTGCAGTAAATTAGTCTACTGTGCAGTAAGGCATCTTGTGTAGACGCACCTATGTTGGAGGCTACCTGAGATAGTTTAGCAATCTACTACTTATAACTGATATTGCAATTCCTACAAACTGTGACACTTGATGAAAAAGCAAAATGTTCTCAAAACGAGGGAAATGAATGCTCCCAGGGTTGTTATGCCCTACACAGAACAATCAAAAGATTGAGTTATAACACCTTGATTAGCTGCAGGGTTAGAGTCTGATGACTTTTTTTTTTTTTTTTTTTTTTGCACCGGTCCTGGAAGCACTGCAATACCAGGTCAGTGCATGGAGTGGACGGAGCACGCTCCGGTTCCACCAACCAATACCAAAAAGAATCTGCTCAACATGAGCGGAAGGCAGGGAGAGGCTGCAGGGCCTGCCCGGCATGACAATGAGGCATGTAGAAGCACCTCAAACTCTGTAAGAAAAAGCATTACAAAATGAAGCATTCAGTGCCTTCAGCATTGAGCAACTTTTTTGGACAGGTGAGCCACAAAAGTCAGGTGATGATGGTACAGCCACGTAGGATGTTTTAAAATGGCAAGTATGGCTTATAGATTTATTTTTATACTTTTATTGTTTATGTTTTTACAATATGAGAATGATAACATAACATTACATAGCAACAGAGAAGAATAGTTTATATTTATATTGTGTTTTCATCCAAGGATCCAAACGCATTATAAATAGTAAAATATGGATAGGTGCACTTATTTACTAACAGCACATTGTGATTGGCTGGTCTTTAGTTTTAATATCTCAGCTATACAAGTCCCAAAGGCACACATTGGATGCATCTACTTGTGCCATTAAGGCAACATGAAAAACTCTAGTGCAGTTTGTGCTGGAGTCAGCTGCTCCTTGGTGGAACATCTGAATGTGTGCCCAGGACCACAGCAGTTTGAGCCAGGGTGGAGCAGCCCTGCGCTGGCAGCAGGCTCAGGGGGTCAGTGCTGGGCTCGGGGTGATGATGCCAGGTGGTGGAAAGGCTGGCTGCAGCATGAGAGTGCTGAAACTGTGGAGCCATGTGGCTGCCCCCCCCGAGTCTGCTGCCAACCTGGGGTTGCTCTATCCTAGCTCAAACTGCTGCAGTCCAGTCACCAGCCACAGGTAGGTTTCTGCACAGTAAATTACTCTGCTGTAAGATAGTACTGTCCCCAACAGTAGTAAGCCCTAATACCAGTGCATGTATAGATGGTGATGCTTTACTGCAGAGTTAATTAGTCAACTCGGCAGTAAAGCACACAAGTAGATGCACCCACTGGGATCTCATCACTGAAAAACAAAAACAAAATAAAAATGCCTTGTTCCTTTAATTTAAATGAATGAGAGAAACAAAGGTTAATGGGGGGGAAAAAAAGATAATGGAACCTGACTGAGGGCAATCAGAGGTAGGAGAAAGCTTATGTGGGTAGTGAAAATGCTGCAGGATACTGTTATTGTTTTAAGACAGTCTTATTTCTGGAATATGTCAACTTGTTTTTTCAATAGCACTTTGGAGATTTTCAGCCATTTGAACTCACAACACTGCAGTTTAAGCTAGGCTGATATTGTAGGCCTTGCTGCAGGTATGTCTACATTGCAGACAACAGTCTTGTTTTTGGCTACCCAAGCTACCTAAAACTGAGCTAGCTCAGGTACTAGAAAGCAGCAACACACGTCTCCTTATGGACAAACTGACCCCACTCTTAGTAAAGTAGCCTGTACAGAGTCTGTGCTACTGAATCTAGACTGCTTCCTGTATCTAAGCTAGGCCAGTCTTAGCTAATTCCAATTATCTCTATACTGTTCTGCATCCTGCAGTGTGGGCATACCATGAGAAAATTATTTAATTATCTGAACACAGTAATGAGAGGCAGGCCCTTCGCACTGACTAGCTGCATCTACATAAGATGCTGACTGCACAGTTGTTACTGCACAGTCGTTTAGTACTTCTGTAGACAAGTACTAAAAGATTGCATTGTAACTGGAGTAGCATAGCCAAATGGCTTTTTGGTGATGCTGACTGTGAAGTAACTTGCTACTACTGTGCAGTAGCATCATGTCACGCTTCATGCCATGCGATGCTACTGTGCAGTAATAATGAGCTATTGCTCAGTCAGCATCTCCTGTAGATGCGGCCACTGTGTGTTACTGAAAAGGTATGCAGATGAATTAGCATGTTTGAAAATTAGTGTGTTGGTGCAAATGGTGTGGTGCATCATAACGTGTAATGCAATGCATAATTTTATCCCATTAAAAAGAAACTAGAAACTTTATTAATAAGCTAGTGGCCTAGGATTATATTATGCAGTTTAAGATTGGAGCGAGGAAGAATACAAATTTATTGGAATGTGCATTCATTTGCAATATAATATCTAATGCATATATAACCACAACAAATTAGGCAAAAATAATCAAAAGATGTTGTTTCATTAGTCCTGCAGTCATTAGAACTAAATGGACATCTTTTTTTCTAATTCGTAAAACAAAATCAAGCCTTCTTGAGCATCTTAACAAGGCATCCGATGCTTCACTAAAAGTTATTTCCACATTAGAGTTAAAAACAATGTTCACGACTGTGAAAAAGGAGTTGAATTATCAGGAGCAGCCAACAGACATCAGCCAACCAGATGTGCAGGGGCATGCACTTGAAGCGGCACAAATTTATGCCGCTACTTTGTGCTGCCATGCATGCCCCTGCACATGCACTTTGATGAGGGACAAATTGTCCTACTTCAGACAAACTACTCTTTCCCCACTTCTCCCAGCTCCCGGTGTGCTGGAGCAGCCAGGACACAAATGAAATAGTAGAGACACTCTGGCCAGTAGCCAGAGTGTCTCCCTCGAGGACTGAGCCTCTGTTTGTTCTGGCACATGCTATTGTAGTGTGCACTGTGCTTTCTTTCTTGGCATGTTTTTTTGCTACCAGGAAATCCCAGTAGCAAATTTTCCCCCCATGCCACAAATTTGCAGTGCGTGGCATGCTTTAACATTATAGGCATGTGATTTCTGGTGCCACAAAAATGTTTGCAGCACCACATACTGCACATGCCTGCATGTCTGGATGTGGCCCACAATTACAGAAGAAAGGCTAGCTTGATTTGTTGAATAGCTAAACCATTAAAAGGAGAGAGGGTCATTAATACCTGTGGTATGAAGAGTTCAGAAGGAATCAGGTAGATTATAATGATCCATAAAGTCAATTGATTCCAGTCACTGTTGCCTGAATAGAATTGCTACTACCACTGCCAGGCAGTTTAAATTCTGGATGAACTGGGAATCAAAGAGGAGGGGACAATGCAACTGCATTATCGCAACCTCCTCGCCCCCATCCTGCATCCACCTCAGTAACTTCTATATCTGTTAAAATTAATGGGCATACAGTGCTAGATACCTTAAAAGCACCACAGATATTTGCCAAATATTATTGTTATTTTTACTGGAGAAGTGACTATCGCCTGTGTAGAGCTAGCACATGCATTTTGACAAAAATACTGGAAGGAATTCTGTTAACACTCTCTGGATTTTTTGTGCATGTAGAATAGCTGCACTGATACTGAAGAATGTAAGGGACCCAAATGGTTCTTACCATATATTAATTAAATACTGCATATATTAATAAGTTCACAAGTCTCTTGTGTCAAAAATAAATAATATCCCAAGTGATAAATATTCACAATAAAGAGCTTCTAAGTACTCTAGTATGATAGTTACACTATTTACTTGTTTTCTTTACATAAAAGTTAATAAGATGTTAAGTTTTGGGACCCCCACTTCAGAAAGTATGTGGACAAATTGGAGAGAGTCCAGCGAAGGGCAACAAAAATGGTGAGGGGCCTGGGGCACATGACTTCTGAGGAGAGGCTGAGAGAGGGCTAATTTAGTCTGAGGAGAGGCTGAGGGAGGGCTAATTTAGTCTGAGGAGAGGCTGAGGGAGGGCTAATTTAATCTGGAGAAGAGAAGACTGAGAGGGGACTTAATAGCAACCTTCAACTAGCTGAAGGGCCATAGGCAATTGGGAGGAGGAGCATGGGAAGGCATGGGAGGACATGGGGGGGCATGTGACCCCCCATGACAGGGCTGTCCCCTGATGCCGCCAGCAGCTTCTGTGGGTGCTCGTCAGCCCCATCCCCACTGCCGATGCTGCCATTGGCTTCTCTGGGTGTCCCCTCCAGACTCAGAAGGCACCAGTCGCTCATGTGAAGGGCAGTTCCAAAGAGGATGGAGCTAGACTCTTCTCAGTGGTGGCAGAAGACAGAACAAGGAGCAATGGTCTCAAGCTGCAGCAAGGGGAGTTTAGGTTAGATATTAGGAAAAACTCTCTCACTAGGAGGGTAGTAAAGCACTGGAGCAGGTTACCCAGAGAGGTGGTGGAATCTCCATCCTTGGAGGTTTTCAAGACTCGGCTAGACAAAGCTCTGTCTGGAATGATCTACTTGAGGATGGTCCTGCTTTGAGCAGGGGGTTAGACTAGATGACATCCTGAGGTCACTTTTAACTCTAATTTTCTGTGAGTCTTTGATTCTATGTTCATTTCAATAACACACAACAATAACCAAGTTCCCTCATTTCCCATTGCTCCCATCACCCAAATAAATACCAGTACTCAACAACTTCTTTATTATTATGTTTTATTGTCAGGCTTGGGTACAATCTTTGAAAGAAACTTACGACTCCCATTTTAACTTAATCTAAATTAGAGATACTTTCAATTTTAATTTTTTTAAATTGGTTATCCTTGGTGAATTTTCAACTTTGAAAACAAACATATAAAAATAATGAAAAAGCCTTTATCAAAATACCAGAAGTATTTTATAGACTATATAGTACAAATACAAAATATAATTCTAAAAATAAAGTGCAGAAATAAATGAAAAGCTAGTGAGTTGAGTTATAGTGAGGACTGATGTTTTATGCTCATTAAAATAATCAAACGCACAATTTCCTCTAGGAAATGAATAAGGGATAGAAATAGTCAATGATGATTTGATCTTATCTAGTTATAGTTGAATTTTAACAAGGCCCAGATTAGTAAAAGCATCTCTGACTATTTTTAATGAACTATTTCAACATGGGATTATTCCTTCTTCACTTGAGGAATCTCTCACATGTCTCATTCTGGATAACACCGTTAGTGATTATTAACAGTCTGTCCACAATGTTGTCTAAAGGTTGAGGGAAGTGCCCTTTTTCAGTTAGACTTTTCAGTATATACCTAATTAGGCTGGTTAATATGGAGATTTCTGAGGCAAATTCTGTCAGTTTGATAATTTGATCATTGTCCTGGATGTGAAAAAGATGTCTATTGGGTTTTGGTAGCTTTTGCACTTAATTCTTAAACAGAAAATTGATGGTGGAGGACTTTTTTTGGGGGGGGGTTGTTTGTTTTTTTAAACTAACATAGATTTTTTAGTTTTCCATATACTTCTGTTATAACCATTACTATGTATATTCATCACAACAGTTAGGCTAAGCTGTGGGTAAAATTTTGAAAAGCATTTAATAGATATTAAGTGACACCAAAGCTCCTTAGTGCCTAAGGGCTAAATCTGCAGAAGAGAATAAGGTGCCACACTGTCACTTGAGGAGCATGCCTACTGGATTAGATCTTACACAAGTGACAGCTGGACAGAAATCCAGGGTTAAGTGTCTCAGCTGGAAATGTGGGAAATCTATTTTTAAATAGCCACTGTGCCAGACTTGGAGTAGAGAATGCCCACAAGTGTCCTAACCACCAAAATATAAAGCATTCAGAGATTCGCCTCTTGGTCTTTTCTGTTGGAGCAGTTTTACTTGCTTAACTAATTGAATAGACATTGTGCTAGAGAAAGCAACTGAGAAAGACAGATTCTATGTTTTTGTGTTTGGTGTATTTACCCTAGATGTAGGAGAGTCAGGGTCAAGTTCCTACTTCTAGGATAATTTAAATGTACAAAGTGGAACATCTTCAACAGTACAGATAAAGAAAAGCTCACTGAATATCTGGTCACCTGTCGATTAGATATCTCCTGCTCTAGGATATGTAACATCAAGTATTGTCTTCAGTCAGGCTGAGTGGGTGTGTGACATCTACTAGGCGCCCAGTGCTTTCTTGATTTCTCTTATCCAAACAGGCTGATGTGGCTTAATTACCTGTTTCCAAAATGAGGTGCACAGTTGAAAGTGCAAATAGAGATAGGCTGTCCTTGGCACTTCCCACTAGGGATATAAATATTGTTAAAAAAATTATGTTTAACTTTCTCTAATTATATTTGTTAATGGATAGCACCTATCTACTAGGGGTGTGTGAAGTGGGCTGTATTTGATTTGGATTTGGATTTGGCCCGATTTGGTGGACAGCGATTTGATTAGTTGATTTGGATCACTGTCCTGATTTGATTTGACCAAAACCAAATCTGGAGATTCAGTGATGGTTTGGAGAATCAGCAATTCAACCAGACACAGCTTTAAATGTTTTTCCTACGTAACTCAAGGTACCAGGTACAGCTTGTGGACACTGAGATGGTGGGGCTCTATGGGGAGCATCCCATAGAAGTGCAGGGGGCCCCCCCCCACATACTCAGTGGCAAACCTCACCTGTGCCCCCCCAGCTCGGTGATCAGCCACTGGGGCAACCTGGGTGCCCCCCAGACCCAGGAGGCACCAGTTGCTGAGCTAGGGGATGGGGAGAGTCCCCATGTGCTTTGCGGTGGACCTTCTGGTCCACTTCCAGGTCTGCCACTGAGCACGCTAGGGACTCCCCTGTGTTCCCATGGGATGCTCCTTCTGCCCCAGCACCTCAGCGTTCATGAGCTGCCTCGTACCTTGATGTATGTAGAAAAAACAAAGCTGTGTCTATGTCTGAATCACTGAATCTCTCCAAATTGATTTGGAGGGTTCTGATTTGATTCAGAGAGATTAAAGGGTCTCCTGATTCAATCTGGATTCAGCAATTCGGCCACCAAATCAGGTTGAATCGCTGCCAAATCAAATCAGCAACCAAAGCTTTGCAAAGGCCTAATATCTAGTTTAGTGACCTCTGATAGGAATGGCCCCAGCCTCGGCCCTGGCCCAGCCATGGCCCCGGCCGCTAGAGCATAGATGTGATATTCAAGAAATAAATTAGTTGAGTAGAATCTTGTCATCTCAGTTATTAAAATGGACGGGCTTGAGCTTTCTTGCTCATGCTATTCTTAAACCTGTTGATGATTCATTCAGGACTATAAAATAGTTGGAAGGGCAAGTTCAGAGATAATCCTTTTGTTGATATATTCTCATAGAGAGGTTTAACTACAAATTAAAAGGCAATATTAGAATGTGAGATTGCTCCCTCACTAAAATCCATTCTTTATTTGAAGCATATGCAGAAAGTAAAATTAATTCTTCTTAGTTTGTATTTATGGATTAGACTAGTGGAATAGACTGAAAACTGATTTAGCTGTTAATCTGCGTGACTACATATATTTTTTATTATAATTTTAATTGGGACTAATAGCAACAATATGTAGCACTTCCATTACACTTTATATCCTCAAAAGAGAATTGAGATTTAGGGTCTGATTCTGTTTTCATTGACAGTGATGTAACTCCATTAATTTCTATAGAACTGTCCATTGATTCCCAGATTTTGTAAAAACATAAATAAGAGGTGACTAAGACCCATGAATTTATAAAATACTACAACACAATAAATTGGCTAGTCCCTTAGTTCTTCCTCAGCATCATAATTTATTGCTAATTCACCCTGACAGCCATACTCCAGTTTTCACAAAATCCATGCAAGGCAGGTTAGGATTATTCTTTTTTTATACACTTGGAAACTGAGATACATAAAGGGTGAGTGTCATAGTAATGTAGGGCTAAAATTGATAATTAACTCAAGTTCTTGTCTTTTAGTGCTGTATTCAGGCTAGTGAACTATTTCATCTCTTACACACTCACATCAAAATAAAAATATTTTATCTGCATAGGAAGAGAAGTATCTCTGTATCTGTAGTTCAAAAAGATCTTTCTTCAGAGAAATAACACCAATTCTGTACAACAGTTCAACCTCAAACTCAATGCAACTGTAAGAAGCAACCAACCCTCAAATATCATCAATCTCTCAACGCACACACTCGCCAAAGCTGAAAAATCTGTCCTCTCTAAAGGCCTGAATATCTGTTCAGAAAAACACCTTAATAAAATACTTCAATGTGGAGAACTACAAGAAATCTTTCGACACCTCCACCTCAATATATATTTCCATAACCAAAATGAATCCACTTCCAACAACACTTCAACCTTTGACACCATCGAGAAAATGATCATCCTTAAAAAAAATCAGATTGGACACTTCATGGTGAACAAAATCCAAACCTTGACCGCTATATTGATTGCTTCAGAGACCAAATTAACAATGAAATAATCAACAAGACACACCACCATAACAACCTCTCCCTCTCCAAGAAAAGGGCCATAGAATCTCTAAGACTGAACCACCAGATAGTAATAAAACCAGCTGATAAAGAAGAGCTACAGTTATCTTTAATTGTGAAGACTACATAAAAGAAGCCAACAGACAACTCTCTGACACCACCTACTACAAAAACTAGAGAATGATCCTACTCCCCTTTTCGCCTTGGAACTCAAAACTACCATCAAATCATTTCTATCAGAACTAAAACAAAAACTACAAAACTTGATCTCCTCACTATCCAACCCAGGGATTTTTACATGCTCCCTAAAATCCACAAAAAATGGAACTCTGGCAGACCTATCATGTCCAACCATGGAGCCCACACTGAGGAAATACCAGGTTTCATTGAATCAATCCTAAAACCTCCTGTCACCCAAAGAGCTAGTTTTGTCCAAGACACAACAGACTTTCTATGAAAACTTAAAAACATAGACCACCTTCCAAGTAACACCTTCTAGCCACCATGGATGCTACCAGCCTAGGGTGTCTGTAGATGAAACGGGCACCCTAAACTGAAGTGATGGGGTTTTAAAAATGCTGCTTCAGTTTAGGGCCAATTAAACCCCTGTGGGGGGCACTGCAGCTGCGAAGGGAAGCACCAGGCCCCTGTGCAGCTCAGGCAGACAGGCAGGCTCCAGAGGGGGAAAAAAAAGATCAAGCTCACCACTTCTGTTGTGTGCAGCCTGCCTTCCCGGGCTGCTGCCAGGCTGCCTGCAGGGCTTCCTGGAGAGCCACGGAGCTGCATGGAGCCCGATGCTTCACTCCATGGCTGTAGGGATGAATTTGGCCAGACACAGCTTTAAATGTTTAAACTCTTTGAAGGAGTTTTAGTTTGCTGCTCCCCAAGTCATTTAAGGCATATTACACTGCCAAATTTCCTACAGCGGCTGGAATTAATGCATAATATGCCACCGAGGAGTGCAAACACTGACACAATTAAAGTGGTGCAAAAACATTTAGCCTGCTTTAAAGTGTCGTGCACACATGCCCCTCGTTTTGTCTACATATGACCCTATATACCAGCATCCCATACCAGGATGGCACTCAAGCCTGCCTTACGTATCTGCAAGAACAAGACTGCAACACAGAGTACAGACCCAACAATGTTGTCTAACTTATACACTTTATCCTCACACACAATTTCACTTTTAATAACCAGGACTTCCTCCAGACCCTGGGCACAACTATGGGCACCAAAATGGCCCCACAGTATGCCAACCTTTTCATAAGCCACCTGGAAGAAAAATTCCTCAAGGACTGCACCATTAAACCCTTGCTATACTTAAGATATATTGATGACATCTTCATCATTTGGATTGAAAACCTGCAATCTCTGATTGATTTACATCAGAATTTCAACATGCGGCACCTCTCTATCAGACAATCTCTGGAATACTCCAACACCAACATTCACTTTTTGGACACAATGTTACTATCCAGAATGGTAAAATATAGACCACCAAATACAAGAAACCCATGGACCAACATGCATATATGCACGGAATCAGCAATTACCCTACACACACCAAGAAAGCTGTAACATACAGCCAAGCCCTCTGATACCACTGAATTTGCACTGAGAACACCTGTGATCACCACCTCACAAATCTCAAAAGGGCCTTCACTCAACAAGAATACTCCTCCAAAGAGATGGATCACACTTTTGAAAGAGCCACTTAGATACCATATGAAAAATTGTTGCAATACAGAAGAAAACCCCCCATGAATTGCACACCTCTGGTTATGACAGATCATCCCTCCCTGGAACCTATACAGAAAATCCTCAAACAGTTGCAACCCATACTAGAAGACCCAATTCTCAAAGAGATCTTCCCAGAACCACCCATTCTATCCTTTAAACAAGCACCAAAACTCGCCAACCTCATCACCAGAAGCAAACTTCTTACGGTCCAAAGCAGACCAAATGGATCCAGACCATGCTGGGACAAGAAATTTAAACCCTACCAACACATTTCCACCACCCCAACCATTACTACTCCCCACAACAGAACCATCACCATTCCTGGATCTTACACCTGCACCTCCAGAAGTGTAATATAGCTCATCCAGTGAACCAAATGCCCTGATGGAAAATATGTAGGAGAAACCAAACAACAACTGTGCACCAGAACGAATGCACACGGCAAATCTATCAAAGCAAGAATACCCAATTACCTGTGGGGGCACATTTCTCACAAGAAAACCCCAATCTCTCAGTTCTAAACCTCAAATGGAATTTACAAAATACCTTTCACAGATAAGACTTTGAACTTCACTTCATCAACCTAATGGATACAAAAAAATCACAGACTAAATATACACATTGGATTTATGACACATAATAACCTGACATCTGACTCCCCAGGTAAACCCTCTACTTTTTACCAGATATTTTCATTCCCTCCCCCTTTACACTCCTGCCTCCCATCTTTTGACTACAGCTACATTCATTCCTCCTTCCCTTCCCCCCCTACCCTGTCTCTCACCTACTGATGACCTCAATTTACATTTTGACTGGCTTTCTTGCATACCTACTGGCCTCTGGATGCTTTACCACTCTATCCAGGAAGAGCACAGATCATCTGCAGACACTACCTCAGCCTGATGAAGGGTGTTTGTGCCTTAAAGCTTGCTAAGAAGAATTTTTCCAACTATCTGAGGTGGTCTAATGAAGGATATTGCATTTACCCAAAGAATGTTGTCTGTCTATGTCCAACACAGCTACAACCTATACCCCTTAATGGTTTGAAGCATCGGTGATGTGTAGGGGGGCATGCGGGTGCATGTGCACCCCCTGAGATTGGCCATGACTTCCCTGAGATTAGCCAACACTGCTGGTGGGACCTGCGGGCAGTTGCTGCTTGCCACCCCCCCACCACTGACGCTGCTGGTGGTGTCTATGCATGGTTGCTGATAGCCACTGTGCCCGCCTGCGGGCATTCCCTGTTCACTGCTGCCACGCCGCTGCTGCCAACACTGCCACCCCTGCCTTTGGGAGGTCACCGTGTACCCTGAGCCTCAGGAGCCATGAGGTGTTCATGGTTTGAAGAATATCAGGCTCGTGTGTGGAGCTGGAAACAGAAGAACCTAGATCACATGTGATACTTCTGCCCTGACAGATGCTAACAGATGCTCCATAGGAAAGCCTGTCCTCCTGGGTTTTTAAAGTGTGTATTTCTGTAACAACACGTTTAGTCAGTTATAACAAATTTCATCTAACCTTTTCTGTTAGTCTGTTTTCCTGAAGCTGAAATTCTGATTTTTTTTAGTTTTTATAGTCAGTCTCTGTTTAGTTGTCAGGAGAATGAGACATGTTTGTACACATATAACATTCCTGACATTCATGACTGATTTTGTTATATGATAAAAGTGCTGAATAAATGTGTCTAATAGTTCCACATGAATTATTCCAGAACCAGTGTCTTCTAATGACACTTTATAAAGGAGTTATGCATCATATTTATAAATGTACTTATGGGTGTGCTTCAAGCTATTTCTACATTAGAAATGAAGGTAGCGATAATTTCAGTGGTTTTACTTCTTCTCCTGTCCCTTGCTCTGCCTTTTACATCAAGCTCAAATTCTTCCATTTTCCCACCGTTGAAGCTTTTTCCCACTTATATCTCCCTTATTATCTCCTTTAACATCCTCTCTCATGTCTTGCTTTTCACCACACCTTTGTCTTTTCCTGGTCTCCTCCCAGTTTCAGCTTAATGCTTTTTCAACTTATCCTTCCTTCTAACCTTTTAAATTCCTCTACACCCTCCATCTTCATGAAAACCCTTCCTAAAACAGCTGTCTTTCATTTAAACTGTTCTCTTTTACTATATCCTCTGTTTCCACCTCTATTAATGAATTGGTTGCATCAGATCCTTTTGGGGAGGGACATTGGAAACAAGTATTTATTCTTTCAAACTAGTATTTATTCTTATGATACTCATGTTCTCGCAGTTTTATGATGTGGACCACATTACACATTGAAAAAAATGGTGTGGTGGTCTCCTTTCAGACTCCACCCTGAACTATGTATGAGGTAAATTCCTATTCCTGTTCCTATTAGGAAAGTATGTATGTGTACATGGAATTTAGCCAATGGAAACAAAGAGAATTCTTTGCTTCATTTGGCTAGCCAGGTGTCCATCAGTAGTCAGTGAGAGTCCATGGACTGTAATTTGAGAACCTCTGTGATAGGACATGCATTATTAATAAGGGAAGGAAAAGGAAAAGAAAAGGAGGTAGTGAGACTTGCCTAACATTTTGGTTTTTCAGGGTTTTTTAATAATCTGAAATTCAATTTACATATGAAGGAAGCTTCAGAAAAATGAATTCAGGGCAAAAGTTAGGGCATGAAACCCCACCACCACCACATGTGCACATGGAGCATGGTGTCCCCCAGCACATTCTGAGGAGCACAGCACAACTCCAGGATGGCCTCTCCAGTAGTGGCCTTGGTGACGCCAAGCAGGTGGCTGACATACTGCAGGCTGATGGACATGGCCAGCTTGAGCATGGTGAGGGCATGGGTGTCCACGAGAAGGGGTGGCCATCTGCTGGTGTCCTGCCATTCCAGATATGGCTGGAGCTGCTCTAGGAGATCCCAGAAGATGGTCTGGGTAATGGAGACTGTCATTGGTGTTCCTTCTCTGGTCCAGCCAGGTGGAGGGGGGTGGAGGTGGCAGGTGCATGATGGCAGCCCTGGGATGGCTCACAGTGGGCAGGCAGGCAGTCACTGCATGTGAGGGAGCTGGGAGGGGCAAGACAGGCATGGACCAGGTGGTGGTCAGTGTGGTGGGCCAGCAGGGCCAGCATGGTGGCCAGCAGGAGCGTAGGGTGCTGGTCATCACTGCCAGGGGCAGGGGCAGGGGCAGGGGCAGGCGCTGGAGCAGCCACAGCATGGGGAAGCACAGGTGGAAAGGAGAGCGCTTCTGCTTGCTGTCCCTGCCCTGCACATGCTCCTGGCCAGGCAAGTTTCATAGTTGGCAGGGTAGGAAGGGACCTGAGAAGATCATCAAGTCGGACCCCTGCCATGGCAGGGAAGGGTACTGGGTCAAATGACCCCAGCCAGGTATTCATCTAGCCTTCTTTTAAAGACCCCAGGGGTAGGAGCCAGCACCACTTCTCTTGGAAGTTGGTTCCAGATCCTAGCCTCCCTGACAGTGAAGTAGCGCCTCCTGATATCTAGTCTAAATCTACCCTCCACTAGCTTGTGTCCATTGTTTCTAGTCACTCCTGGGGGTGCTTGAAGGAACAGGGACTCCCCCAATGCCTGCTGGTCCCCCCTTACTAGTTTGTAAACTGCCATTAGATCCCCCCTCAGCCTTCTCTTGTGGAGGCTGAACAGGTTCAGGTCCCATACCCGGTCCTCGTAGGGCCTGCCCTGCTGCCCCCTGATAATGCAGGTGGCCCTCCTTTGGATCCTCTCCATGCTGTCCACATCCCTCCTGAAGTGTGGCACCCAGAACTGGACACAGTACTCCAACTGCAGCCTGACCAGTGTTGCATAAAGGAGGAGGATCACCTCCTTGGACCTGCTCGAGATGCATCTGTGGATGCACAACAAGGTATAGTAGGCCTTCCTGACTGCATCCCCACATTGTTGGCCCATGTTCATTATGTCATCAATGATGACTCCTAGGTCCTTTTCTGCCTCTGTGCTGATGAGAAGGGAGTTCCCCAGCCTGTAGGTATGCTGCTAGTTCTTCCTCCCCAGGTGCATTACCCTACATCTGTCAGTGTTGAACCCCATCCTGTTCCCATTGGCCCACCCCTGTAACCTGTCTAGATATGATTGCAGCCTATTCCTCCCTTCTAGCGTGCCCACTTCCCCCCACATCTTAGTGTCATCTGTGAATTTGAACAGAGTGCTTTTTACACCCTTGTCCAAGTCACTGATGAAGATGTTGAACAGTGCAGGCCCAAGGACCGAGCCCTGCAGAACCCCACTGCCCACATCCCTCCAAGTTGAATAGGACCCATCCACCACCACTCTCTAGGTGTGGCCCACCAGCCAGTTAGTGACCCATCTGACTATGTAGGCATCAACACCACAATCTCCTAATTTTTTTATGAGAATGGGATGAGAATGGGGTGAGAGACTATGTCGAAGGCCTTTAAAGTCCAGAAAGACTGTATCCACTGTGACACCTGTATCTAAGGATTTGGTGACCTGGTCATAAAAGGCCACCAGGTTGGTCTGACAAGACCTGTCCCTAATGAACCCATGTTGGTTGCCCCTGAGCATAGTCTTCCTTGCTGGGCCCTCATGGACATGGCCAGGATAATTCTCTGAAAAACCTTCCCCAGGACTGAGGTAAGATGCACGAGCCTATAGTTCCCTGGGTCCTCCTTCCTCCCTTTTTTGAAGATGGGGACCACATTGGGCCTTTTCCAGTCATCCGGCACATTGCCCGAGTACCACAAGTGCTCATAAAGCCATGCCAGAGGTCCTGCAAGTGGCAGGCCAGAGAGCAGCGAGTGGAGCTGCCTTTTGAAGAGCCCGGAGCTCCCCCCGGTGGCAGCAGGGGTCCATTGCAGGACCCTGGGAAGAGGGAGCAGATTGGCAGTAAATCTGTTCCCACTTCCCTGCATGTGTAGATGCCTGCCCAGCACCATTTACTCATGAGTAATTTACTCAGCAAATGCATGTGTAGACGCACTCACATGTCATGACATACTAAATAAATAAAGCTATGTCTACATTTCAGTAGAGATATAGGTGCAGCATATGTAGACATATGCAAGCTTGTTTTGATTTGGGTCTTTTAGGGTTAGTAGTATGGACTTCAGTGTACACTGGCCATAAATACCATGGGGTTTGCAGATACTTGTGCAGTCCATGCCTAAAGCCTGTGTCACCATGGTTTCAGTATTGTCAGGATCCGCATTACCTAGATCAAAGCTAGCTTGGCAATGTCCATGCTTAATGCAATCTGATCTGACAGAGTCTAAGGCAAAGCTGTTAGCAGGGAAGGAATGCAGCGCTCTGATACAGAGTTTAGTTTGAGCACAGTGAGGATATCAATACTGCAGGATAATTGGGAACTGACCTGAATGATGGCTGAGCAATTTACCCTCATAATGATCCAAGCTGTAACATTTGTGTATTTTTCTGTCTCTGGGTAATAATAAACTAAATATCTTACTTGATGGACTCCAGTAACCAAGAAGAACATGTTTGTTTATGAAAGTGTATTAATGATGATACTTGCAAAGTGCTTATACTGGGATAGTCTGAGCCACATAGTTTGAAGCTTAATTTCTTGTGAAGTCCAGGTCTGATTGGATCTGCATCTGGTTGTGGCTCATATCTCATTAGCTTTCAGAATGCTGAGTCCTTGGGAAATGCTACGTAACACAGACTATTCCTTTTCCACCTTTTGAATTGTGATATTTCAGTGACTGAGCTGAAAGCAAAGGAATAAGAATATGAAAGCCCACCCAGATCCTACTTTCTGTTGTACTTCTATTACTGGTTATATCCAACAGGCAATCTGTGTTTCAACCAAGCACTCTGAAGAATCCCCAGTTGTTAGTACCCTGTTGTGAGCTAATGGGTGACTCAGGAAAAGTTAAACAGCAGTGATTGCCAAAGATTACATTTTAGCCCAGTGGTGCCTGACCTTTTTGTGCTGTGGGCTGTGGGCTCGATGGGTGAGGCTAGGTCTGTCTGTGGGCTGGATCCAGCTGGTGAGTTTGATTTAACACATGGGGCTGGTGCAGTGGGGGCCTGTTCGAGCTATGGTGGCGTGCACAGCCGGACCCCGATTTGACCACCCAGTGGCATGAGGAGTAGCCTGGCTTTGGGCACATGGGGGTGAGGGAGAAGGGGCAGCACAGCCCCAATCCAGGCACATGGTGAAGAGGTAGGAAGCAGCTCAGCCCTGATCCTGATGTATGGGGGCACGGAACAGCCCCAATCTGCATGTGCTGGGATGGGAGGGAACAGGGAGCAGCCTGGGCCTGACCTGGATGCATAGGGGTGGGGGTAGAGCAGCCTGGCCTCTATCTGGACATCTGAAGAGGTGGGGGGAAGAATGGCAGACAGGGACCAGGGACAGGTAGGGGTAGGCCCAGCCCTGGTTTTGCTGTGCAGCAAAGAATCTGGCTACATGGAGCTTCCACCGCTCCCCTGCTGTCAAATTTCCTGACCTGTGGGTCAGATGACATGGCTCTGTGAGCTGGCCTACAAACTTGGGGGTTGAGGGCCACTGTTTTAGCAAGTGCTGCTTTTTATCAGACTACTTCATAGAGGCACTATAGTCCATATCAGCAAAAAAATTCCCCAAAGCTCCTGGGTATGGACTCTTGCATTCTTCTAAACCTTCTGCCTGATCTCTTTGCAGCAGCCCTTCCTGTGAGCAGCTTTGTAAGAACAGAAAGGAATAAAGCTGAATGTAATCTGGTGTGTACTAGTTAGGTGACTGACCACAAGGCAAGATTGCTCGTGCCATGACAGCACTATGTCTGGGGCAGGCTAACTGTCTAGGTATTTACACAGCTTCTCAGGTGGGTTTTTCTGGCAGTACTAGAGACCAGAGAATCCCTCCATATCTGTCCGGTATCTGTTAGGCAGTCACTTTCTGTAGGTTCTTAAGGTGCTCCTTGCTTGATGATAGTCTTTTTTGCTACACCGAGTCACTTTTTGTTTCTTGTCCTTTTCCTTCTCTATGGCAGTTTCTCACACACCATGTCCCATTTTATGTTTCCAGTGGCTATTGTACTGTGTGTCCTAGGATGGTGTAATAAATTATCACAAGATTTGGGTTGTCTCCAGTGACTGAGGATTCACATTGCCCACACTGAAATGTAAGCTTCCAGCAAATGCAGATGCCATTGCACATTCCTGAAAAACTAATGTGGTGTTGGCAGCTGCCTCCTTTTGAATGAGTTCTGAAATCAAAGTCCACCTGCCATTTTTTGAGAGAGGTAGGGTATTTTTTCTCTCCTCCAAAGAGAATGGTAAAGGTTTAAAATAAAGGCAGAGCAACTGTCATGGCCTGGCCAACACTCACTTGGATTAATATCAGGAGATAAATTGCTAGTGAAGTGTTCATGGCTGAGTACACACAGTGGCGCTGTACTCATGATTTAAGACGTGAGAGTGGGAAAGGAAAACAGCTTGCTTGTTCTTCGAGCGGCAGAAATGCTAACAGTTCTGTAAGTGCAGCTGTTTCCTTGTGTATGTGAATAGTGGTGCCGTCCAGTTTCACAAAGACCCATTGCATGAATTTTCCTTTCCTGGGCTGCATATCAAGAAAGGAACAGGAGGATTTTTTAAAACCTTATTTCTGACTATTGCCTATAATGGAGTTTATTTTGGAATTTTAGTCTACTCAAATCAATTTATTTGTACTATTGATAGCTAACTCTGATACCAATAGATTATCATCAAATCCTCCAGCATAGCTATATATCAGACAACACGTAAGCTACTGTTTGAGGTTCCACTTTGTTTTCCTCCTCACAGTTCCTGCAAGTGTCATTTTCTTGTTCCCTTGCCATCTTCGTGTTGAAAAGCTCCTTCATTTCTGCAGCAGTTTTTTCATGACATTTTCTACCTTGTTAGCAGGTCTTTTTCCTACTGCAAAAAGGGTCTCCTAAAGGAAATTGTGATTGTAGCTCATATTGACACATCTGTTACCATTAAACCTGCTAGCTCAGATACTGATACTAGCATTATGTAATGAGGCCAGATCACAACTCTGGACCCAGCCAGCCACAGTCGGTAGATCAGGGTAATTTATCCCTTGAGGAAAGTAAACAGGTGGCACCTGCAGCAAACTCAGATCAACACTCTGGATCCAGCTGGTCCAAACGAGGCAATCAGGGCAGCCAGTCCTCCCCTCTCCACCACAGGCAACAGGCCCCACCTGTTCTAGCACTTAAAAGGCAGGCCTAGCCCACAGCATTCTTGTTTGGGAAAAGACTGAGATATTTACTTCTGTTTATCTTTAATATCTGCGCTGAGATATTTACTTCTGTGGTGTGTTCTTGGCTTTCTTTTATTGGATTTCTGGTTTTGACTCTTGGCTCCTGATTCCAGTCCTGATTTCTGGCATATCCTGACTCTAGCTTTTATATGATGCCTCAGTGAGCTGCTGGAGTTCTACCAGGATTCCTGGTCCCCAGACGCAGTCACCCAGGGTGCAGACATCTTAGCCAAGCCCTTTTTGAAAAACCTGCAGGTGGTAGTGCTGGTGACAGAGCTGCTGTGGGTGTGCTAAAAAATGGTCCTGATCAACACTATCCATATCAGGGACCTCCAGGTAGGGGTGGGCAGATCCTTCTGTGCTGGCCTTGTGCATGGAGCTGCCCATACTGCATGCACCCTGCCATTTACTCCAGGAGATCAAGGTCACTCTGCTGGACATTGCCTGTGCCTATAGGTCCTGCATGAAAGCAGTCCCTGTTCCCTGGTGTCCCCCTGCCTGGGGGATGAGCTCATCCTGGGGCCACTGCCTTGACAGGTGCAATGACAGCCCTTACCACACTACCTCAGCAGGCTGGGGAACATGAAGCTGGTCTGCTTCTGCAGAGCCCATTGCTGCCAGCTGTACAAGTTTGTGGTCTGAATGATCCACCATCCTGTCCTTATATCCTGCCCAGACATCAAGTGGCAGGACACCGTTGGTGAACACAAGTCCCCCATGGACAAGCCTGTACTCCTCCCTCATCCCATGAGCCACCAGGGACCCCAACTGGCAGCTCCTACACAGAGCTGTAACCATGGGTGAGTATCTGGCACAGTTCACAGACATCCCCAACACCTACCCTTTTTGACAACATAGGGACGCCCTAGTGCATGCCTGTTTTCATAGATTCATAAATATAGGGTTGGAAGGGACCTTGTAGATCTTCTAGTCTGACTCCCTGCCCTGGGCAGGAGAGAAAACTGGGTTCAAATGACCCCAGCCAGGTAAATGTCGAGCCTCCTCTTAAAGACCCCCAGGGTAGGAGCCAGCACCACTTCCCTTGGAAGTTGGTTCCAGATCCTAGCCACCCTGACTGTGAAGTAGTGCCTCCTGATGTCTAGTCTAAACTTACTCTCTAGCAACTTATGGCCATTATTCCTTGTTACTCTGGGAGGCACTTGAGGGAACAAGGTCTCTCCCAAACCCCACTGGTCCCCCCTAGTAAGTTTATAGATGGCCACCAGGTCCCCCCATAGCCTTCTCTTGTGAAGGCTGAACACGTTAAGGTCCTGTAGCCCCTCCTCATAGGGCCCACCCTGCTGTCCCCAGATCATGCGAGTGGCCCTCCTTTGGACCCTCTCAATGCTGTCCACATCCCTCCTAAAGTGCGGTGCCCAGAACTGGATACGGTACTCCAGCTGCAGCCTGACCAGTGTTGCATAGAGGGGGAGGATCACCTCTTCAGTCCTGCTTGTGATGCATCTGTGGATGCAAGACAAGGTATGGTTAGCCCTACTGACCGTGTTCTCGCACTGTCAGCCCATGTTCATCTTGGAGTCAGTAATGACTCCATGATCTCTTTCTGCCACCATGCTTTCAAGAAGGGAGTTCCCCAAACTACAGGTATGCTACTAGTTCCTACTGCCCAAGTGCAGCACCCTGCACTTGCCAGTATTGAATCCCATTCTATTTTCATTTGCCCATCCCTGTTACTTGTTCAGGTCCTGCTGTAATCTGTCCTTCCCTTCTAGCGTGCTCACCTCACCCCAAATCTTGGTGTTGTCTGTGAATTTAAACAGGCTGCTTTTCACTCATTGTCCAAGTCACTAATAAAGAAATTGAACTGTGTGGACCCAAGGACTGAGCCCTGGGGGACCCCACTGCCCAGTTCCCTCCAGGTCGAAAATGACCCATCCACCATCACTCTCTGAGTGTGACCTTTCAGCCAATTTGCAATCCATCTGACTCTGTAGGCATCAATGCCACAGTCACCTAGCTTTTTAATGAGAATGGGGTGGGAGACAGTGTCAAAGTCCTTCCTGAAGTCCAGAAAGACTACATCTACTGTGACACCTGCATCCAGTGATTTTGTGACCTGATCATAGAAGGAAATTAGGTTGGTCTGACAGGACCTGCCCCTAATGAACCATGCTGGTTGCCCTTGAGCATAATCTCTGCTGCTGGCCCATCAGAGATGTGATCCTTGATAATCTTCTCAAAGAGCTTCCCCAGGATTGAAGTAAGACTAACGGGCCTATAGTTGCCCGGGTCCTCCCTCTTCCCTTTTTTAAAGATGGGGACCACATTGACCGGCACCTGGCCAGAGCACCACAAGTGCTCATAAAGCCATGCCAGGGGCCCTGTAATAACCCCTGGCAATTCCCTCAATACCTTGGGGTGGAGAGCATCTGGACCTGCTGATTTGAACACATCCAGCCCCTCCAGAAGTTCTCTAACCTGGTCCTCCCTGACCCTAGGCTTGGCAGAGTTTCTTCTGAGTCCACCCTGAATCTCAGTAGGGGAGTCCTGGTCCCTGCACAAGAAAATAGAGGTGAAGAAATTGTTAAAGAGGTCTGCTTTCTCCTCTGGTGCGACCACCAGATTGCCAAGCATATCCTACAGGGGCCCCACATTACCCGGGGCCTTCTTCTTTCTCCCTATGTATTTAAAAAATACATAGGGAGAATGATGCTTGATGCTATGCCTAGTTCTGTATCTGCCTTAGCTTTCCTAACAGCTCCACTACAGACCTGAGCAGTGGATGTATACTCTTCTTTCCACCCCTCCCTTCCACTGGGTGTACACCTCCTTTTTGGCAATTAAGATTTCAGAAATGGCTTTGGTGAACCAGGGGGGCTTTTGGGCACTCTTGCCCCCTTTGCTTCTTGTTGGGATTTGTCACCCCTTGGGCTCTGAGTATCGTCTCCTTAAGGAATGACCACTCATCTTGGGCACCCAGTTCCCCTACTGTCCAGGACCCTAGTGCCTCCCCCAACTAATCTCCTCAGCTCATTGAAGTTGGCCCTCTTAAAGTATAACACTACTGCCTTGCTACAGGCCCTTGACACCCTGCGCTGGATGGTGAATCCTAGCAAGTGATGATTGCTATCGCCCAGGTGGTCGAGGACCTGGAGTCCCCTCACCAGGTCGTCGCCCGTGGCCAGGACCAGGTGCAACAGGGCATTCCCCCTGGTAGTACTGTGCGCCTCTGGGGTTAAGTGGAAGTCCTGTATCTCAGCCAGGAACCACTGTGAGCAGTCAGACCTGGCTGACTGCTTCTCCCAGCAGATGTCCAGGTAATTTAGATCACCCATGACAACTACATCCCTTGCCTTAAGTGCCTCCCTTGCCTTTGAGTGTACCAGGGTGCAGTCCCTTCATAGTTTCTTCACAAACCTCTTGCTGAGGTTCTGGCTGCACTACTCCCTGCACCTTTTCATTTATGCACTCTCCATCTGTGGTCCCACCAAGTTCTGGGGCCTCTTGGTGAACCTCCTCCTTGCTCAATCTAAGTTAGCTGTCTACCTGACCAGGGAGAAGTAATCAGCCAGAGGGACCCCTGATGACTGTGGGGCTTTCTCATCTCCAAGCAGAGTTTCACTTGGGTGGTGTCCACTGGCTCCTTGGGCTTTTTCAAGTGTTAGTGGACTCAGATCAGTGTGCTCTGCTTGGGGCCCAACATTGGAGCACTTGTTATTAACCTTTGCCATCCCTGTTTTCACATTTTTTTTATCCCACAAAATCACTTGTTATGCACTTAGTGCTCCTTCTCCAGAAATAGGGAAGGCATGTAGTTTCTGAGTGGGCCGAGCTTATTGATCACTTGTATAACAAATAAGGCTGGGGCTGGCTTTGGTTCCTGGTTCCAGTTTGGCTTCTGACTTATTATGTTTCTGGCCTGGTTCCTAGTTCTGGCTTTGGGTCCTGATTCTGATTATGGCTTTGGCTCCTGATCCCAGCTTGACTCTTGGCATATCTGACCGACTAACACTCATAATTCCAGCTCTGATGTTGGACCCCTCCAGACCCTCAGCTCCTTGGGAACTTGGCCTGGACTTCACCCATGTTTCAGGTGACTGATCACTAGGCAAGACTACCTATGCTCTAGTTCCTAACATTATCATAGCAGCACTAGGTTTGGAGCAGGCTAACTGTCCAAGTATTTACATAGTATCTCCTGTGGGCTTTGCAGCCATGCTAAGCTCTGCACTTTTGTAGTACTACTTTGTTGTCCATAGTTGAATTAGCTAATATGAAGCTAATTGGGGTAGGCCTACATGAACCACCATGCAGGGGGGATCTTGTGGCCTGTTATAAACTAGTCGGGGGGATCAGCAGGCATTGGGGGAGTCACTGTTCCCCCGAGCACCTCCAGGAGTGACCAGGAATAATGGTCACAAGCTGGCAGAGGGTAGGTTTAGGTTAGATATCAGGAGGCGCTACTTCACAGTCAGGGCGGCTAGGGTCTGGAACCAACTTCCAAGAGAAGTGGTGCAGGCTCCTACCCTGGGGGTGTTTAAGAGGAGGTTAGATGAACATCTTGCTGGGGTCATTTGACCCCAGTATTCTTTCCTGCCACGGCAGGGGGTCGGACTAGAGATCTGCTCAGGTCCCTTCAGACCCTAGAAACTATAAACTATGAAACTATAGTTTAATCAGGCAGGTGCCTTTTTGCCATACCTGACTCTTTGGAAGATGGAAATGACTCTGAACAGAAAAGCCAGGTTGTGAGAGAGAAGCAGTGCTGGAATAGGAGTTCCAGAGAAAATCAGAGTTGTTTCTTAGTTAATCCAAACACAGAATGGGGAATTACCATGTTTTTTCTACATTATATCAATGGAAGAAATGGCTATTCACATTGACCAAAAGAGAAACCAAGAAATGGAATGGTATTGATTTATATTTTTATTTTTTTCTGCCACTCTTATAAGCTCTCTGCACATGTCTGCTATAAATATGTTACTGTAAGACCAGAATCTACCTTAGCAACAACAGAAAAAATAATTGGCAAGACAGTAAAACTATTAACTACAGGACTTTTTAAATTTATCTCTGAATATTCTCTGTCCATTTGAAAAGAAAGAATTAATCTTTTTAAAGGATTATTTTTTAAATCTGTTTTCAGTTACAATTGAAATAAAATTTATAGCCTCAGCTGTCCTTAGTTGGATGATGGCTACATTGTTAAGATACCACATAATTTAGCACAACTAACATGATTGGGTCTCTATTCAAAAGATCAGGTCTACTGTACCTTAGGTATGTTACTACAGGTTAGACTGGAGTCCAACTGGCAGAGCTATGTAGGAAGTTTACTAAGTATATGTTTGTAATTGTGTTTTACATACATCTTGTGGTCCTCACAGAAGGAGAGAGGGGATTTTTCTCTTCAGTTATATCTTTCCTTTCTCCATTTTTCCGCTTTTACCTCCTGGAGTGGAAGAAAAGAAACAGCAGGACAACATTAATATTTCTACACTGTGAGGGTCTGTCTTGTGCACTGTAGCAATAGAACACAGAACAATCTGCTGCCTTGGTATTGGACAGTACACTCATAAGCACTATAAAAGCAATAACTAACCAATTCCTATTCAACACAAAAAATAGCTTTAATTGCATAAAGAAACTGCTCTTTGTTCCATGACGAACTTGTCTCTAAATGCAAATTATATCCTAATGGAATTTTCTTTCATCAGTTCCTGTAGTGTTAAATGAAAGCTTTCATCGTCCTCCTTGTGCTTTGCAAAGCTTGGTGGGCAGGCACAGGATTGCTGTAGAGAGTATAAAGTGTTCCCCAACAGTGTTGTACATGGAGCAGTGGCTTGTTTACACCTTGCAAAAAAAAAAAAAAAAAAAGCAGATGGGTAACAAGAAGTATTTAATTCCTATTGCAGTGTAATAAGCTCCCTCCTTAGATAAATAAGTTTTCTTAGTACTTTTTGGTTAATCAATATATTTTTATCTTAAAGAAAAAGTACAACTAGTTTGACAGTTTTAGTCTTTTTGCTACGTCTCTTTGAATAGAGTTTGCTAGTGAAAGTCTGAAAATTAGTGTATTATATTCTTTTTGCAAGGTTCTCAAAAACTAGGTTATTGGAAACTTTAGTAATGCTTCATGAAAAATACTCCTGGCCATCCCTTGTTGAATGACTGGTTCTAGTAATATTTGCCTGTGGAAAAATAGATTGAGACTGTTTATCTGACATGGAATTATCTAAGTATTCATTGTGCTTATTCAATCATTTATATCCTGAAAACACTATAATCTAACATTTTTGTTTGCACTTAGTGGCACTAATCTGTTCCAATATGCATATATAAAGGGTCTTATATTGCTTACATTGCTAGATACCTAAATGGAAAAAGTTTCAGCACATTTTAGGTCTGTGGTTTGTATGCTTATTGGTACATTAAAAATTACTTTGAACTTTTTAAAGAGCTAGTATATAATAAATCATTTGAGACAAATTATGCCTTCCAAATTATGACATAAATAAATGCCAGTGAAATCAGTGGTAACCAGAAGTGTGCATCAAATGAGACTTTAACACTTTGAGACAGAACTGTCAAGAATTATAACTTTCTCACATGCATGAGTTTAAATGCACAGGGAACACTGAAGTTATACATCAGTGCCAGCAAGCCTCTGTTTCTGTGTTGAAACTTCCTAAGAAAGCTTATGTGGTTTCTTTCAGGCTATCAGTCTTGCATATTACACCTATATTGGTAAAAATTATTATTATCTGGTTTAACAGTATATAAAAATGAAGCAATCACATGACTCACTGAGTGGAGAATATAGTATTATATTCCTTTGCCAGCAGTTATGGAAAGTAGGCATAAATATGTCTTTACTTATTTTAAAACTAGTAAAGGAGGGAAGGTGTGCCATGGAGTATCATAGAGAACTGGGGCTGGAAAGAACCTCCAGAGATCATCTAGTCCAATCCCCTGCCTGAGGCAAGATCATTCCTATCCAAACCATCCAAACAACCATAAATCCAAACTCTACATAAGACTAGCAAGAATGTAGACCTAACACCCTAACCTACCTAGGTAAAGCAGGAGAATCACAGGAGGCAATGTGCTGCTTTTCTAAAATGTTGTCAATAAACACTCAAGAGGTCTCAGATAGAGGGGCCATGGCCCCTGCTACAGAGGAAGTAAAAAAACACATGGTCCATGTTAGGGTGACAGTATTTGGATCTTGGGGAGCATTAGGTTTGCAGTGTTAAAAGTAACATTGCAAGATGCTTAGGAAAGCATTTTCCTAACAATATAGTAGTGTTGTAAGCTATATAGCTCATTACGTAAAAGAAACAAGATGCAAACCACTGGCTATCATTAGGAGATAAAGCAGATTTTGCTTATGAATGCTTATGTTAAGCCAGCCATTTGCTTATGCTAAGTAGCCATCCTAACTGTGTCAACCATTTTCTGAAAAAAGCAGCAAGCGAGTCTGTGTAAGTCTGTGTAAGTCTGTGTACTGTGAATGAGGTAGAGTGATAGTTAAATGAAGGCTGGTATGAACCAGTAACAAGATAAGATATAGGCGTCTTAAGAATGTGGAGATGGTACAGCATGGGACTGAAAAATACAGACTTGAATGTGATAGACAATATATAACTGGTAACAGAAACTGAAATAAACATATGCAGAAAGGTGAACGGTGATTGGTAAAGAAGCCTCCAGAAGCTTCCTGGCTTTGGTTGAAGTCCGCCCAAAGAATCAGGGGTCTTTTGCTATGAGCATGTGCTTATAACAAAAGACATGTAAATAAGTGAAATTCATAGACAATTCCATGCTAATGAAGTAAACAATAAACAGAGGCGGAGCTTAAGATGAGAAGGACTAAGGATGGCACAAAGGAGAGACAAAGGTGGGGTAAATGTTAATAAGCATAAACTAAGGTGTATAAATATGGAAAGAAATAATGTTCAGGGCTGTTCCCTTGTTTGTTAAAGCACACCCAAAGCTGTCTCCATTTTGAATAAAGCTGTTGACAAGCAATGTGTGCAGGTCATGCGTGATGGCATCTATCTGTTGTCTCCCTAGTTATTGGGCATCACATGGAGTCAGGGTCTAATAGTCCATCTCACTCTGACCATAGGGTAAAATTCTTTTTTGCCTCCAAATATGGCATTTGGTCTGATTCTGAGTGGAGGGGCAAGACCCTGTAGCCTAGAACCTCCAGCTTTGCTCCTATCAGAGGAATTGGCACACCCCAGTTGAAGTCCCCCAGTCTTGGCTTTAGCCAACACCCAGTGCCTCTGGGAAGACTTAAAACCACCCTGACACATGGCAGAAAAGGTGAGAGGGGAGTGGGAGGGAGAGCAACCAGCAAAACCTGGAAGTATAGGAAATATCCATAGTACAAAATAGGCATAGCTACACCTAGATCATCCCCAACCAGTGCCTGTCCAACCTCTTGAACACTTCCAGTGACAGAAAGTCCAAAACTTTCCTGGGCAGTCTATTCTATTGCTTCATTATTCTAACAGCTTCTTCTAACAGAAGAAGTTTTTTCCAGATATCCAATATAAATTTACGTTGCTGCAACTTCAAGGCATTGGTTCATGTTCTCCTTTCTGCAGCAAAAGAAAAAAGGTGCTTTCCCTCTTCTTTATGGCAGCCCTTCAGGTATTTGAAGACTGCTATCATGTCCCCTCTTAAGTGTCTTTTCCACACACTGAATAGGCCTATTTCCTTCAGCCTCTCCTTGTATGACTTGATTTCCAAGCCCTTGATCATTCTTGCAAGCCCCTGGACCCTCTTGAATGTCTCCATGCCCTTTTAAAAATGTGGAGCCCAGAACTGCACACAGTACTCCAGATGAAGCCTAACCAGTGCCAAGCAGAGAGGCACTATCACCTCCCTTTTCTTGCACGTATTTCTTCTGCTGATGCTGCCCAAAACTGCTTCCCCACAACTAATAGGAGATAAGAATCAAATACACATTCCAGGGTATATTTAAATATACCTTCAGTCAGGTTTGCACAAGTTTAACAGGGAGATGATCAAATTAGAAAGTGAGAGTGAAATCAAAGCAGAATGATGGTGCCCTGCACACACTTTACACAGATGTGATTGACTAACTAAAGTGCAAGATGCTAGTAAATGAGGTCCAGAGTTTAAATTACTTAGTGATAATGGGCTTCCCCTTTTTTCTTTCCTCTTCTCCCCTAACTCTGCTGCAGGTTGGGGTGACTTGAGGAAGAGGTGGAGAGATATGAATGCCTAATTACCTATTTCAGGCACACCTTAGCAGAAGCAATTAGTCAGGGCTTATTTTTTCAGTGGCATACCCTGGTTCAGGAAGCAGCTCTGTAGACATGCCTAAATGTCCTGATTCCTACTAGTAGTGTAAGAGGGATGGTCCAGAAGCTGTGATGGTCCAGAAAATATGTGAAAGGTAAGAATTTCTTAGGCTGATATCTTTTATTGGACTAACTAAATAGTTGTGATAAAGTTAGACAAGCTTTTTAATAAGACATTCTTCATCAAATCTCTGATTACAGGAAGGAAGGCACAGCAAGTGAAGCACAACATAGGGCAGGGGCTGAGATAAATTCTCAGGAGTAGCAGATCTACAATTAGCAGAAAAAAAGATGATTACTGGGAGATCAAGGTCCATCAGAAGAGGGGAGGGTCAGTCTCACCTTCCTTGTATGGAAAGAATTCAGGACTTGGATAAATTATCCAAATTATCCACGCTCTGAACAAGCCAAAGGAGCTAAGCAGTCCTGGAGGAGAAAGCGTCGAGTGATCATCATAGGCGACTCCATCCTGAGAGGTACAGACGGCCCCATCTGTCACCAGGACCCCTCAACACATGAGAGCTACTGCCTACCTGGAGCAAAGATTCATGACATGATGGGGATGATCCAGGCTGTGATCCAGCCCTCCGATTACTAGTCCATGGTCCTAATCCATGTGGGTACTAATGATGTAGCCAGGAGAAGCCCTGATCACCTGATGGCAGACTACCACCCTCTGGGGGGTGTGCTGAAGGAGATAGGTGCACAGGTGGTATTCTCTTCTGTTCTACCAGTGAGCAGATGTGGAAGATGGCATGAGACGTGCATTGCAGAGACCAACTGGCGGCTTTGGGAACGGTGTCTGGAGGTGGGCTTTGGCTTCCTTGACAACGACCGACACATCATGATGAGAGACATGCTTGGATGGGATGGGCTCCACCTTTCTCCTAAAGGTAAGCGTGTGTTCTCTTCTAGGTTGATGGATCTCCTCTGGCGGGCTTTAAATTAGGCTTGTTGGAGGAAGGGGAAGATGAGGGAGGAGGAAGCCTTGGACTGCTAAACCAAGCAGCACTCACAAGTACAGCCCAACCTAGACCAATGAGCAGAACATATACACAGGTAAGCAGCAGGGGCCAGGGCAATGCTGTGATTAGGGGCCCAGTGCACACACCCACAGGAGGCCTCAAATGCCTCTACACAAATGCTCACAGTATGGGAAACAAGCAGGACGAACTTGCCCTGCTGCTAGCTGACACCAACCCAGACAGTGGGGCTCACTGAAACATGGTGAGACCCAACGCATGACTGGGTAGCGAATATCAAGGGCTATAGGCTGTACAGGAGGGACAGGACAGGGAGGAAAGGCGGGGGTGTGGTGCTCTACATTAAGGAGGAATACACATACTCACCAGGTAGCACAGAGTCAGATGAGGGGCACACAGAAGTGCTCTGGGTTAGAATACAAGGCAGATGAGGGGAACGAGACTTAATGGTGGGGGTCTACTACAGACCACCCAACCAAGGGGAAGAGCTAGACCAGGAATTCTCAAGTCAGCTCACGGAGGTAGTTAGGTCAAAGGACATGGTCATCATGGGTGACCTGACCTTTCCAGACATCTGCTAGGAAGAGTAGTCGGCCAGGTCTGACTGCTCACGTAGGTTCCTAGCCCAAATGCAGAACCTCTGTCTAACCCAGGAGGTGCACAGCCTCGGGTGGCCACGGGTGACGACCTGGTGAGGGGGCTGTGGGCAACAGTGATCATCGTCTGCTGGAATTCACCATCCAGCACAAGGTGGCAAAGGCCTGCAGCAAGGCAGCAGCCCTAGATTTCAGGAGGGTGGACCTCAATGAGCTAAGGAGAATAGTTGGGGAAGCACTGAGGTCCCAGAGGGGAAGGGAGCCAGGTATCCAAGAAGAGTGATCGCTCCTTAAGGAGATGATCCTCCAAGTCCAAAGGGAGGTAATCCCAACACGGATCAAAGGAGCAGGAGGGCACAAAAGCCCTTGTGGCTCACCAAAAGCATCCAGGAATGTTTTCTAGCTAAAAGGGAGGCGTACACCCAATGGAAGGGAGGGGCTATCACCAGGGAGGACTATATTGCGATTGCTCGGGGACGCAGGGGGGCAGTCAGGAAGGCCAAGGTGGAGATGGAATTGGGACTAACTTCCTGGATCAAGGACAACAAGAAGTCCTTTTTTAAATACATAGGGGGCAAAAAGAAGGTACCGGGTAACGTGGGGCCCCTGCAAGACACGCTAGAAAATTTGGTTGTCACACCAGATGACAAAGCTAACCTGTTTAACAACTTCTTTGCCTCCATTTTCCTGAGCAGGGACCGGA
>NW_017728949.1:79806581-79808054 GCF_001723895.1 Crocodylus porosus
GCCTCCACAAGAGAAGGCTGAGGGGGGATCTAGTGGCCTGTTACAAACTAGTCAGAGGGGACCAGCAGGCATTGGGGGAGTCCCTGTTTCCCTGAGCACTACCAGGAGTGACTAGAAATAGCAGTCACAAGCTGGCAGGGGGTAGATTCAGACTAGCTATTCAGGAGGCGCTATTTCAGTCAGGGCGGCTAGGATCTGAAACCAACTTCCAAGTGAAGTGGTGCTGGCTCCTACCCTGGGGGGTCTTTAAGACAATGCTTGACAATCACTTTGCTGGGGTCGTTTGACCCCGGTACTCTTTCCTGCCATGGCAGGGGGTCAGATTTGATGATCTTCTCAGGTCCCTTCCGACCCTACTAACTATGAAACTATAATAAGCCATAAATACAATATCAGTGATTAGTCCCTGGTTCTTAGTGTCCAGCCAGTATATGAATTTTTATTCCCAAATTCACCTTTTAAAGGTGCTCGGTAGATTTCCCTTGAGCATGAGGATACTGAGTTCAAAGATGGATTGATTTTTCTGTGAGAAATGTGCCCCTAATAGTGAATGTACACTCACAGTCTCACAGAACAACCTTTTTGTCTCTCAGTGCTCAAGGAAAATCTACAGTGAGCTGACAGTGGTGTGCTACCAGATTCTTTGTGCTTACTGCCCTGGACCAGATCCAACCTTTCCAAGGACTCAGTATGGCCCGTGAGCCAAAGGTTGTTAATCCCTTTGGAGGACTGCAGGATGGAGGATGCAGAATAAGTAGCTATTTCCATAACTACTGAAGTAAGTGTAAAGAGAGTAAAGGTTTTTTGCTTGCTTTCTTCAGTAATTTAAAAAAATTGTGCAAAATGTTATGGCTGAACAAGCTATGTAAAATTATATAGGAATATCCATATTTTAGAAAAAGAATAGTACTTGTAATTTGGATCAGATTATAACTATTCCTTATTTAGTCTTATTCTCTTCTTTTTATTCAGTTGTGTAAATCATTTATGTCTGTGACTTATTTCATTTATTTTACACCTAAAAAGAATATTTTGAATATGCTTGTCACCAGAAAATGACAATTTATCTTAAATGAGTGAGTTAACTTAAGTGCCCACAGTTGAAATTGTCTTGCTGTTCAACTGTCACAAACATCAATATGAAACAAAAAACAAGGTATGAAAATTACTCTAACAACTGGAAGAAGGCCAATGTGGTGATCCAGGCTGACCTGGACAGGCTCAGCAAATGGGCGGGCAAGAATCTGATGGTGTTTAGCACCGAAAAATGCAAGGTTTTCCACCCTGGAAAAAAAACCCTGCAGCATCCTTATATGCTGGCTAGCACTACAGAAGAAAGAGACTTGGGGGTCATCATTGACCACAAGATGAACATGAGCCTTCAATGTGATGCTGCGGCTAGTAAAGCGACCAAAATGCTGGCGTGCATCCATAGATGCTTCTCGAGCAAATCCTGGGACGTCATTCTTCCCT
>NW_017728949.1:79808314-79839114 GCF_001723895.1 Crocodylus porosus
CTGAACACCTTCAAGAGTAAATTGGATGCTTATCTTGCTGGGATCCTATTACCCCAGCTGACTTCTTGCCCTTTGGGTGGGGGGCTGGACTCGATGATCTCCCAAGGTCCCTTCCAGCCCTAATGTCTATGAAATCTATGAAACATTGAAAGGAAGCAAAAAAGCTTTATTAATATATTCTGAGTTTCTGTGTTAGGATCATAATTCAGAAAAATGGAGATGAAATCTAACTGGTTTTGTCTTTATATGCAAACTAAATTCTGCTGAATTTTATACTCCTTTGTAAAATATCTACATGACACGAAAACCACTTTAAACAAGCCTGCAGCTTAACTAAACAGTTTTCCCCAAAGTTAAGAAATATGTAATGCCTCTGTGACGGGCTAGCTGGCAGTGACCTAGCCCAGGGGTTTTGAAAGGGCCAAAGATGTTTGGAGGACTTGGGATTCCCTTTCCTCACCAATCAGGCCCCAGAGACTTGCCCTCCATGTCCCCTAATTGGCCCCTTGGGTTACCTGGAAGAGGATAAAAGAGGCAGTGCAGCTGACTCAAGGGAGACCAGCGAAGGACCACAAGGAAGGAGCTTCAAAGAGCTGGGCCAGCGGGGTGGGAGCAGTTGCCCCAGAAGCACCTGAAGGAGCGGGACCTGCAGGCAGCAGTGGGACCCTCAGCGGCGCAGCGTGCGGCTGGCAAGAGAGGCTCCCCGCAGGGCTCCAGGATTGCTTACAGGAGGCTGTGGCCAGCAAGAGAAGTCCTCAGCTCCAGCAAGGATCTGAGCAGTGACCTGAGAGGTTCCCAGCTCTGCTTCCAGCTCCTCCAATAAGAGGCAAGGCAGCTCAATGTGAGGCAGGGGTTCCTGGAAGGTCAAGACCTCTAGCAGCTTGGTATCACACCAGCCCTGGTGGCTGTGTGGTAGAGTTTCTACCTACTATGTGGGAGATCCAAATTCAAGTCCCAGTTGGGGTGAGTGAAGTAACAGGGAGAAGTCTTTGTTGCAGTGGAAAGGGGTCATTGTGTTTTTCCCCCTTTCTTCTCCTCCAGGTACCTGGGCCCTATATTCCTTGTTATTTGACATTTTGTATTTTGTGCCTTTTATATTTCACCAACCAGTATTGCTTGTTTGTGTTGTTTGTGTTTTATATTTTGTTAACCCTGACTTTTGTCAACTGGATGAATATGTCTATGATTGTAAATGTCTAACCTTTGTTGAATTCTGCCCCCTCAGGGCATTGTAGTGTCCCCTATATCCCCTGGTTTATGCCTGTTATGTTCCCAATGCTGTTCTCTCATTAAAAGGCATATGGTTAAGTCCCCATTAGTGATCTGGCTCTGCTCTATAGGGGGAGGAGAGTCCCTACACTTCCCACAGCGCTTGTGCACCTGCTCTGACCTCTTCAGTTGGAGAGGGGGTACCTCTTGGAGTACCACCCAGCTTACACCTCTGTAGCAGAGCACTAAAATGTGCCTGCTCCTTAAGGCTGAAGAAGCCTGGCTCAGGAGCTCAGCAGGCTAAGTAGAGCTCCCCAGCTGCAGGTTGCCAGGGTAACAGCCTACAGGAGTAATTGGCCACACCTGCTGACATCATCTGACCGGCAGGAGGCAGGGTTCTGGGATGTATAAACCCAGGCTGTAGCTGGCAGACATGCACTCTCTCTGGCAACTGGCAGGGAAGGAGCTCCTGCCTGCTGTAGCTACTTGAGACCTGGGGCTGCCTGCCTAGCTCTCCCAGTACCACCTGCTCTGCTATCTAGGTACTACATCACTACAGGGAGTCTCCCAGGTACCTAGACTAGGGGCATGCTACTCAGACTACAAGTTTGTCCCCTAAAAGTGGCATAGCATTGTTGTTATTGCTAGGGTTTTAGTTATAGCCTAGGGGCTTGTGTTTATGTTCATGTTTGCCCTGGCAAATCAGGATGAGGCTAGAAGGGGAGGTTTGGAGGCCTCACTAGTGAGAGGGCATATGATTTGGTAGATCCCAGTGTCAGGCACAGCAGGCATAGTGCCAGAGGGGTGTAGCCACAAGGGTGCAGTGAGCCCAAAGTGCCAGAGGGGTGTAGCCAGAAGGGCACATGTACAGAGTTGTGGTGAGCCCATAGCATCAGAGAGTTGAAGCCAGAGGGGCACAACACCCATAGCACCAGAGGGACACAACTAAGGAGGTGCAGAACCAGGAGACCAGGAGAGAGGCACAGAGTCAGGCAGCCGAAGAAAAGGCACAGAAAGCCACTCACTAGATAACTTAGTGCCTGCAGGTTGCAGAGAGACAGGAGGCAGAGGGCTCAATGCCAGGGTTGTATAGAGTTGACAATTTGTGAGGCATGGGATGTGTAGAGAAGGTTGGAGCGTGTATATACTGCCCAGTGTAGCTTGGCACATGAAGGGCAGCCTCCCACCTAATAAGCAACTTAATTATTTACTAACAAGGCATGGCAGGAGAGAGAGGCAGGTGGACTGCCCAAGACAGGTGTGTAGGCCAATGGAGAGGTCAGCCTCAGGACGGCTCCCTGTCATGGCCCCCAAAAAGGGATTTAGATAGTCATCTGAATTTAGGTTTTATCTAAGTTAGTAAAAAACACTGAATTTGGTTTTGTGTTTCTGATACTTTAAATGTTACCCTGTGATGAACAATGGCAGGAGGGGAAAAAAGCTTAGGGAGGGGAAACTTGAAAGATAAGACAAAGCTTAGAAAGTGAGAATGAATCTATTTATGAGGTTAGTAGTTAGATATTGATAATTGCCAGTACTGTCTGTAGTGGGTCAAGTCAAGTTCAATCGAATGTTTGTCAGTATATGGTAACATGTCAGCTGATGCTTAAAAATATCCCTTCATGTTTGGGGTACCTGTATTCTCAAAACACTCTCCTTCTTGTGTTCCCTGACAGGACATTAAGACCACTCAGTATGACTCTGGGCACCCTAATACAAACTTACGTCTCTCATGCCTTTTATCTCTGCTTTGGGTTAGATTCTCAGTCCTGTTAAAGCTACTTTGAGCTGCTTTGGCAATACAATACCAATGCAACTGACTGTTAGAAAATTCCTTTAAGGAAATAGATTCCTCAAGTAGTATAGAGTCCTCACAGTAACTTCTACACCACATCCTGTCCTATCCACAGTGTGTAGGACAGTGATGCCCAAAGGGTGTGTCATGGTACACTAGTTTGCCACAAGAGCAATGGAATTATGCTTTAAGAGTCCCCTTTGTGAGGAGGGAAATGCTCTGGGCCTGTGCCTGCTACTCCAGTGGCACCAGTGGCTGCTATTCTGGGGACTGCTGCCATCTTTTCCTGCCCTCCTCTGCCCCGAGGCAGCCCCTGTGCTCGCTGCCTTTCCCCACTGGCATGGTCCTAGCAGTGTGCTCCACTGCGAGGGTGTGGGCAGACATACAGAGCTGTGCTTTGTAGCCCAGGTCATCCCCTCCATTCCTCCCAGGACTGGCAGGAGGGCCTGCAGGCATGGGCACTGGCATGTGAAACTCTGCAGGAACAGCTGCAGCCACAGGGGCTTGAGGTGTACAGAGCAAGTGTTAGGACAGGGTAGACAGTGGAAAATGTAGGGCACAGCAGGGTGAGGTCCTGTCCCTGCTGCCCCAGTCAGCCTAAGTGGAACCAGCTATCTTGGTGATTCTCAACCTTTTAGTCTTAAAGCCTTCCTCCATGTCTCTTCTGAATTTAGATCCATCTCAATGATTTTCATCTGGGATGCTGTTTTAGAAGTTACAGGGGAGTGCCCTGAGGCTAGTAAAATCAAGAACCACTGGCATAGATGTGAATTCCTTGCTTAAAGAAAGATATATTTGGTGTAATTTTTTAACTACATCTTGGCACTGATTAGTATCTCCTCTGACAGGAGAAGGAATTGTGTTATATGTTTTGGAAAAAGGTTGCATGCATGCACCCGCACCCCCTCCTCCCACTAATTTTAATCCACGAGAAAGTGTGTTTGAGGTATCAAAAGCATGGGAACGCTGCTGTACAGCCTATCTTGGCAAAAGAGGAAATTGCCAAGACACCTCTGACAGCTGACAGATAACCAAAGCATAAAATAATTGCTTGGGGTTCATGGGGGCTAAGTATAACTTGAACAGTCCTAAGGCTTTCCTATTATATTGGGAATTATCTTGGCCTTTGGCAGGCCCTAAGAGAAAGGGTTGGGGAAAAAAAAGATGGCAGTATTTCTTTGAATAACTGATTCTCCTCACCTCCACAGGCTTAGAGCTGGTTGAAAAATAAACTCTGGTTGTAAACCTTATCTGGCAGATCACCGTGAATTCAATACAGTGTTTGAAAAACACATGACTTCTTGACCGATATCCTTAATATCAACTTTCCGAATGTCCATGGAATTTGAAACTATCCTTTTTAAAAATATATCATGAGTTTTATAGTAACAACCATGGTATCATGGGGTTCAATAGATCTATTCTCTCTATGCTGACTGGGACTTAGCTCTATTCCCAACTCTAGCATTGAATCGCTGTGTTATCATAGGTAGGTCATTTGACCTTTCTTTGGATTTACCATCTCTAAAATTGGAAAGGAATGCTGCTTATTTGTCTCCAGAAAGCAATTTGAGTCCCACAGAAGCTACATATCAATATTAACTTTTCAATATATGGTGCTATTTGTTTTAGATTTTTTTTAATATACTGGCCAGTATTTTTCTATGGGCTGAAGTTTTCTATGAACCAAACGTCACAGCATTTTCAGTTATTATTTTCTTTTGAGATGATTTACAGAGAATGGCTTTTTACAGCATGCCAGACAAAGGAGATCTTGCAGCCTCACTGCCTGTAAGGCTCTCATTTCAGCTAAAGAGTTTTGTGCAGGAAGGCTAAAAAAACAGGTCTTTCCGCAAAGTGTACTAACCTAAATTTTAGTATCAGCCCTTCCTTTTAGCATTTATATTTTAAAATCATCATGAAACCATCCATGCTCCACACACGTCATCCATGCTCTGATCCCTATGAATATTGGATATATTAATATTCAGTTGCTCTTCAGGTCTAAATATAGACTTGCGACTTTAGAATCCTTTAGTGACAGCCTGCTATTACAGTTATTTTCACATATCCTGATCGTAACTATTTTCACACATTATTTTTTATAACATATAGATGAATCTAACAAAGTAAATGACTTCTGATATGAAATGGGCTGGAACCAAATCCCTGGATCTGAGCTAGCTGAGTGGAGTCTCAGCTGATATAATTGCGATTGCTCAGTTTCAGGGGAGCTTGGACAATTTACACCACATGATATTCTGTTCCTATTCTAAGCTGAAGAAAAACTATGGATTTGAGCTATTCTGAAATTTGAACTCTCAAAATACTGATCCATATATGGGCTCTTCCAAATTCTGGACTATTTAAGTTTAGTGTTTTATCCTAAGCCATTAGTAACGATTCTGAACAGTGGTATCAAATAAAATAAATATGATGTCAGTGGATTTACCTAGTCTTTGGGAAGTCATTACTGAGAATCAGTCATCAATCAAGATGATTTGTCAGATGCTAGAGTACAAAGATTAAAAGGGAAATAATTAATCCTTTAAATTTCATGGTATTTGACACTTCTGTAGTAAGATCTTATACTGATAAAACATTAAAAATCAGAGAAGAAAATGAGACACACAGCAATTATTTCCCCTTTCAGTTGTTGTTTCTCTTAGGTTTTTGAAAATTCTTTTTTGAAATGTTCACCAATTAAAAACTTTCAGTTGTACTACCTGCAACAGTATTCCTCACTGAGGTCTTCTTGGATGTTACCCCAAATTCCCTGGCACTTTTAGAAAAGCTAAGACTTGAATCATATTGTTAGCCACGAATTGCCCTTTTCTTTACTCTCCTGAATGATGGTGGCTAGGTGACTTCCATCTTAACTGAATGTACTTCAGTGATGGATATACATATAGTTTATAACTTAACTAAGGATTCCTTTTGGATATTGGATATTGGATATTTATGAGGGATATCTCAGTACCAATGAAATGATTTCAAATGGTCTCTCATGGTATGAACACAATATTGCAGTTTTAGCTAAACTAGCTTGAGTGTTACAGCTCAGTGTGGTCTGACAGCCTAAGTATTAACCCAGCTTCTTGGTGGGCATTAACTAAACTTCTTTCAGCCTAGCATGACCATTGTTAAGGGAATCCAGGATAAGGTAAGGGAATCCAGGAAGGGGAGTGACAGTGTCCATGCATTCCTCCCCGCCCTCCCCTTCCGATCACACATGCGTGCATGCACGCGCACACATGCACGAACACCCATTGCCTGTGTGTGTTCATGCGCGCACACACACCTGCACTCAGCACAGACACCCTCTCCCCCAAACCCTGCATGTGCATGCACACATATACCTCCCCCAACCCCATGGCTCCCAGGAGCCCTGATGTCTGGGTTGGGTGGGACAGAACAGAGGCTGGACCTGGCTGGGAGTGACTTGGGCCCCTCACTGCTGACAGCCACCTGGGGCTGCTACATGTAGCCTGGGCCTCGGCAGTGGCCACAGTGGCAGGGCATGAGGCTTTGCTGCCAAGGCTACACAGCTAATAGTGCCCAAGCTAGTTAGTTTAAAGGCTTTTCAGGCATATCTGCATTAGCAACAGTTGCACAACAATCATGTACAGATAAACATAAAATTCATGTTTTGGACAAAATATTTAAAAATAGACATGCACTCTGCTGCCACTTAATAATGCTTTTAATTTCCTTCTGTTTTCCTTTCCTATGGGAGGAACGTTTGCTATTTCTGAGAGGCTTGCTACTGTTGTTTTCCTTTATTGATGCTATAAAAAAACCTCAACATTTTTTGATGCTCTTGTGCCTAACATCCATATTCTCCAGCACGTCTCCACTGGAAGATACCATCTTGTCCACTCTGCCACTTTATCCTTTCCTCAAAACTCATATTTTCTCATCTAAATGTCTTGCACAGCTTACCCTATTGAGGCACAGGAGCCTGGTTTTAATCTACCAGAGACTGGAAACTATTTGATTAAAGCCTGAGGGCTAGAGGAGGAATTTCATTGCAACTTGCTTGATGGAATTTGTCACATCTAAGGTTTCTAGGAATATATAAATTATGGTCTGAGCAATTCCACCCTGTACCTCAAATGATGCCCTACCCAAGAGAGGTGTCAGTGTTATTACTGGAACTGTCAGCTCATGGAAAAAGTGCCATAAGCACTCCTGGACATTGTGATAGGCTTATTCAACGTCCTGAATTGTCACTTAACTCCCCTCTGATTATGAACCTCAGATAGAAGAGGCTGCTAATGAATTGTTTTAGTCTTTAAGCCATTAAAATTAAACAACTAAAAAACCACCCACTTAATCGTCTTACATCAGGATAAAATATGAAACAAGGAGATGTGAAAAAACCCAATGTATGTCTATTTAAAAAATAATTTATAAAGCACTGTAAAGGTATATGGGTGCCTATACCTTGCTCCAATATATTCTAATTAATCCAGTCTTCTCCGCATTCTAATTAAAATGCTCTAGCATCGCCACAGCATCATGGGCACCTATACGTGTGACGGACCTCTGCTCTGACACATAATTATTAGCATGTGTAGGGGCAAATTTGATTAATTAAATCTGCTGCAGGTCTGCTAATTAGCATTCTCCAGCAGCCTTCATGTTGCATGTATTCAGCACCTCCACATTTCAAAATGGCGGTGAGGGTGCTTTAATTAAAGCTCGTTGAACAACCTTTAGTTAACACACCCCTGCCACCATTTTGAAGCATGGGACACTGAATAGACGTGATGTGGGTGCTTTAATTAGAGTAGCTTTCAGAACCACTCTAATTAAAGCACCCTTCCCCCTCCCCAACACACGTGTATAGATGCCCCATGTGTATAAGCCCCCATGGGTTTAAAAATGGCTGCTGGGGCACTGTAATTAAACTCATCAAATTAGGCTTAGTTAAAGTGTTCTGTGGCCATTTTTAAATGCACAGGGACTTAATACATGTGATGCTGTGGTGTTTTAATTAGAGCAGCTCTCCGTGAACTGCTCTAATTAAACGCTCCTCCTCTCTTCCACACCTGACCATGTGTATAGGCAGCCTAAGGCTTTGCAGACATAATAAACTTACTTTTCCCTAGAACAAGGCCCTCAAATGTTCTGAACTTCCCATATTCTACTGAAACAATAGCCATGCCAGTTTACACCAATGCTGAAATTTGTCCTTTGTCTCTCCTCAACAGCTGAAAACAGCTGATGAACTTTTTTATAGTATTTGAAAATAATCAAGCAAATACAGTTCTCTCATAGCTGTAAGAAAGGTCTTATTGGGTAAATAAAAAGATACGGTCTCATGCACTTTTAGCTTTATGTATGCCCTTTTAGAGCATAAAAAGGCCGTATACTCATTTAGCCTGATTGTAGCAACAACAAAAATGCTGGGACCATCACAAAAAAGTTCTTCTTTCAAGAGGAAGTTTTTTGTAGCAGAGAGTTTTGTAAAGCCACATGTAACACCTATACTGTTACATCTAGTGCCATGTGGAGTCCCTCACATCCCACACTGGTCTGTTCCCCTGCACTTTCCCTCTCCCCACCCAAGGGGTTGTTGCAGCACTAGTCCAACAAAAGCACTAGGACTATTAAACTGGTGCCAGTGCTTTAACTGGTCCAGCTGGCCTCAGCAAGGGCTGTTTGTGCAGCAGAGACCACCCAAGCAGCCATTGCCTTTTCAGGAGTTGCAGGCAGCCCCATCAACTCTTACCATGATGGTAACAGCTGATTGGGCAAACCTATCTGTAAGCCGGAGTAGCTCATGGAGTAGCTTTGTGGGTGCGGGAAGCTGAGGAGCAGCTTCCTATTGGCCCCTGGATGGACAGCCTGCCTTTGTGGCAACTCTGTTGTGTTTCAGCCGAAAAGCTACAGACTTTGTAGCACTACAAAGAGAACATGTCTAGGGCCTAAGGAAGACCTCCCTGACTGATTGTTATTTACCATTTTAATGAATGTTACTTTATAAAACCAAGCAGTATTAGATGTGGTTAGAAACAGATGTAATATGAGGAGGTACTGCAATAGTTTTTGTCAGATCATTTACCTCCTGGCTTGTAGTATTTTTTACTAATATAGCAGAGAGACTTCTAGTAACAGAACCTGACCATTTGACCAAACGTGGGGCCACATCCTGCACCCTGTACTCACTGGAGTCATTTAAATGTGCACTTTACTGTGGAGTTGACTGATTAGCTCCACAGTAATGTATCATTGTCTACCTGGGTGGTGCTGTTAGGCCAGAGTAAGCTAATTAACTCTGCCATAGGATAGTACTGCCTGACACAACTACTATCTGACAGCAGAGTTATTTACTCTGCGACAACACAGATGTAGCTGGTGACCAGGGCCCCACACTGTAGCACCCTCTTGCCTAAACCAGCCCCTGTGAGGCACATTGAGCTGGGTTGGAGCAGCTCCAGGCTGGCGGGTGACTCCGTGATCCCCTGCCATCCAGGGCTATGCTGCCCTGGTTCAGCATGCTGTTGTCCCAGGCACACATGTAAACACTGCATCCAGTAGCTATAAACTCTGGAACGATATGTGCCAAAGTTTATTCAGGTGCATTAATTGCATGTGCAGATGTGCCCACTGAGTAGATTAATCAAAGAGTAGACTAATCAGAGTAGACTAATTAGCTCCACAGTAAAGCATCTCTGTCTACATGTGTACTGGTACTGGGGTGAAGTAAACTAATTAACTCTGCCATGAGATGGTACTTTCAAGGACAGTGCTACCTTACAGCAGAGTAATTAACTGTGGTGAAACCATGTGTAGTTGGTGATCTTGAATTGGTCAGACTCCTGCCTACTGCTGAGCCACACAGCTCTGCAGGTTCTGCACCCTCGTGCTCCCTCAACTGCCTAAAACTGCCACCCACAACCTGGGTCTGACCCTTTATGTCCCCTGCCAGCCTGGGCCTGCTCCATCCTGGCTCAAATTTCTGCTGTCCTGGGTGTATGTGCAGATGCTACATCCAGCTCCAACTGCTTCAGAGTTTACTGCTTCACATTAATTGCTTGTGTAGATGCACTTATTAACTGCAGAAATGGGCTCCTCTTGACTTTGATAAATGGCAGTAGAAGAAAACCACCTAGGCTCTTGACATTTTGGGGAATAGTCTTGTGTTTCCTTAATATTAACATCTGCTTTCTTCAGTAGGTAACCAACCTGATAGAACAATGTAGCTTTGCTATGGATATGTGTCTTTAAAGGTTATATTTATATCTTACCTTTGCACTAACAAAATTAAGTAATTATAATGGGAACAGTAAATTTACTCCATGTTGAATGTCTTGGTATCATGACATTTACAGCATCTGGTACTGTATGTGTTAGAGCTCACTCACATGGATATATGACAAGAAATATGCTCAAGGCAAAACGTAAACTGAGAATAATATCACAAAAAGCACCATACTAACTGTAGACAATTCATGTACACTGAAATATTGAATGCAACTTTAATAAGTGCAGTTGAATCTACAACCGATCACCAGGACTGGTATTAATAAAATACCATAAAATGTGATTCTTGGGAAAGAGAATTGAGGTTTTAATATATTTTTTAATGCTTTTCACACACAAATGTGTAACTGGTTTGTGGATGCCTCTTCTCTTGATACATATACACAAAGATGATTTGTAAAATATATATGCACATATATAAATAATAAAAAAACCCCACCCAATAATATACTATTTATTTTATCAAATATTATTATATAGTGCTATTTAATAAAGTAATATATAATTGATATGTACATAATACTAACATATAATATAATATATATTTATCAATATAATCTTTGTTTTGCCTGAACATTCCAATAAGATCTCTGGGACAATTACAAAGGTTCTTTACATGGAAGATGAACTTGAGGAAATATCTGAGAGTTTGCATAGCTCTCTCTAAAAGCAGCTGGAAACAAAAGAAGCACCATGTGATCAAAATGCAGATCATTTCCAGGGGCTGTGAACAACTGTTTTGAGTAAGTGTGAAATATCACAATGCTACTATAGTCTTTTTAGATGGGGATCCCTCCTTCATTGAAGCATTTTTCCTCATTTTTAATTGGCTTACAACTTGCTCTTAATGACAATTTATTTTGAATGCTGGAGTGTAGTGTGTTTTTTTTCCCTAAAGGTTAGTAAAAAGCTCTAAAGAATGATACCAATTAATCATTGGTGACATTCTGTTTTCTCATCTATTAGAGATAAAATATTTACCCTTTAACCAAGATCAATTTGGAAAGCAGGTGCAGCTTTGATATTTACACCCTTTAATCAGCAGCCCTAATTAACAAGTTTGTTTGCTAATGATTAATAATTTGCACAAATAAAGTGTGGATTTGTCAGTTTTAAAGTTACAGGCAGTATGAATGTTTTTGGGTTGATAGTGGAATAAAATTAGACATAAGAAAATGATTATATTTATCTTTTGAGATGTCTGAGATGGGATTTCTAAAGGAAAAGTAGGGGTGGGAGAGTGCCAGCTAAGCCACTGATATTGTAGATCGCATCTGGCTTTATGTCTATGGACTCAGTTTCAATTTCAGGTACATACAGAGGTCAGATATCAAGCTTCTCAGGTCTAACACCATATTGGTGGTGCCCTTTTTTGTACAGTTTTCTCCAGCAGCAGATTCACAGGTGACACTTATTGTTGTTTGGTAAATCACTTGTACCTTTTACCAGCTCCACTGCATGTATACAAGTTCACTAACTGGTTCCCTTTCATCTGCTTAGAATGAGTGTAAGTGGGTTTAAGGAAGTCTAAGTGGCTGTGAGGGAGTTTAGTTTGTATGTTGCTTCTGGTTTGCCTTAGAAAAATCAATTTCTTTAACGGCAAGGTTCTGTTTTATTTTGCTTTGATGGTGAAGATTTGTCTATATGGAAGGAGGGAGAGAATTGATCTAAGAATATAATTACTGTGGTGTCTGGAAAGAGAGAAAATAACAGGAGGATCATGGGTGGGGATGGATGGATGGACAGACAACAAAGGGGTTCAAAACTTTGGAGAAGTGTTTGTAAGTGTTTTCAGCTTCATTCTGTTTGGCAGAGTATAAATAGCTTATCAAAATATAAATTATCCTAGTTTCTTATCTCTTGATCGCAACATGTGTGTATATGTTTTTCCTTTTTCTTCATCATGCCAGAGAAGATGTAAACATATCTGTTATCTGAATCACCAAGTAGAAATGAAGGCTGTATTCTAGTACTTGCTTGATCTTTTAAGTATAACCTTTCAAGACGGGGTGCTTTAGTGGTTTTGGAAACAATCAGTTGGCGCTCATCTTTACGAAACTCAGCCAAGCTTCAGATGCAAACTGCCTTAGCTTAATTGCCTATTTTGAGTGCAGTATTGTACAGTAACCATGACAGCTAGTTTTAGCTAGGCCTAAACCAAAATGAAGACTATCCTAGAAACCTTCTTCAGTAGTAACGACATACCTATTCTGCAGCAACCTCTACTGGAATATGCACTAGTAATCATTAATGTGCTGTAAAATTAAAAGCAATCAGAACTTGTGGTAGAGGTAGATATCTTTTCTTAGACCAACCAACCAGATTTTTGCAAAAAATCTTTATTTACAAGCTTTTGGACCCAAGTACCCTTCTTCAGGTGTAGGAGAAAAGATTGTAAAAGTTCTCCTAGGTAGAAATGAAAGTTCATATTTCATGGGAGAGTTGAAGTTGTGGTAAAATCTCCTGTTTGGAACGTTCATTATAATCGGAAGGAAATATGACTCTACATCCTCATTGGCATCAAACAACTTTGAGGTAAATCGACTATGCCAACTTTTCTCTGAGCCTTATTTGCATAAAATGAGCTGTTCCAAACAGGAGATTTTTACCACACCTTCAACTCCCCTATGAAATATGAATTTTCATTTCTACCTAGGAGAACTTTTACAATCTTTTCTCCTATGCCTGAAGAAGGGTTCTTGTGCCCAAAAGCTTGCAAATGAAGATTTTTTAAAAAATTCTAGTCAGTATAATAAAAGATATCACCTCTACCATGAGCTCTTATTCCTTTTGCCTCTAGACCGATATGGCTACAGCCTGGATACCTGTAGAATTAAGCAGGTGTAATTCTGTCTACTGACCTTTTTTTTGGTTAGTGAAAAGAAAGTAAGTTGTCTGCATAGACCAGAATAGATCATACGAGTCCCTTACTCACCTTGACATATCAGCATTATCAGTGATGCCAGCTATATCGTTTCCAAAGATTTGTACGTACTTAGAAAGCCCAGTCTTTTTATAGCATCATATATGGGTTCTAGGTGCAGGGAGGAATGGGTAACTTTTTCTATTTTCAAAAGAGGGCCTTATGTAAGCATTCCTTTGATAGATAAATTTTGAAACTCCCCTGTGGTTTCCAAAAGGAGGAAAATAAGCCAGGCCTGAGCAAAATGGTATCACTGGCGAAGATGACATTTAATTCCTCTTCAAAACAACAATTCTGTTCGCTAAAATAGTATATGGCATTCTAACCCAGTCTGAGTGCTGAAAGGGGATTCCAGAGTTAAACCTGTGTAGCTTTTGGGCACAAGACAGGGCATTTCTGGGCAAACTAGGAATCAGCTGTGCCCTTAAAGGGAACAAGTTGAAATGCACTTTATGGTCTCGACAATATGAAGTTTAATGTTTCATTTTAATTGTATCATTTCCTGCTTGATGATAAGACAGTAATGGGTCAATACCGTATCTTTATTACAGTGATGCCATTAAACTTTAATTCACCAGCTATGTTATGATTTAGACTGTTTGTGGTTAATTTATAGATACAAAAGATTTAATAACAAAAATAGGAAAGTTTAGGGTTGAGTTATTATGAGAGCGTTTGTCTGGATTTATAAGGAGTGTTCAGGAACTTTGGAAATATTTTGAAATGGCCACATGCCAATAATGGTAATATCTACAATAATTTGGTAAATCCTCTTATTACACCTGAGCTCTTGAGTGATGAGGGGCTGAGGATGATTTTTGTCAGTTCAGCCATTTATTTCATAGGGGTAAAGTAGTATAAATTACAGTGCATTGCCAAAGCCATCAAAGAATAAAGATTTAAGGTAGGGTCTGAAAAATGAGTGTAGTGGTTCTAATGATATATTTTTTAAGTATTTAAATGTGTGACACTGCTTTATAAATTAACTTCAGTAGAAATCAAAGTATCTGAATCTACTTGAAGGCTAAGCATTGATTCTCCTACAGTGCAGTTGCCTTATTTGTATCCCATCTCCTCAATGACAAGAATTGGCATTTAACCTTTGCACAACAGTGGAACGTGAGACTAGCACAGGCGTTCTAAAGCTTGCTTTATTTGCAGCCTTTCTCAAGTGACCCGACAGCACCTTGCGCAATCTTTTTTCTTAAACTTTTCCTAAAAGAAGTGTTCTTTTTACAGCTAAGGTAGCAGTTTTTCATTACTTGAATTCCCCCTCCATCAAGCCAAGATTCGTAAGGGTTTGCTTTACAGGTCACTGAAGTTAAATGAGTCTTTCAATATACTTTGGGATATAGATTAAGCTTTCAATTTCATGCTAACCAAATTTGGGAATGTTAGCACACTTTAGTCTCAACTGTATTTCAGGTAATTTTTAATTGTTTGGAAAATGGACATAAATGCTATTTCCTATTTAGATTTGTAACTTGAGCCAAATACCATTGACTATAGGCTGCTCTAATTATGAATTCCTGGTTTGCAGAGCAATGTTTGGTTTCTCTTGCATGTATAAATTGCATTGTAACTCTAACTGCAGCCTTTGAAGTTATTACTAGTAAAGTTTCCCAAATTCAGGTAAGTATCTCTAATTGTGTGCTGATATAGTCTGTTTCCATCTCTAGCTTAGTGACTCTTTAAGTAACTCTTATACAAAATGGATCAGTTCTAACAGGAGGGCTTGAGGATGACTTGTCTAGGAGTAGTTGATTTGTCCAGTGGTTATTTTACTTGCCTGAATCTTATAAGGCAGGGGTTGTCAACCAGGGGTATGTATCCCCCCAGGGGTACTTTGAAATGTCCCAGGGCACACACGTGGATGGGCAGGGACAGAGCACCGCCACCCTGTGCCACCGCCTCACAGGAGCAGGGCCGGGGTGGGGAGAGGGCAGCAATGCCCCTCTACAGATCAAGCAGGCACCGCCCAGCTAGCTGGACATGGGGGGAGAAGTTTGCACCACCTCGCACCACGGTTCTGTGACTGGCTGCCACTCCCCACCACTCCCCACCCCCACTCGCTCCTTGATCAGCCATTGGGGGTACACTGCTCAAAAAAGGTTGAAAAGCCCTGTTATAAGGCCTTTCCAATCCTTACTCCATTGGGCAACTGATGAATTTGAACTCTGCTTGCTGAGATGCTCATCTGAGTATTCTGGGATGGAATGCTTTAATCCTGTATGTTGGCACTGTTCCACTATATACTGTGCTCCCTATATAATACTTGCTGACCAAGAAAGTAAGTGACTTGCTAGCCTAGGAGATATGACTCCTGCTTTCCAGTGCTTGCTCTAGGTGGATGTCTATATCTAAGTACCAGTATTTATATGAAATTTGAGCAAAAGAGACTGAAGGGACCCTGACGTAGCCTTGTATAAAATGCAGTCCCTTGTAAAGTGGGAGATTATTCAAAATCCACAAACAGAGGAAGCAGTTAACTTTGTCTTCTACCTTCTGGGTAAGCACAAGGCTTACACAGAGCTATGGGGTAAAAAAAATAAAGGGGGGTGACAATTTCCTTGGAGCTTTAGTGAATTTAGGCCCCACATCTTTCTAGCTGGGGTTATTTGACCCCAGTAGTCTTTCTTGCCTAGAGCAGGGGGGCTGGACCTGATGATCTCATGAGGTCCCTTCCAGCCCTAAACTTCTGGGAATCTGTGAAACTACTATATTGCTTTGAATAAAACACTTTTTTAGTTTTGGACCCACCAAAATTCTGACCCTCAATGAGCAAAAAATTAAAATACCTCTAATTTACAAGGGTTCAACTTCTGTATGGTATACAAGAACCCTCCCTTCCTCACTTTAAGATGCAGGTCACTTTTTTTAGAAGAAATACTTCATGTAAGAAGTGTTTTGTATTCAGTGCATTTTGGGTTGAATCCCTCTGTCCCCTCTCCTCCTCCCCTGCCCTTTGTTCCCAGAGATAAGCAGTGTTATGTTAGAATTAAGCATTTTGTCACTTTTGTAGGCTGAGCTGGTAGGTGGGGAGCATGCAAGAATGAAGTCTCAAACCCTGATCCTGCTAGAACTAAATCTAATTTCTATCAGAAATTGTTATATATTACTACAATATATATTATACATACTATAATAATATATATATTAGATATTTTACATGTCTGGAGATGTAGCCAATCAACATTCCCAGATCTTACAGCTACACCTCCAGAAATGTAATATAATCTCATCCAATGCACCAAATGCCCTGATGGAAAATACACAGGAGAGACCAACCAACAACTGCGCACCAGAATGAATGCACACTGGAAATCTATCAAAGACAGGAATACCCAGTTACCGGTGGGGGCACATTTCTCACAAGAAAACCACTCTCTTTCCAACCTCTCAGTCCTGATCCTCAAAGGAAACTTACAAAACACTTCCCAGAGATGAGCCTATGAACTCCACTTCATCAACCTCCTGGATACTAAAAATCATGGACTAAATATAGACATTGGATTTATGACACATTATAACCTGCCTGATAGCTGACTTTCCAGGTACTTCTCCACTATTCACCCCCCTTCTCTCCCTCCCACCCAGCCTGTCTCTCGCCCATTGACTCCTCAATCTACATTTTCACTGACTGCCTGTCTTCATAGAATCATAGAATCACAGAATCAATGAGTGGGAAGGGACCTAGACAGATCATCTAGTCTGACCCCCTGCCATGGGCAGGAATGAGCACTGGGGGTAGGAGGGGTCATAAGACCCCAGCCAGGTGCCTATCCAGTCGCCTCTTGAAGATTTCCAGGGAAGGTGAGAGCACCACCTCTCTGGGAAGCCTATTCCAGGCTCTGGCCACCCTTACAGTGAAGTAGTTCTTCCTAATATCTAACCTAAACCTATCCTCCCTCAGCTTGTGGCCATTGTTCCTGGTGACTCCAAGGGGGGCCCTGGTGAACAGCCTTTCCCCGAGTCCCTGCTGCTGGCCCCTGGTAAGGTTGTAGGCAGCCACAAGATCCTCCCTCAGTCTTCTCTTGCAGAGACTGAAGAGATTCAGGTCCTTCAGCCTCTCCTCATAGGGCTAGCCATGGAGGCCCTCAACCATATGAGTGGCCTCCTCTGGACCCTCTCCAGGTTCTCCATGTCCTTTTTGAAGTGCGGCGCCCAGAACTGGACACAGTACTCCAGCTGCGGCCTGACCAGCAGCGCATTGAGGGGGAGCAAGACCTCTCTGGACCCGTTAATGATGCCCCTGTTGATGCATGACAGGGTGCGGTTGGCTCTGTCTATTGCTTTGTCGCACTGGCGACTCATATTCATCCTGGAGTCAATCCTGACTCCAAGATCCCTCTCTGCCTCTGTGCTGCCAAGGGGGTCAGCCCCTAACTTATAACCATAATGCTGGTTCCCTCTCCCCAGGTGCAGCACCCTGCACTTGTCCTTGTTGAACTGCATCCTGTTTAGATCCGCCCACTTCTGTAACCTATCCAGGTCTGCCTGGATGCGGTCCCTGCCTGCCGGTGTATTCACTTTACCCCACAGCTTGGTGTCATCAGCGAACTTGAACAGGATGCTCTCCACGCCCTCATCCAGGTCGCTAATGAAGATGTTGAAAAGCACCAGCCCAAGGACTGAGCCCTGGGGGACTCCGCTGCCCACACCCTCCCAGGTCGACATCAACCCGTCCACCACCACCCTCTGGGTGCAGCCTTGGAGCCAGTTTGCCAGCCATGTGACTGTGCATTCATCAATGCTGCAGTCCCTCATCTTGCCCACCAGAATTGGGTGGGACACTGTGTCAAAGGCCTTCTTGTATGCATACAAGCCCAGCCTCTGGCTTCTTTACTTTTCATCCATCCAGGAAGAGCATACACCAACTGCTGAAACTTCCTTAGCCTGATGAAGAGTTTTTGAACCCAAAAACTTGCTTAAAATTGTTCTTCAACAATTTCAGTTGGTCTAATAAAAGATATCAGATTCACCCAAAGAACCTTGTCTGCCTATGTCCTTAGACCAACATGGCTACAACCTACACCAAAGTAAAATAAAGGAATTTCACCTTCTGTGCAGAATGCTGCAGGCTTTACTGTTCCTAAACAATCCCCAATAGATGACTATCCAGCCTTTTCTAGGATCTTCAGTGAAGATGGCAGAACTTCCTTATTTGCTAGATTTTAGTTGAATTCCCAATGACAGCTGGGGAAATCCTCTATCTTGGAGTTTGGGTACCTTGAATGCCATATTTTAAAAAAGACAAATGAAATCCAGCAAACTAAACAGTAAGAATTGCCAAATCAAACACTGCTTCCAACAACGTTAAATCTGCAAACAGCAGATCTTCAAAAAAGGTTAGGTAAGGAAATGTACCCTGCCACGGAGGTCAATTTCCAACCAGTTCAGACTAAGAGCTGGGGAGTTAATTTCAAGGTTGAGGTCATAGAATCATAGAAAATTAGGGTTGGAAGGGACCTCAGGAAGTCATCTAGTCCAACCCGCTGCTCAAAGGGCCATCCCCACTAGATCATCCCAGCCAGGGCTTTGTTGAGCCAGGCCTTAAAAACCTCCAAGAATGGAGATTCTGTCACCTCTAGGCAACCCCTTCCATGCTTAATCTTCAAACAAACATTCCCTTAACTGGGAACAATGTTATTGCCATCATTTTTATCCCGTTATTATATACTAAGGACAGATTCGTTCTGTGTCTTTTCTGGCAGCAAATGCCATGAGAAGAATCTCTTCAGACATGTGTAAATTGCTCATTTTGCAGCATGTCAGTGTTCTGTGCATGGAACTTTCCAGACTGGAAGTAGTTTAGCTGCTTTGGCATGGTGATGTGGCCAGGTTAATTGGTTTTGCCTCTCATTTGGGCTAAACAGTTTAGATGTAGTGCTGTGTGAATGTGGCTATGCTGCTTCTGGTTTGGGAGATGGTGTACATGGTGCATTTCAGCACAACTCTCTTTGCATGCTAACAAGTACAGACATCCTCAGAAAGATAGGCCTTGCTACACAGACTTTATTTTTCCACATATATTTTATCCAAGGATTGCTAACAATAGCCCTTGAAACTGGTGCTGGAATCCAGGACTTCCCTCTTCTTTAACATGCCCTAGTTGCTGGGCCCCAGAAGTATGCTCCCTTGTTCTCTGGCCCAAAATTTTCATCAATTTGTAAATGATAACTTACAGAAGGAAAGCTGGATAGGTTCTTGCCTGAGAAGTGTCCACTGTTCAGTGGTTAGGACACTGTCTGGGGAGGCAAACATGGGTGCGTATATGCGCAGGCAGAGCAGTGATTGTAACCCAGGGCTTCCTTGTGAATGCTCTGACAACTGGAGAATTGCATGGAAAAGGTTTTTTTTTCTTTTAAATGGAGTGACTTCTTTCCTTCTAAAAGAAAGAGAATAGGTTCTTAGCTGCAGGAAAAGGTGATGAGCTATAGATCCCATGGAAAAGAAGCACCTCTGCAGCCTTGATTAAGCTATCTAGCTCCTGGAGAATACGGCCTTTACAACATATACCTGATTTCAGTTTTTCCTATTGGCTACTGTAGTCGGCTTCCTCTTATGGGGTGTTTAACTCCCAAACACTGTACGCTATGTAATTGTCGGTTCTGGCTCCCACTGCAGAGGCCTAAAAGCTGCCATTGGTGGATCTAGGACAGGGGCAGGCAATTATTTCAGGCAGAGGGCTGCTTATTGAGTTTTGGCATGCCATCAAGGGCTGCATGAAAGGCAGTCAGGGGCAGATAAATCTTAATTTTCTAAATTTTGGGGGGGACCCATGGCCGGATAGAATGGCCTAGCGGGCTGCATTTGACTCATAGGTTGCATTTTCCCACCCCTGTTCTAGGATGTTGTAAGGCAGGTGTGGGTGCAGAAGCTGACACTGCAGGAGTGCCATGACCTGCTACTCCCCCCACCCCCCTTTATTTTTTTTTTTACCAGGGCAGGCAGACCAGGCTGCAGGAGTAGCAGCTGGGAGTTGTAACCAAATCGGATAAGAATCTCCGTTCCCCAGCTCTTGGCAGCCACCCCCTTCCTCTCCATAATCAGTGGCACCTCTCTTCTCCTCCCCTCCCCTCCCCACAGCTGAGTTCTCCAGGGTATTCCCCACTAGCCCAAGAGCACAAATTGAGGCAGGGGGATTGTGCCCTGCTGTTGTCTCCAGCTGAGCCCAGTTCCCTGTGCAGCTTGGCTGGAGAGGGACAGGAAAGGACCTCTCCCCATTCCCAGGGCAGCTGGAGACAGTGGCAGCAGTCAGAGAGGGGGAGGGGAGGGGATGTACTGCTGAGCATAGAGGAGAATGGAGGGAGGAATTCTTACCTGATTTGGGGACTTTAAAATGTCCCAGGCTGTTGGTCTTGCAGCAGCCTGAAAGGGAGGTGTGACTGCACCACTGTACCCCTCAATCCAGCCTTGGAAGTTATATACCAGAATGGTTCTGGTGCCTGAGTCTTTTCTTGAATCTATGACTAGATCCATTAAAGAACTAGGTGCTGCTATGTGTAACTTCTGTATACTTTGAAGTTTGCAAATTCTAGGGTTCCTGTGCTGTGCTGCAGAGAACTAAACCAGTCACTATATTGGCTGCAGCCTTGTTCTGTGCCATGTAATTTGAGGTGTGGTCCCACATAAAATTCATTTCAGTAATCTAACTGCTTTTTGGTGGACCATTTTCATACTTGATATGTGCATGGATGCATACAATGCTTAGAATTGTTCAAATTAGGCTTAAACCTAATTGGATAGACCTATGAGCCTGTTGAACTGGTTTAAAGCTAGCTGGAATGGTCCAGAAGTATTTTGAACCATTTCATTGTGACCCAGTTCAGTGTTATGTTATGTTCAGTGGACACCAAGGATTCTGAAACACAGGTGTGATCAATCCTCCAGGTATCCCACACTGCATTACCCCCCACCCCCACAGCCAGAATGGACCATTCTGGTATGTAGCCAGAACTATACTCTTCCCCCTCCTCTGCCCCAAAGATGGACCTTGGTCATTTGCAGGCTGCTGCAGCTTACTGAACGCATGTTCAGGAAACAAGGGAAAGCAGAGAGATGAGCCACAGGTCACCCCTACTCCCATCCCCTGGGACTCTCAAAGCTTCTCCCCTCCCCCCCACTGCAGGGCATGCTGGATTGGGTGTTTGCTCCCCCCCCCCGGTGTTGGAGTCATGGCACTTCACATAATTGTGAACCAGTTTTGAATTGGTGACATTTTGTAATGGTTCAATTGTTATGTCTGTCCACACCCACAGATTTCCAAATCCTACTGATGTAAAGTAGTTTAATTGAGGCAACAGATCCGGAAGGTTTATATGAGAAATTGATGGATTTCCCAACATTTATAAATCTTCTAAGTGTATCATTTTAAATTTCAAGAGTAGGCAGATATTAGTGACTAGATCAGGGATGGCCAACCTGTGGTATGCAAGCCACAAGTAGCAGAGGCAGCCTGGGGTAGGGACAGGCAGAAGCATGACTGATAGGCAGAGCAGCAGATCAGGTGGGGAGCACAAGGTAGGAAGCATAAACGAAAGCAATGGATTGGGCAGGGAGCAGAGAGCAGATCAGATGGGGAAGGAGATTTGGAGTGGCTCTTGGGGTGGGTGCAAAGCTAATCTTGTGGTATGCAAGCTAAAAAGGTTGACCTCACCACTGGACTACAGGATGGATTCTTACCCTTATCCTTAATAAATCTTGAATATACACAGATGTAGGTCAAACAAAAAGAACTGTCACAGTGACAGCAGGAGAGTTTCTATATGCTCTCTCTGGTGGGTTTGAAAGCAGAATGGGAATGAGATGGAAAGGAAGAATGTTGCCAGACCAGTTTAATGAAGGTGGATATTATCCCTTGGATTTGCCAAAGGATGTTGGCAATAAAATGCCTTTCCCTTGGCAGCATCCTTCCCTATTCTGACCTCAAGCTGTTGATCCTGGGCTCTGGTACATACATAGAGCTTCCGTGACTTGGCAGCATAGTGCTACCTAGATTCCTAGATTCATCTGTTGTCTTACTTACTGTTTAATAGGGCTTTGTTTGTTTGTTTTTTAAATCATGCCTTTCATCATTCAGGATCCTAAAGCAATGGAGCAGATATGGCCTTGAGTACACTATTATGAACTCATCAAACTCTGATTGTAATAAATATGTTCCAGATCTCAACCTCAGAAAGCAGATAAATGTTATGTGCCAACTTAAATTTGAACATAAGATTTCCTGCTGGTTTTGATGAATCATAATTAAATAATTTGCCTCATTTTAATCCATAAATAAGACCTCAATAGTAATTCATAACCTGTTTTTGTTACAGCACCACAAATATTTAAAAAGTAATGATTCACACTCAGTTTTTTTTTAAATGCAGAGAGAGATTTAATTCTATCATCTCCTCTTCACAGAAGAAGCTAACCCTATCTCTTATCACTTGTCATTGATGAGGGGTATCAAATTAAATTACTGTGCAGTATGCTGTGTTCCTGAGCCAGATTTTGATACACTTGTATGGATCCAAAGCAGGTCCATGAAGTTCAGGGAAGGTAAATTCAGGATGTCAAATGCATCCAGCCCTGTGGGCTAGATGAGTGGCACAGGGTTGGTCCTTGGATTAGATGAGGCCCACATGCCAGTCCTGCATGCTGGATCCAGCACATGTCCTTGAGTGACCAGAGTGGGTGCCACATGCACTGTGGTCCTGTTCTGGCTGCGCCTGAGTAGCATGGGAGTGGAGCAGCACACAGTTGTTTTGGGGTGAGGCTGCACATGCTGTAGCAGTCCCCATGCCATGTGTAGCACAGTCCCAGAGTGGCTGGAGTGGGCACTATGTGCAGTGTACAGGGCCTTCTAGTATGCCCTGCATGCTGCCTGTGGGTTAACTCTTAGACCTATAGGCAGCACTGGGGGCTGGATGGTGGAGCTCATGGATCTCAAAGATATGAGTCCCTGTTGTAAGCAGATAAATCACAGATTGAATCAACTTCTCCAGGCACAGTTATCATTTTAGGCCATGTGCTGGCCTTTATGTTGCCGCTGTGGCTTTAGAGTAAGTACAGCTATCAGCAAGGGGATAAATGCTGCAAATTTCTCATGTTATTTCCATGGAGCAGGCTGACATTATCTGAACATGTGTTACTTAATACAAGTAGGAGATACACCTCTCATGTCAAGTTGTTAGGTTTGCTACAATATGAGTTCACTTAGCATGCGTTTTACACATTTTAAGTGCACTTACCACATGTTAAGTGTCCTGTGTGATGCGGTCCCAGGAAGTTCCCTGAGCAGTGCAGAATCTGTGTAATAGTTCTCTGCCTCAACCCCTGCTGCACCTCTTTGAGCATGAATATAACACTGCTGGGAAAGGAGACATGCTAATGTCAGAGCACTTTGCTCCTATTCATTTGGATCAGGTCGAGTGGCTGAAGGGAGGCTGCTCAATGCTGCTCTGAGCTGGAGTAACCCCAGGGATTCCACCTGGTGTGAAGGGGAGGGAGGTAGGCACACCTAGACTCTGGGAGACGCAAAGGAGCCTAAACCTACCTCTATGCCCTGCCTCCTCTGATGAAGACTGTGGCTCCTGAGCTATGCATCACAGAACTGGAGCCTTTATTTTTGCTTCTTGTTACCTTCTTAAACAATTTAGTGAAGAATCCCTGCTGGCAATGGAAAGGGACATTATTGAAAACAAGTCAAGAGTTAAGTGGATCATGTGTTGACAACCTATCCATTTAGCTTTCCTAGCCTTTATCAAAATGGACAAGCTCTGACTTTTAAAATGACTGGAGTGAGCAAACTGTTGAAAGCTACATCCTGGCCAAGCTGATTCAATTGTTCAGACTGAGATGCAGACCTTTGATAGCTTAGATGGAGGGGCTAAGTCACTAACGTATTTGGAGGAGAGAGAGAATTATTTCAACAATTGTTTTATTTCATAAAACAACTATTTAAGTCAATGGAGTATAAGTAGTCCCTGACAGCATTGAGGTTGAGACAGTGAGGTACACAAAAGGGATAAAAGCCCTCATGCAATTTGCAACTGTTAACATTTAACAGCAGTTTTTAGGTACTGCAAATGGTGTTATCCTATAATGATGGCATGACTTCAGCTTTATTTTGGGAGGTCACAAGCAAATATTAATTTGTTTTACCAAGGCAAAGGGAAAGACATCTGAATGCTCTTCAATTACTATATGTTGTAATTTTATTTTTTCCTTTCTCTCTTCAGTGGTACTTTAAGACCATTGAACAGTAACTATAACTTAAATGGGCTTGGATGTATATGCTTACAAAGTAAATGTATTTGGGGAAGGACTTCATTTTAATATTTTTTTTAATGATCCACACCTTATAATTTGTAGTGAACTACCACTTTACATGCATTTTAGTTTCTAATTTACTTCATTGCCTGTTATACAACTGGAACAGTCAATGTCTTTAAATCAAAATCTGAAGTCTTTTTGAATGACATTCCAGTGGGTGGAGTCCAATGTGAATTCCTCTAAAATTTGGTGGTACTTTTGGAACGGAGATTTTGGTTTTGGCTCGATTAATAGAAATAATGCATATTGGTATCTTTACCTTCTATTTACAGAGGTAGTGTGTCAAAATAGTGTGTCAAATTAATAAGACTGTTTGAGTAGGCCTGTTAGGTTTGGCACAATTCAGGTGTTGTATAATGGTCTATCACTTAAGTAAGAGGTGGATATATTTTTGTGATAATAGCCCCCTTCCTCCCAACATATTAATAATATAGGTAGTCAACATTATTGTCATTCTGTGAAACTTCAGAAATTTTCCTGGTCTACATTAAGATGAGTACAAGACCTTTTAAAGTGTATGTAAAGTTAAAAAACCCCCCAAATGTTCATAGAAGTATGAATCTTATGTTCCAGCATGTAATAAGGTCTTTTAACTCTTTCCATCCAGCTCTCTCTTCATGCATACAAATGTGTGTGCATTCATGTGTATATGCATGTGTGTAGTCAGTTTAAAAGATTATCTAAAAGGGAAGGTGAAAAAAAGACATTGAAAAACTACTACTGTTTCTGCTTTCAACATATAGTAGCTATTTCCCAGTTGGTAGTTGCTTTTGAAGTATAATTTTTCACATTCTATTTGAAGTGAGGAAGTCAATGTGGGGAAGTCTTTAAGTTGTTCATTTTTACTTAAAGGCCCTCATCAAGATCAGGTCCCACTGAGCTAGCCACTGTTCAAAGCATTATTAAGGTACTTATCTCTTTTGGGATAGTTAATAGCATAGCCAGAAAGCAATGACAAAGAAAACAGAGGCATTTGGCTGTGTTAGTCTGAAGTCAGGCAGGTGGATATACACTTTAGATATATATCTTATTTAATTAATCTGTATACATACATAGAGAGAGTGAGTAAGCACAGAAGCTTTCACAAACTTAAGTTCATTTCATCAGATGCTGTGAAAGGAGACCATTGAGTAGTTTATAAAGCATAGGTGACTGCCAGAGAAATTCTGTAGTCTTTTGTCCCGAGGTTGGTATCATAGGAGATCAGAGCAAGGTCTGAGTCTGGATTTGTTGATTTTAGTGTCTACAATTTTGGGACAATATTGTATTTGTAGGAATCCTTGCTCCAGATCCTTAAAGTGTTCACCTTGGTTGGTGGAATCAGAGCAGATACAGTTGAACCATAGAGCCTGGCTGTAAATAATGGATTGAGTGGTGTGCTTAATTGCCACCAACAACCCCCAGCTTGAACACTTTAGACACCTCATTAATGACCTCCAGCCACTCCTGGTAAAGGATGACTGTATAAAGGTAGTCATGGGGGACAAACCCATCCTGGTTTACAGACAGCCCTCTGATCTCAAACAATGTAACCCTCATCCTCACCAAGGCACCAGGTCTTGCGATGAACCAAAATGATTACTATGCCCCCACATCAATATAGACCACATCATCACTGGACAGAATTACAAGGTGTATAACATCCAAGGTTCATACATGCAGCTCTTCCAATGTCCTATATGCCATCACTTGATCACAATGCCCCTTTACTAATTGCATTGGACAGACAAGATGACCCCTACAGGCAAGAACGAATGAACGTGGCTTGTCAGAACACTTTAATCTCTCTGGTCATTCCATTGCTGGCTTTAGGATTCCTGTTCTCAGGCAGCAAAATTTTAAAAACCAAATTCAATAGGAAATTATGGAACAAGAAATCCTCCACAGACTGGATTGTGTTAAGTATGATTTAAACAGGGACTACCGATTTTTATCCCACTACCTGGATTAGTTGTTGTGGCCCCTCTGTTTCTGTCATCTTTGCTTGTTTCCTTCTCCTAGGACTGTTCCTCTCCCCTTCCCCCTTTCTTCTCCCTTATCTTCCCTCCTTTTTGTATTCATATCATAGAGAAGTAGGGCTGGAAGGAACTAGAGGGCTGACTAGAGGTCATCTAGTCTAACCCTCCTGCCTGAGGCAGGATCATCCCTGTCCAAACCAAGCTATACAAATCCATTGTTTAACCTCTTAGCAAAATTACACAGTCGACCCTGCCTAAAAAATCCAAGACATAATATCCTAACCTGTCAAAGAAAAAGCAATGGACCACAGCAGCCAACATCCTGCTGCTCAGAGGTTGCTAATATATGCTGAAGAGATTCCAGGAAGAGGGCCATGCCCACTGCTACAGAGGAAGGCAGAATCCCCCACAGTTCATATCAGTCTGACCATGGGGAAACATTCCTTTCTGACCCTACAAGATGATGAGTCTGATCCTGAGTGGTGAGGCAAGACCCTTTAGCCAGGAAACTTTGGCCTTAAGTCCTAGCAGGAGCATTGATACACCCCAGTTAAGACCCTCAATCTTGGCTGCAGCCAACACCCAATGTTTCTGAGGAAAGCTTAAAAAGAAAAAAACCTGATGCATGTAGCAGCAAGGAGGAAAAATGTTTCCTTGCAGCCCCATGAGACAACCAGCAAAGCACAAAAGCATGTGAAATACCCACAGCAGAACATAAGTATAGCTATGCTAGACCATCCCTGACCGGTGGCTGTCCAACCTCTTCTTGAATACCTCCAGTGATGGAGAGTCAACAGCTTCCTTATGCAGTCTTCCCCCTGCCACTGCCTCACTGTTCTAACAGTGATTTAAGTTTTCATCTGCACTAGCAGTAAATTTCCTAATAGAAATTAGAGCACAGTGGTGCTCTATTGTGGGATTATGCTAATTTCTGTAGTAACCAGCTGTGCTATTGCAAAACTGTGATTCCAAATGGAAATGAACAGCAGGAGCAGACAACCCATGAAGCAAATCTAGGTTGTATGCAAATGTCATTTACAGAAACCCAGTCATTCCTTTAGCAGTGGTCATAATTTCAGAGAATCAGGACTAAGGATCTGCTGGTCTTAAGTGTTTATTTCAATGTGGAGAACAATAATGTTTTTTTGGCTCTGTAGATCATTGGATGAAGTTGTTGAGTGCTTTAGAAACATGAAGCCTCTCAGCACTCTGATATTGTAGGTCAGGGCTGTCCAATAGGCCTGTGTGAATAGGAAAGTATTCAGTTTGGATTTCATCAATTCGGAGGACAGTGATTTGATTTAGAGATTGGGATCACTGTGCTGAATTGATTTGGTTGAATTGGCTTTGGAAGATTTGGCACTGATTCGGAGAGATTCAGTAATTTGGATTGGCCGGGGAGAGGCAGGCACAGATGGGCGGCTGCAGATTTTCCCATGGCTCCTCTGGTTGTGCCTGACTCTCCCCAGGTTGGGGGAACTGAAGGAGAAGCCCCCATGGCTGCTCTGCCCAGCCCCATCGTTTGCCTGGGCCCAGCTTAGTCCTGGCACTTGAAAAAACCCAAAACAAAACAAGCTCTCAAAGGCTCCAATCATCATTGCCAGAGCTTGTGAGAGCAGGGCTTAAAAAAACCCAACAAAGCACTGGGAGGCTGGGCTGGGGGAGGAATGGGACTGGGTAGAGCAGCCATTGGGCTTCTCCTGTGGCTTCTCCAGCTGTGCTTGCCTCTGCCCCGGCAGGGGGAGCCGCTGAGGCTCTGCTCTACTGCCTGCTTGCTCATCTGGTGCTGGGGGTGTTATGCAGGTGTGGCTCGCTTTGGGCAGCAGCAGGGCCTCCATCAGTACTGGAAGTGGGGACTCTGCTCTGCTGCCGCTTGCCAGCTGGCACAGGAAGTGCAGGATGTGGGCACAGTAGCACTGGGAGTGGGGGCTGCTTCCACTTGCCCCCTTCTGCCTGGAGTGAGCCATGCCTGCATCCCAACCCCTCTGCCCGCCCCAGTTGAGCAAGCGGCAGCAGGGCAGAGCTGCCGCTCCACATCCCTCACCCCACCCCCACCTCCCTCCCTCAGTAACGTGCCCTCCCACCCAGGCTGGGCAGCTTGTCCCAGCTCCAGCCCTAGCCCCAATCCCTCCCTCCCCATGTCCCTTCCCTCCCCCAACCCCAACAGACTTAGCAGCTGGAGGCAGCTGTCAGCTCTCTGTTTAGTCTATGGTCGAATGTCTGAATTGGCCGAAGCTTTTCTGAATCAATTTGGAGCTTTTACTTGGTCTCCCAATTTGATTAGGATTCAGAGATTTGGTCCCCCAACTGGGCCTAATCTCCTCCAAATTGAATTGGCTACCGAAGCTTCACACAGCTCCACTGTCCAACTGGTGGCCCATGAGCAGTTAACATGTGGTCTGCAGGCCCTGGCAGCCACCTTTCCTGCTGTCACAGGTGAGGGGCCATGAATGAAGGGCCATGTACCACTTATGCTGCCAGTGTGATGAAGGTTGGGGGTCCAGGTTCCATGTGCCATTGATGCAGTGGTACATGGTGAAGAGTGAGGGGCTGTGTGCTATTGGCACAACCCATGCTAGGGCTCCAGAACCTGCATGCTACCAGCAGGGGCTGTGTGCTGCCAACATAGTCCATGCATTTGGGGGGCATCAGGGGACTGCCCCTGCAATATCCAGCCAGCACACCAAAGTCAAACAGCCTATTGTAGGGGAGGGGAGTAAAGAAACAGCCATCTTTCTACTGGTAGTGTTGAAGCAATGTCATTGTGATGGTCTAGGAAATATGCAAGGGGCAAGAATTCTTGTGGGTGCTTCCTTTTATGGGACAAACTGCATGGTTAGGATAAACATTGACAAGTAACCTTCCTCAGGCCTCTGGGAGAGAAGCAGACTCAGAGGTAAGTAGCAGCTAACTATTAATTAGCCTACTGTACACTGAGTACTATGGACTTAACATAGCCAATGACGTCATGCCCCATTATAATCTACCTGATGTAATCTAACCTCTGCACTTCACAGGTGATATACCAGCCTGCACAGTCTTATTCCTCCTTTATCATGTGTTTGCTTCATCTCTCTTGCCTGTTGGCTACTTGAGCTTTTCTTTTATATACTATTTCCAAATCAAGTAATTGGTGTTTTTCGTGTTCACCTTTGAGGAAAACACAGTAAGCTGATTTTGAGTTGGGGGTGGATGGGTGGCAGGGACTAGTCAAACTGATCTTTCTATTGGAAAAATGTTCTTCATCATCTCTTATTCTGGGCATTTGGTTCAGTAATGATTAAAAGGAAACAGTGCCACCTGGAATAGCTAAATCCATTATCTGTATCTTACTACAGTTTGAGCTATTTTGTGATGTATCAAAAACATTTAAAAAATGCAGAAGTGAGCTGGTTCCCATTCAGATAATTATCCCATTCCAAGGCCTAAAGCGTCTCATAGCTTACATGTTCAACTTGCTGTGTATATTTATATACTACTTCATAGAAAGAATGTGTTGGACAGTCTACACCAAAAATCCTGCTGGCTAACAAGGCTCTATAAGAGTAAAAAAAAAAAAGGAGGAAATTTGAGGGAAATATGTAATAGTTAGTTTTTGTCCCAGGTGCTCACCACAATGTTAAAAGGAAAAATGAGATGACAAAACACAAAGGTGGGAATGTTGACATGTTGAAGTGTCCATGAATGATGATCAGTTAAGTCCTTAGTCTGATGTATAATGTGCATGTCTAATGCACGATCACACAGAACCTGGTTTTCTCTGCTTAAAAAAAAAAATGCAAATTTTCTGATTTAAAAAAAAATAAAAAAAATCACAAATTCTCTGATTAAAGAACCCCAAATCTGCACTTTTCCATGATTAAAATGAAACAGCACTATATATGTATCAGTTGAACACAATGTTTTATTGATATATTTACAACTTTAAAGCAATTTGGAAGCCTACCAGTGCATCAATCTTTTTAATAAAATAAATGCCAAATACGTATACATTTTGGCATTTGGTTTTGGGTTTATCATGGTGTGGCAGGGCGGCCTAGGGGTGCCATGACCTCCCCTAGTGCCCCTACCTACCATGCCAAATTGGGTCTCGAATGCATCCTCTCTCTCACCTGCCACGTCTTGCTGGTAAATATCATTAATGGGAGGCTGCCTTCCTGCCCTCCTTGGCACGGTGCCTTGCTGTACTGGGGCTCCGTCCAATTGCCCGCCTGTGCCCTCACAGGCGCCCCCTCGCCTCCCTCGCCGCACTGGGGCGTGTCTCCCGCGGCTCCCGCCCCTCGCACCGGGGCCTGTGCCTCACTCTCCCGCCCCCCACACC
>NW_017728949.1:79839214-79896400 GCF_001723895.1 Crocodylus porosus
CACCGGGGCCTGTGCCTCGCGCTCCCGGCCCCCCCGCACTGGGGCCTGTGCCTCGCGCTCCCCGAGCTCTCATAAATCAGGGCTCAGGTGGCCTCGGCCTTACCTGGCCCCCAGACCCCTTCCTCGGGTCCTACGCCCACTGGGGTTCTCCCAATTGGGGCTCAGGCATCCTCAGCCTTACCTGGCCCCCCCAGACCTGCCTCCTCAGGTCTTACACCCCACTGGGGCTTCTCCCAATAATCGCCCACACTGGGGCCAGGGTTGGGACACCCCAAAACGCAGTGCTCTCTCTAGCGCTAGGAACCCCCCCTCACTGGGGAGTTCCCATGAGGCCTCCTCCACCCCTACAGCCTTGCCCGGTCCTCTGGTGTTATATCACAACCAAAACAGAAAACTCCCACTCCTGGGTTACAACATAAACTCCATGCCCAACTGGCTATCCATCATTCCTCTCCCTGCCAGGGTTTCCTCCACCCCGTACCATCTTGCAGAATGCTGCTCAGGCTATCAGATTTCCCTGCTCTGCTTGCTCCAGCAGAGCTCCACTTTCCTTGGCTGCCAGAGGGGAACTGGCCTTCCAGCCTCAGCCTGTCTGTTAATAAAGGCCAGGCCCTGCCCCCTTCTGGTCGGCTGACCAGACTGGTTGCCCCGGCAACCCGCACCTGTGCTGCCCTGGTGACTGGCAGCTGAGCTCATACTACTGCTATCAGTAGCAGGCACCTTAGTGCCCTGCTACACATGGAAAATCAGTGTTCCCCCTGCCCCTTTTGCTCACCAGGATGCGGGTCCAGCTGTGGCTGTTTTCCCTCCTCCCCTACCCCCACTGCTTTGTGGCACTGAGCAGCCCTGTCCATGCCATTGCCCCTTACTCCCCACCCACAGCCCCCTGGGCCCTGCTGGTGCTTCTCTTGGTGAACCCATGCTGGCAGTTCCCAATCACCCTTTTGTCCTCTAGGTGCTTCACAATAGGTTCCTTGAGGACCTGGTCCTCTAAAGGTCATGCTGACTTGTCTGTAATTCCCTGGATCCTCCTTACTCCCTTTCTTAAAGATAAGCACTATATTTGCCCTTTTCTAGTCATCCAACTTCCATGAGTTCTCAAAGAAGGTGGCTCTGAAATTACCTGTCAATTCCTTCAATACCCTATGGTGCATCTCATTTGGCCCTACCAACTTGAAAGCATCTAACTTTTCTAAGTAATCCCTAACCTGGTCTGTCATTACTTTAGGCTGTTTGTCTCCTTCCCTATCTTTGTTGCCAACTGTACTTGTCCTCTAGTAGCTGCCTCTGTTTGTGAAGACTGAAGTAAAAAAGGCATTAATTACTTCAGCTTTCTCTGCATCATCCATAACTAGATTGCCTTCTGCATTCTGTAAGGGACCTGTGCTTTCTCTGGTCTTTTCCTCTTGACCTATGTGTAGAATCCCTTTTTGTTGCTTTTTATGCCTCTTGCCAGCTGCATCTCGAATTGTACCTTGGCTTTCCTAATTTTCTCCCTGTGCTCCCATTCACTGTCTTACACTCTTGCCTACTACTATAACCCAGTTTCCACTTCTTTATTGCAGGATTCCTTTTTGAGTTTTGACTCCTTGACCCTGTGTGGTCTTCCATTTCATTGGCATAGCTTGCTCCTGCACTATTAAGAAGGCCTCCTGAGAGTACGGCCTTTTCTCCCACACTGACTTGCATCTCCAGTGCTTTACAAACACTGGGTTTGTTAACGTCTGCTTTTCTGAAGTGCAGTATCCTTATTCTGCTGGTCTACTTCCTTCTACCCCTCAGGAACTTGAACTCTATCATTTCATGGTTACTGTTACCCAAGTTACCTTCCACCTTCACATTCTCCACCAATTCCTCCTTGTTTGTGAACAGTAAGTCAAGAGCTCTCCCCTCTCCTTCCCCTCCCCTCCCCCATGTGCACAATTGGCCTCTCTACCATCTGTATCAAAAAATATCCCCAATATACAGCAGGAATTTACTGGATTGGCAGCAAAGATGTGTATTGCTTTGTTTCTCTCCCAGTCGATGTTCCGATAATTAAAGTCTCCCATGAGAACTAAGTCCTGTGATCTAGAAGCTTCCATCAGTTATTTAAAGAAGGCCTCATCTTCCACCTCCTCCTGGTTTGCAGGCTTGTAGTAGACACCCACCATGACATCCCCCCTGCTGCTGTCCCCTCTAACATTTAGCTAGGGGCTTTCCACAGGCCTATCTTCCATTTTGTACTGTACTGTACATCGCCTTTATGTATAGGGCAACATCATCTCCTTTCCTCCGTGCCCCTGGCCTATCCTTCCTGAATATGCCATGACCATGCTCCAATTGTGTAAACTATCCTGCTACATCTTCATAATCCAGATTACATCATATTTCTGTGCTTTCACTAGGATCTCCATATTTCTTGCATAAGTATATCTACATTTTGGATACCTGATGCGTATATGCACTCTGCAATGTGTGGTGCAGCTCCATAATGTGCATGTGCAGTATGCAATGTGTAATGGGTATGTGCAATGCAGTTGTGTACTGTGTAATGTTCTGTGATGTGGTTCTGGCCTATGGATGCATATATTCTCATCCATATGGTGATATATTTATACTTGCAGTTCTTCCCCTTTGCTGTCTGACTCTATGTGTGTCTGTCTGTCTCTCCTTACAGATTGAATTGATATTTATCTATATGTCTGAGATTTATATATTTCATATTTTATATATAATATTGAGAAGAAAAGTTTTTTAAATCTTTTTTATATTTCCTGGAACATCACAGCTATAACATCACTCAACACTGCCAAAATCTTTTTACTGCTTTTCCATTCAATCTCAGTCTCATATAGGGATCTGAAATGCCAGTGAAGTTCTGGCACTCACATCTATTGCAAAGAAAACCTATTTTTTTGTAAGCAGCAATAGCTAACAATTTTGTTATGTTAGCCAGCAAGGTTTATTTGGAGTTTCTGGTTGCTATGGGAATTGGATCTGGGCTTCCACTAGCTGTTGTACAAGAGTAAGAGTTGTGAACAGCATATGTTTGGTTTAATCCAACTCCAAAAAATGAAAACAGGGTAGATGACGGAGGACAAGTAAAACCATGGTGAAAAGAACATGCAGTTGCATGGATACCTTTATTCACCAAGTTAAAAATATTGGTAAAAATACTGCATCAAGTATTTTTTTCATGTGTAAACTGGCATAACACCATTGAAATCAATGAAATAATGTCAGTTTATACCAGCTGAGTAACTAGTCAATTATTTGTCATTAAAATAAGCAAAATTACCTATGGAACTGATAAGGAGCAAAACTCGTGAGTAAGTAGGTACTCTTTTTCCAGGAAGTTTTTTATCTTAACCACATGCAAATCCCTTGTTGCTGATGTCTGGAAGGGAAAAGCCAGCACTATGGGGAAAATATGGCGCGCATTTAAAGAAACAATGTGAAAATCATGAAATTCATGTTTCCTCCTCCGGCATTCTCCTCACCTCAGTCCTTTCCAGTCAAAGTACTATCCTATGCTGGAGTTATGTACTCCATCACAATGCATGTGTAAACACTAACAGGGTTTACTGGGGCACAAGGGTGCGTCAGTGCGGGAGCTGCCTCTGTACTGAAGTCCCAGCCAGCCCCTATGCAGCATGTTGAGCCAAGTCAAAGCATCCCTTGGCTGGCAGGCTGACCTCCTGGGCTCCTTGCCAGCCAGGACTGTGCTGCCCTGGCTTAACATGTTGCAGTCTTGGGTGCATGTGTAAAAGCTGCACCTGGAGCAATAAACTCCAGTACGAACTGTGATGGAGTTTATTGCATCACATTAGCATTCATGTGTAGACACACCCTGTACTTAGTATACTGCCTTCAGCAGTGGCCACTAACTGATACTTTGCAGGAATGCAAAAGAATAAAACAATTAAGCAGCGCTGTAAATAGAGATAAACATTAATCCCTTATCCTAGATCTGGCATTCTGGGGCAGGGGTGAGCTCCGCGGGTTCCCACATGCTGGACCTGGTGTCTGCTCTGGCCAGTCTGGCACTAAGCTGTACTGATGCCTGCTTCAGCCATTCCAGGACTTGTGCTGCACTCAATGTCCACCCTAGACCAGCTGGAGTAGGCACCATGTACCACTCGCGTCCTAATTTGGCCAGAGCAGACTGGCCAGATTGAGTGCTATGGGTCCTGGATAAGGCATGTGAGGGGCTAGGAAGTTGGGGGTTCTGTGCAGCTGATCCAGCTTGTAGGGCTGGCTCTGGACTGTTTGTCCAGCCTGTGGACTGGGCCCAGGATGCTCATTTGGACCCCTGCCATACGCCATTCATCTAGTCTGTGAAACACTTCTCTCTCTTGGGTCTTTGTTGGAGGGAGGGTGTCTTGTTTTAAATATTATAAGGTTAGCACATTGAATTTTCTTCTTGTTCTGTTTATTGAGTATCCTCTTTCAATACTATTGGAAAGCAAATAAAGGAGGGACAGATCACTGGAGGTGGTGCTGAGGAACTAGCACCAGTGGAAGTGGATCATCATAATAGATTTCATTTAAAAAAACGTGATCAACTCACTCTGTGAAAACCTAGGCATGTACAAGATTTTTTATTTCTAAGGATATCAAGAAAATAGTGTCTAGAGAAAGTGAAAAAGAGAATAAGCCTCTGCTAGTGTCTTAGGTAAAATTCCTGCAGCTGTTTGATTAAGTTCAGAGGACTCTCACAGGCAGTCCCCTTGGTTTCTTCTACCCCTCCCTAGAAGCTTGTGATTTGAATGCTGTTGATGGACATAAAACTGTGCCTTAGGTGCTGCTGTTGTCATAAAATCTACTGCCTGATGGTTTGCAATGATAAAAATCTGTCTCCCTTCTGCTCTTGTCAGGTCATGCGTGACTCTTGCTGACAATGTGTCATGCATCTTTTAAACAACCTTTCAAGATGAATGTCCCGGAAGTAACATGGTGGTATGGAATGGCAGTGAATGGAATTTATGAAAAGGTTACATGGTAGTGCCAAACTGCTCAGGTGATCTTTGCAGTATTCTTTCCAAGATCAGGGAAAAACAAAGGGCAGAAGGGAGAGGGAAAGTGGTTAATAGATGCTGTTGCATTTCTGTTTTCTCAGGTTTATAATTTATTCTATTGATTGTTTTACTTTTCATCTAAGGAATAGTAAGCATTCCTGTCACTTAAGCAACTTGTAAAAAATGCTGTACTGTGCACTTATTGTATAAAGCTGCTTTTATTTGAATATCTCAATGTGCATTACAAATATCAATTAACCATCAAGTTACCTCTCAGAATCAAGCAGTCCCAATTTAATAGTGGTGAAAGTAAGGCAAAGAAAGGTTAATAAGCTTGCTTGGAGTTGCATAGCAAGTTTGTGATAGAAATGCCAATTCCTGGGTCCATACTTGAACGATTATACCACATCTTCCTTCTAGGACCTTCAAAGTACAAATCCTCATTTTGGGTTCTGTATTTCCAAGGTCACCCTTCTCCAGCACTGTTATTCATAATCTCCTACAGAAAATGAATAGAACTCTCAACATTTATCTTTAGTGTGCTTGAAATACGAACCAACTATATATCAAAACCAAGAAGTAGAAAAAGAAATCGATGCTGCAAGCAGTGTGTCGGAAGTTTTTAGATGATGCATGTCTCAATCATTCTGTCCTAGTAGCCTAAGTCCACCAGCAAAGGTAAAATGAAGTTTTGGCCGGTGGATGACTGTTCCATTTCATCACTATTTTGAGGTTTTGAAATCTGTTCTCATTCCTGCGTGGAATGAAAACAGAACCTTTAAAATTTTCTGTGAAACTGATCTGTAACAAAGCAGACATTTTTGGATGGAAAAGGCTTTTCTTTTGGGATCTCTCTCTTGCTGAAAATGACCAGAGTGCACACTTGACATCAGGAAGCTTCCTATAAAAAAAATCAATGGCTGCTGCAAAGTATTTTGGCTATATTGGGAACCAGCTGAATAAGTTTCAGTTAGCTGTAGTAAAATGCTTTCTTGCAGGTAACTGTACTTGTTAAATTAAGAGTGTCTAAGGGGAACTCAGAACTCTTGAAAACCACCTAATCTCTGAGGAAACATTCCCTGAAAAAACTTAATCTAGAAAAAGTCATCACCAAATGAAGTGGATCAGCTGTTCCAGGGTATCCACCAGCACAGCTGATCTGCTTCATTGAGCAAGTACGTTGCCTGTTATCCTGCCCATTTATCTTGCAGGACAACAGGAGATAGGCTGTGGAACGGTGTGGGCCACCTGGGCCATGGCCCCACCAACTTTTAGTACATTATTTTAGCTAGCTATGCAGTTAAAAATATAGCTATATGGTTTTAACCGAATGACAATTGTGCGTTTGTGGGTTATATAAATTAATGTGCTAAAAGCTGGTCAGGCCATGGCTCAGGTGGCCCACCCTGTTCCGTGGCCTATGACTGGTGATGTGTTCCTCACTTGCAGTGACACATCTTCAGCAATCTTGGTCAAGTTTATGGAGGTAGGGGACCCCAGCTTTCTGTGCTTCCAGAGATGTATCCTAGAGAAAATCAGGCAGGTGCACCCTGGGCTTGTGGAGGATCCCATGCAGGAATTCTTGGGGTGCACAGGACCAGGCTCTTCAAGCTCAGGGAGCACCTGCAGCTCTGGGCCTTCTCTGCTCTCCTGCCATGAAATAAATAGACTTCCACTGCAATAAAGTGGCTCAATTAATTACTACCTTTGTTGTAGCCATGCTGTGGCATGGCAAAAAGTATGGACATCTATTTACTGTCACTTTTGTGCTGCCATAAAAAATTTTGGCATCTATTTCTATCTTTAGTTGAGGGTGGAAGGACCCAGGATAACAGTGTGAACTAGAACCAGTGACTTTAATGACATTATTTTATGTGCCAGAACACTGTGACTAGGATGAGTGTAAAGAACTACACTAACAATCTGCACTTTTTTAAATGCTTGCTGTGGGAAGCAAGCTTGTTTGTAGAGTTGACAGTTTGTTGAATATTCTTAAATTCATCCACAAACTAGTGCAGGAGTTTACATAAATCCCAGGGAGAATATGCTTGGTAGATCTTCTGCAGACACACATCTATCTTAAACCCATTGCATGTTTTGTAGTTTTATTGCACATTGATAAATGAAGGTTTCTGCTTTCACTGAAGTTTCTCCAGAACTCTGCTTCAGAGCAAATGAAGATCAAGCTTATTATAAAAATCAAGAGAGTATGCTTACACTCCCTTTTGAAGGAATCAGTAAATAGAACAGTCCTGACAAAGGCACAAAAGATGGCGGGTATCCCAGAGGGAAGGGCCAGGCATGACACAAAGGGTGCGACCTTAGAGAACAAAGATAACTCTAACATGAAGCCACTTGGCATACATGACCTTCAAATGGCCACAGCAGTCCCAACAAAATAAAAGGGGAAAATATTTCTACATTCAGTTCTTAACTTTAGGTCATACTGTGTTTTAAAAGACTCATAATAACTGATTTTGTACAAAATATAAAAATACTCACTTATAGCCAAGCATAAAAAGCTCAGCAATGGTATTTTGTCGATAGTAGAACACAGCTTGTTGCCTAGTTACAAGCAGTAGAAGAAACCAGGTTACAAAAACATATTTGTTCATGAACAGCAATAAATGCATTTCTTTCTTGCCAATGTAACTTAAAAATATGCAAAGTCACCAATTATTACAGTTTTTACTACATTTTAAAGCAAAAGCAATACAGACCTAAAGTTTCAGGTAGGTGACCAATTCTTATTCAGTCTGCTCAACATCTTGTACAAAGATGATCAATGCAAATGTCTCATTATTTTAGATACCTGATTCAAGCATTTGTAAATTACTGCTAGCAAAATTCTTTCTAGGGCATCCTGCAAGTGAGTAGGATTTTTTTCAGTGAAGACTAACTTACACTTCATGCACAATTTCTGTCATCAATTAAATCCTCTCTGAATTCAGTCTGCAGTCATTTTAGTTATGTAAATGAAGCATAAATAACTTATTCTCTTACCAACTTAACTTTATTGCCTCAGGCCTGGACCAGGTCTTGGCTTCCTGTCCTTAACTTGGGCTCTTGTAATTGTGTGTGGCAGGCTGGCCGGAGGGCTCACTGGCAGCCTGGCTTGTTGCCTTGAGCCTGGATGGCTCAGGTCAATTGGTGGGGCCATTTCCCTTCCCCACCAATCAGGAGAAGGCAGGAGGCAGGCATGCCCCGCCTTAACACAAGGGAGAGGTGAAGAAGAGCACCTGAGGGGGAACTAACCCCTCGGGCTTCCCCGTTAGTCAATTTCCAGTCTGGGGGTGGAGCTTCTGGAAGGGTTAAAAGCCCACGTGCCCAGCACACAGGTGGCTTCAAGGGATGATGAAGAAGGGCTGGTGGAGCTGACCAGCAGGGCGGAGTAGTTACCTCAGAAGTGCCCTGAAGACGCCTCCACTGAGTGAATCCACTTCCAGGTCTGCCAGGAAGCGTACTGGGCCCTGCCCCCATCCCCGCACCCTCCTGGCTCGGCAATCAGCCGCAGGGGAACCCTGGGTGTACCTCCCCCAAACCCAGGAGGCACCAGTTCCTGAGCTGGGGGGGATGTGGGGTGGGAGGGGGGCCCTCACACTCCCTGGCAGACCTGGAAGTGGACCAGAACTTCTGGGGCTGCTGCTGAGTGCATTGGGGAGCCCCCTGTGCTGCTGTGGGACACTCCATGTGCCCCAGCATTGCAGCACTCATGAGTCCCTGCTACCTAGAGGTATATAGAAAAAACATTTAAAGCTGTGTCTATGTCTGAATCTCTGAATCTCTGAATCTCATCAAATTGATTTGGAGAGTTCCGATTCAATTTGGAGAGATTCAAGGGTCCTCTGATTCAATTCGGATTCAGAGATTTGGCCACTGAATTGGGTTGAATCTCTGCTGAATTGAATCGGGGACCAAAGCTTCACATAGCCCTAGTGCTCATGGTCTCTCTGCTCTGCTCTGCTGGGGAGGGAGGTGAGCTGGTGTAAGCTAGGCTGTCACACTCCCACAGCATGCACACACACCCTAACATCCCTTCAGTTGGAGAGAGGGTACCAGTTGTGTACCACCCAGGCTACATGTGATTCCCAGTCTCAGTCTCTTCCAATCCAAGGTTGTTGTTCAGAAACCACCCCTCTTCTTGGCAGTATGGGAAAGACAAGTGGTTAGGAAAGGTAGTTTTGAAATGGAGGATTGTGACCTGTAGGAATACTACCATGATAAGAAAGGCTCCAAAGAAATCAATTTATCTCATCTAATTTTAGAGCAGTGGTGCCCAGTCTCTGGCCCACATGACAGCTCTGACCATTGAGGCAGTGTCACCTGGCCCATGAGTCCAGAAATTTGGCAGTGGAGGAGCAGTGGCATTGCTAATTGCTTCTCTTCTGGTGCCAAATTTCCAGATCTGTGGGGAGTCCTGCAGGCCAGATATCTAGTGCACAGGGCCAGGTTGGGGACCAATGTGTAGCTGGATCTGGGTACATGGGGCAACACCCACAGTGTGATACCAGATGGGATCAGGTTTGTGGACCAGCCCCCTGCCACTTTGTCTGGCTTTCAGGCTGGAACATTGGGCATCACTGTCTTAGACCATTTGCCACTGTAAAACCTAGGGAATAATGACAAAGGGGCCATGAATTGTCTCATATTATTTTAAGTCCATTAATTCCTTTGTAAGTCCTGTATGTAGATAGTTCAGAGAAGGTTCCTTCCAATCCTATGCTCCATGGCCATTGGGTGCAGTCTCCTGCATTTGCAAGGAATCATTTACCCAAATGCTTTCTGACATCACTACTTCAAGCCAAGTAGTCAACAATCGCTTAATGTTTAGTTTGGAGGAAGTACCAAGTGGGGTTCTCCGGGGGTTAATCCTGTGTCTGGTATTGTTTAATATTTTCATTAATGATTTGGATGATGGGATTGAGTGCATGCTTAACAGATTTGCAGACAACACCAAGTTGGGTGGAATTGCAGGTGCTCTGGAGAGCAGGACTAGGATCCAAAATGACCCATATAGACTAGAAATATGGTCTGCAATCAATCAGATGAGATTTAGCAACAAGTGCAAAGTCCTGCACTTAAAAGCATGCACAAGTACAAACTGGGGAATGACTGGATAGGTTGCAGTATTACAGAGAAGGACCATAAAGTTGAATGTGAGCTAACGTTATGATTTCATTGCAAAAGAAACCAAAGGTGTACTTGATTGTATTAATGGGAACAGGGCCAGCTCCAGAGCAGTGCAGTGGTACAGCTGCACCATCGTTTCTGATCATGCAGCAGGAGCAACAGCCCCTGAAGAAGGTCAGAATTCTTGTTTCCCTTCTCCTCTATGCTCAGAGCCACAATTGTTTGCTTCACCTTCCTGTCTCCTCTTGTCCCATTCCCCCATTCCCCACCTGCCATTGCTGTTGTCCTCATTATTCCAGGGGCAAGGGGAGTGCCTATTCTGCTGCATGGGGGCTGGCCTAAGCAGTGGCAGACAGGTGGGTTCTCCCTCCCTGTTGGTACTCACCATGTGTTTCCCTGCCAGCCTTAGATCAACTTTTAGTGAGACAGAGGAGTGCCAGCACTGTGCCCATTTCTTCACATCTGCCATTAAAACACAAATATGTGGCTGACAATCACTGGAGAAGGCAACTGCTTTCACCTGACTAGCAGTAAGAAATCCCAGTATAACAATAAGGTACAAATGGGATTTGACAGGACTTGCTGTTTTCTGGGACGCATTTTAGTCTCATAACCATTTACTTGAGCTATTCATTTGGTTTCTTTTCTCCAAATGGATTGGGTCTTGTGTCTTTTATTAATGGCTGTAAGTGCAGCCCAGAATCCTTTGCTGGTTACTCTACTGACTTTTGAAGATGTGTAGTAGATAACAGACATTTTGATGTATGCTCTTTTAAGAGTCCATGCGAGAGAACATCTAACTTGTAAGCCTTGGATCTGTGTAGGAGAGAGGTAAGAAGGGAAGGTTGTAGCTACTTTACTGTCTTGTTCTATGGAACAGAATGGAAAGTATCCCCTGTTGTCCAACTGATTTATGGGGGTAGTGGCTGTTACAGGATTAACACTTTAATTGCAGAGCTGCAAGGAGAGTGTTTAGGTCTTCTCTGGCCCTGCTCCATGGGGCCAGCATTTAACCATGACTGGAAAAATCTTTTTTCTTCCCCTTTATTCTGCCAGTCCAAAACAACATGTGTGTCTTATTTGGGGGGTGGCAGGGGTGCAAGAAAACATGAGCACTCATATATATTAGCTACCTAACATTACTTGACAAGTATGGACAAATCTCTCATCAAATATATGAGAAACAAACTACTTTCCCTGAATTGTCCTAACTGGAAGCATTGGAGCATGAAATATACCACAGCAGGTAGGAATATTAAAAAGATGCAAATGCAAACAGAAAACAGCATGTGAATTTTTTGCCCTGAAGAAGGAAGCTGATTCATAAATTATTTTATCTGGGTATTTTAGAGCCTAGTCCACTCAATTATCCCTGCATAAAGGGAATAGGTGCCTAACCTATCCAACTGATCACAGTAGGTAGTGGCTATTTTTTCCCCTAGGCACATGTCACTATTGACAGGCTTCCAGGAGAGGCAGAAGTTATTCATAAGCATAACTCTTGAATGTTTTTTTCCTTCTATAACTGTCCGTTCAGAACTAGAAATGGAAAACAGCAATGTTGGCAAACCTTGAACAGACTGTAAAAGAATTCCCTTTTTGGCACTGTATAGCTAAAACTATTCAAGCTGTATATTTGTGCAGTGATCCCTTGGCAGTAGACTCTTGGCAGGTGTCTTAGGTAACCCAGGCAGGTCTCTAGCCAAATCATTCTCTTTAATGACTGGCTTAATATATCCACATTTTCTGTTACTTCACTTGTTAGCAAGAGCAACTAATTCTAAAAATAACTGAGATATTTAATAGGGTATTTTCTAAGATTTGAGAGAGCCATTTTCTGAATGTCATGGAACTGTATTTTCCAGACACTTGCGTTTTTAAATTTCAGGCCTAAATCAAGTTTCTGGATTAAATTGTATGAATAATTAAAACCTGTTGTGATTGCTAATAATATGTAGTCCAGGCATTAAATTGTAGATATAAGGAGCAGAGCCTTTATGGCAGTACTACTGGTGCAGAATGTGGAACAGGTATACTTTTCATTCCACAAACATTCCTGTTAATCAGAAGATTCAGTAGACTTATATCACGGATCCCTCAAATGTGGGAGGCATGGGAGAAAAATCTTAAAATGAATCTCTGCATTTGTTAGTAGCTAAATTTCTCCTACAAAAGATATTTAGCTTGAAAGAGGGATGCGAACAAAAGGGAAGTTTATTTATGTTTGAAGGACATATATACAGAGGCTTTGCTGAATTTGGTTTTGTAACATGTTTGAATAAACCCCAAAGTGTTTGATTCAAAGTTAGTCTGAGCAGGTTCTAAGTGGCTTTAGCAATACCTGATTGGGTTTTTCTAACCTATCACTTCAACAAGATTTATTGCACTTTCTGCTGAGACATTTGGTATTAACACTTGCAAGATAGAGACAAAATTAACTGCTGGTTTGATTAAATATAGCAATTATTATTCAACTTGGGGTAACAGTCCAAGCCATACCCAACTGTATAATTGTCAGAATAATACTGGGTAGTCTTTTGATCTCAGTTATGGCATTCATTGCCATTACTACTGACATGCATGTTATCAGAAAGACTGAGAGCTGAATAGACCATGGAAGCTTAAAACTTTGGATGGACTACTTCCAACCTTTTTCCCATGGAAATGAGGTTCAAGTTTTCTAATTTTCTACTGCTATTTATTCACAAAACAGAAACACAGAACAGTCAATCTGTAATTTTTCATGTATATCAAAAAGAGGTGGGGCCCAGAGCCATAATAGGGCAGAAGCAGCATGTGGGACAGCCGTGGTTCTGAGCTCCCAAATTTTCATTGCAGTTTGTTGGAGTGGGGGACAGGGAAGGGGTGGGATGGAAATGCAAGCATTCTGCTGAGATGGGGTGTGTTATCCCTTCTTGAGGATGCTGTTCTGGAAACTAGGCTGCTAGGGCCATTTTTGATGGACGACGGCTCCGGGGAGCTTGCCTTCAAGGAGAACTTTGACATCTGACATTTTTTTCTCTCAGCCAGAATGGAACTACTCTATAAAATGGTTAAAACCTCTCTGGAAAGTTTAGTTCATTACCTGACTCTCAGTTTGTAAGCAAGACTACCACCTTAGTAACAAGCTTCCTAGCTGTGCTAGGTAAATAGAGATGGAAGATTAGAGATGGTTAACATTCTTTGTGTTGATCTTGTTTCCCCTCAACACCAGTGCCTTCCTGACTACTCCAGTCTTGTTGAAATTCTTAGGTTTTCTTTCAGTTTAATTTTTTGAATGAAAACAAATTTATTAACAAGCTTAGTAGAGACTTGTTAAAGTTTGGCAGCCAGTAGTTCTGGCACTACTCTCAGAATGTTCCATTGTTGCTCAGCGGGACTGTCACAGTTTCATAGTTATTAGGGGCTGGCAGGGACCTTACAGATCATTGGGTCCAGCCCCTCTTCACTTGGGTAGGAAAGACTGCTGGGATCAGCTGACCCCAGAAGGTGGGTGTCAAGATACTTTTTGAAGATTGCCAGGGTGGATGACTGAACCACGTCTGGGAGGAGCCTGGTCCAAATCCTTGGTACTCAATTTGTAAAGAAGTTTTTCCTTATGTCTATCCTGAAGCAATTCTCAATCAGCTCGTGCCCAGTATTTCTGGTCCTCCCATGAGGCCTTGATGAACAGGTGCTCCTTGATATACTTATAGGCTGCCACCAAGTCCCCTGTAATCAAGATTCTTGACTGGTAGGAGGTCACTATGATGCCAGACTGTGAAACTGGGTCCATTCTTATTGCTATCCTCCTGGTGTCTGGAAAGCCTGGTAGAGGCTGGAACCAAAAGGAGATAGGGGCTATTTGGTGTGGAAGGGAGGAGTACAGGAGATGGGAGCTGCATATAAACAGCAGACAGGTATAGCAGGGAAGCTGGATATAATTATGGAGGAAAGTGAGAATGAAGGAGCAGAGGGGCTTGGATAAAGGGAGAGGGGAAACAGGAATGTGTGCAGGGAAGACTGGAGCAGGATGGGAAATACTGGGAAGGTTAGGAACAGTGGAAGGAACAGGGCAGAAAAGAAGCAAAGGGAGGCCAGACAGACTGATGGGGTGTGGTTTGGACAGAAAGGCCTATAATCACTAGAGTATGTGCCACCTCCTGAACTTAAAACTGAGCAAGGGAATCTTGAGTATCTATCTACTGTGAGCTTGTGATGCACAGCAAAGTGTGTATCTTGCCTATATGTAGCAACCGGTTCATTTTGCTAATAAAAAGCCTTATGCTCCTCCCAATGACTCTTTACCCATGTGGAGGGGGATCTAGAAGTCTGAACTCTTCTGATAAGTTAGGGGTCAGTATGATTCCATGTATTAGAACTTCATCGATTTCACTTGTTTTCCTTTTTTGAGTGTTGTATATACTTATTAATGTAAATGATCAGTGGTAAAATATCATTATTAAGGTTGCAAAGCCAGGCACTCAAAAATTAGGAAATGCCAGAATTACAGTTGCCCAGACAACACCAGTGTGGCTTTGTTGTGCATCTCTATTGTGATAATTATGGGATCCCTTGCTGTTTTTATTATACCTCCTGTAGAAAATGCATGAAACCCTGCACAGCCCTTGCTAGCAAAGTTAAACTTGTATCTTAAGTATAAATATTATCTCTAACATAATTAGAGATGGTTTTTATTCTCTTATCTTTCCCTTTTTTGAATCCTACTAAATTCATGCTTTCAGTGATATCCAGTGGCAGTAAGCTTCACAGGTTAATGATGAATTGTATTCTTAAGCAATCTCTTGAGGTTTTTTTTTTTTTAACTTTTTCCAGAAAAGATCAAATTCTAAACTCTCAAAATCTCCTAAATCTACAAATAGTGATGTGTTATCTTAACTAATGCATAACTTTCCTATGGAAAAACAAAGGAAAGCACACTAGTGTGAGGATTTAATTGGAGCTAATTATATGAATAACTACACATTCCTTGCCATACACAATCCATGTTCTTACTCGAAATATTTGATTTAGTGCAATGAAATAAGTGCTTAAACTGCAAACCTCTGATAACTAGCCTGCTGGTTAGGGATTTGCATGCCTCAGTGATTTAAAAGTACTTTGTAAGTTTTAATTAACTGCTTATATTCTCACTGTGAAGTATCGTCCCCATTCTACATACAGAAGAAACTGAGATGCAGGGTGATGGTTGGACCAATTTTGTTTGCCTTAGATACTGAGTGATGAGCAGTTAGCCACTAGCGTCTAGTTTTTTTGGAGGTGCTGGGCAGCCTGCTCTTGGATAGGTCATTGTTGCCAAAATATAGAAGGCATATTAGTAGTAGTAGCCTTCTTTAAAATTTGGGTCACAAGAGACTTGCCATCATCACAAAGAAAGTGAATGCCGGGGTGGGGGCAGGCATTACATAGACTGCTCCCGATTCCAATCAATTCTTTAACTACAAGATAAAGCTATTCTGTTCCCTGGACTTCATTTTGTAAATGGGTTGTTTAAAACTTATCCGCTTGATATCATGTATACTGAAAAAGGTAATGATATTTGTTTCATAGATTCTTGCAGATAAACTTCCCCTGTGTAGCTTTCAAAATTACTGCTCTCTGTAGGAAAAACCAATAAACACTAGCCTATGAATTCCCAGAGAACATGTGTTACTTTCTTTGTAGGCCATCTAATACAGCATAGTATGCAAGAATAATAAATGCTTAAATGATCATTACCTCACTCAGCAAACATTATTGGATTATGTTAATTGCTCTTTATATTGATTCCAGAAGGTAAAACAACACATTGGTCCTGGGTCATTACAAATCATTCATATGGGTGTCAGTCTGTTGCTGTGTGAAACTGTTCATGTCTCCTGTGAAGAACAAAGGCTACAATAAGAAAAACTGTTAATAATTGGTGAGACCCGTGCGAGCTTTAATGTGATGTATTGCCAATTTGGCTCTATTGCATCCAAATTAGGGTGACCACCTTTTCAAAATGGAAAGGCAGGACACATACCTGTCCTCTGGAGCCCACTGGTGGCACAGCCACAACAAAACCAAGTGGAGCAGGGGAGGATGCAGGCTGGCAACAGCAGGGGGTCACAACCTGACACTGCCAATGCCCCTGCCTCCACTGCTGCCAGGGGACATCTCACCATGGTGGCGTAGGGCTTCTGAGGGGAAGGCATCAGGGCAGGCAGCCCTGAGCCTGCAGCAGGCAGCCTGCATCCACCCATACTCTGCACACAAATCTGGGGGGCATGTGCCCTCCCATGCCTCCTTGAAAGAGCGTGCAGCAGTAGGGAGCTGCACCCCCTCCTCCATCCCCCCCAACCTCTGGATGAGCCTCTTGTGGTTTGGTCCTACTCTCTGCCCCAGCCCCAGGCCCCATGCACCACCCCAGCTGGGCAGCACCCCCAGCTTCTGTCTCACTCTCTTCCTTACTGTGGGGGGGCTCAGTCTGCCCCTCTATGTCCCCTCCCCCACATAGAATTACTTGTAGTGAGATGCTGTCAACACTGCCTGGCTGAATTCCCAGCCATGTGCATGTGTGCGGGTGTGCAGATGCATGTGGCACCCCCCCAGGTCCCACTCACAACAGGCCCAAGTAGCCCTTTGCAGGCTGGAACACTGCTAGCCTGCAAGGGGAAACCTGCCATTTTCCATGGCAAGTGGAAAACCCAGATCCCTGCATGACACTGTTAATCCAGAACAAATGCTGTCCTGGAATCAAGCAGCCAGGAACTGGGACTTGATGGTCCCATTTTCATAGATTTCATAGACATTAGGGCTGGAAGGGACCCCGGAAGATCATCGAGTCCAGCCCCCTGCCCCAGGGGCAGAAAGTCAGTTGGGGTCACAGGATCCCAGCAAGATAAACATCCAATTTTATCTTGAAAGTATTCAGAGTAGGTGCTTGAACCGCCTTCGATGGCAGGCTATTCCAGACCTTGGGGGCTCGGACAGTAAAGAAATTCTTCCTTATAAACTCCTGCAAGACCATTTCAGGCTGGACGTAACTGTTCGACCTCGTCATCCCTTGTGGGGCTCTGGTGAACAATCATTCCCCCAGATCCTGGTGAACATCCCTGATAAACTTATAGATGGCCATGAGATCACCCCTGAGCCTGTGGTTTTCCAGGCTGAAGAGTCCCATAGCTCAGCCTGTCATTGTAAGGTCTGTTTTCCTAACCTCTGATTATGTGTGTGGCTCTTCTCTGGACTCTCTCAAGCTTCTCCACATCCTTTTTGAATTGTAGAACCCAAAACTGGACACAGTACTCCAGCTGCGGCCTCACCAAGGCTGAGTACAAGGGGAGAATGACATCTTGGGATTTGCTTGAGAAGCATCTATAGATGCAAACCAGAGTTTTGCTTGCTTTACTAGCTGCAGCATCACATTGAAGGCTCATGTTCATCTTGTGGTCAATCATGACTCCCAAGTCCCTTTCATCCTTTCATCATAAGGATGCTGCAGCTTTCTCCTCCCAAGGTGGAGAACCTTGTATTTTTCAGTATTAAACACCATCAGGTTCTCATCTGCCCATTTCCTGAGCCTGTCAAGATCAGCCTGGATCACCCTCCTGCCCTCAGGTGTGGATGCTTTGCCCCAAAGTTTGGCATCATCAGCGAACTTGGTCAGTCAGCTTCTGACTCCAATGTCCACATCATTAATGAAGATGTTGAACAATATTAGGTCCAAGGACAGAGCCTTGAGGGACCTCACTGGTCACAGGGCACCAGGACGATTGACTTCCATCAACCACCGACCACGGAGCCAATTCCCCAGCCAGTGGGTTGCAGTGGACCCGAGGCTGCAGTTGGCCAGTTTTGCCAAGAAGTGGTCATGGGATACGAGATCAAAGGCTTTTTTGAATTCTAGATATACAATATCAATCTCCATTCCCTTGTCCAGGTGATAGGTTACCTGGTCATAAGAGGAAATGAGATTGGCCAAGCAAGACCTACCCACAACAAACCCGTGCTGGCCGTCCCTCAGGTTGTTGCCATCAGCCAGTCCATTAAGAATGGCCTCTTTGATGATTTTTTAAGACCTTCCCCAGGATAGAGGTCAGGCTGATGGGCCTGTAGATTGCCAGATCCACTTTCCTCCCTTTCTTGAAGATAGGCAACGTGGTGCCTATCTTACAATCTTCGGGCACTTCGCCAGAGCACCAGGAGGTCTTGAAGATCCATGCCAGGGCCTAAGCTATGATGCTAGCCAGCTCCTTGAGTACCCTGCGGTGTAAACTGTCAGGGCTGGCTGACTCGAAGGTGTCCAGCCTCTCAAGGTGTTCCTTCACAAGGTCAGCATTGATAGAAGGCAAGGAATCTCCCTCACCCGGGCCTTCCTGTCCCATAATGGGCAGGGGCATCCCGTGAGATTGATGAAAGACCAATGCAAAGTACCCATTTAGTAGGTTGGCTTTTTCCCAGGCATCAGTTGTCAGTTGTCCTTTCTGGTTTAGCAGGGATCCAATGTTGCCCTTGCTTTTCCTCTGGCTCCCCACATATCTAAAAAAGAACTTTTTATTATCCTTGATACTTGTAGCTAGTTGGAGTTCAGTTGCAGCCTTGACTTTTCTTGTTTTCTTTCTGCAGGTCTGGACCATTGCAGAATATTCCTCCTGGGAGGTGGATCCCATCCTCCATCCTTTGTAAGTCTTTCTTTTTAGATGCAGGAGGTCCGCTAGTTCCCTGAAGAGCCAAGGGGGCTGCTGTGCCCTTTTGCTGCCTTTCCTCCAAGATGGACTAGCACTAGCTTGTCCATTAAGAATTGCTCCTTTGAGAAGCAACCACTCTTCCTGAACTCCCCTCCCCTTTGGGTCATGGTCCCTTAGGGCCTCACCGACAAGCCTCCTGAGCTTTTCAAAAGTCAGCTTTCCTGAAGTCGAGGTCTTCTGTATTGCTGCCTGTCTTGCCAGCTTTACAGCAGATGGTGAAGGTGATCAGCTTGTGGTCACTGTCACCCAGCTTCCCATCAGTTGTTAGGTTGACAATTAGGTCATCCCCTATCTGAATGCTAAAATCACCTTCCCTGGGGCTTATCCTGATCCGAATGCCAAAAATCACCCTCCCTGGGGCTCTACTCGCACCCACACCCACACTGGGGCCTTGCTCGCGCGATTCCCGCACACACTGGGGCCTATGTGCCTTGCGCTCCCCGCGCTTGGGGCTCAGGTGGCCGTAGCCATACCTGGCCCCCAGACCCACCTTCCTGGGTCACTCACCTGCACTGGGCTCCTCACCTGCACGACACTGCCCCACTGGGGCCAGGGTCTATGCAACCCCCAAAACATATCATCCTCTTCAATGCCAGGAACGCCCACACTACTGGGGAGCTCCCCTGAGGCCTCCTCCAACCCCTACAGCCTCGCCTGATCCTCCGGTGTAACAATAAACAAAGCCCATAAGCCAATCAGCTGCAACACAAACTTAGGCCTCTTGGCCAAACTCTAACCCTAAGCCCTCAGGCTCATCATTATTATCATCCCTGTCAGGGGTTCCTCTACCCGGTATCCTCACCTAAGCTACTCAGGTCAGTAGGCTTCTCATGCTCTGCTTATTCCCACAGAGCTTCATCTTCTACAACTACCTACTTGGCCTCAGCCTAGACTGTTTATATGGGCCAGGCCCTGCCCCCTCCTGGTCAGCTGACCTCAGTGGATGCCCCAGCAACCCACACCTGTCCTTTAGGAGCAGGCACTTCAGTGCCTGCAACAGCTGTAATTTTACTCTGCCTCAAATAATAAAGCTGCCACAGCCACTTCTGTCTTTTTGCTCTAAAGCTCATTCTCTTTTTTGTAGAACTTTCCCATTGTGAAGTATTACTTCCTGTATGGGAGGGGGAGCATTTTTCTACTCATCTTTTCTTTCTTTCCAGGGTCCCATCCACCCCCATTCTAATCTCAGTAGCTCAGTATTTCCCACTTTTCGTCAGCCTGTCTTGATACTGCTCTGATTTTACCCAAGCCCAGTTTCTTGCACTTAAAACTAAGTTTACAAACAGCAACTATAACTGAGCATGAGCTCCAAAGGGCAGCAACAAACATGACATTTAACAACAAAGGAGTCAGAGACCTATTTATAGATTAGAAAGGAAAAGATGATGGAGGACTTGGGAATTCAACCCACCCTACCAATCAATCTTTACCTCTTGCAATAATTCACCTATTTTCAAGGGCACTCCTGCACATTAAAACTTTCTATAAATCAACAACTTTTAATAAAAGTGTGGTGACACTCAGTTAATGCGATGAACTGCCTTTGAAGAGCAGTGATGATTTGTTTTCCTCCCTGCTTCATACTAGAAGTAGTAATCCCCTCCCTGCGGCCGCCTGGCCACTCCTCAGAGGGACTTGGCCCAGGGTGCCGTGTCGGTGTCCCCCTGCAGCAACTGCTTTCAATGGAGGGATTAAACCCTTTAGGCTACTGGTGTCTAGCTGCTGTGGCCCCAGGTGAATGAGCAGAGCCTAGTGGTGCCTGTGCCGCCCCTGCAATGGAGGGATTAAATCCCTGCTTCCCCTCAGGCTACCTGCATGTGGTCCCCCCCCTGCTCCTGCTACTGGAGCAGTGAGGGAGTTGAGGATGCCTGGCAAGGGTTGCTGCCCCCTTTCCAGGCAGATCTGGCAGCACTCCATAGTAGGGTTTCTCATCCCCACCCTTTTCTCAGCCAGCCAGAGCAGTGATAGTGCTCCGGCTAGGGAGTGGAGGAGTGGAGAGGGCCAACACTGCTTGGCTGGAACAGATCCCCAACCCAGCCCAGTAGCATGCTGGAGGACTCTGACTTAACTTAAACCAAGAAGGGGTCTTGGTTTAACCAGTTTGCCCGAAATTAGTTAAGTCTGATACTACATTCAGCCAGGTTTATCTCAACCAGTTTGAGCCACTTTGAAACTGGTTTATGTGCACTGAACTTATGTTCTGTTACAGGTTTAAACCAGTTTCTGATCACTTAAACCAGTTTATGTGCAACTTCTGTCCCTAACCATGAAGACAATAAATCTATTAATGGCTGTAAACTTAGTTATATTTTTTGGTAGATTGATGAGAACACAAGTACTTTCAAATACAAGGGACAGAAGGTCCATCTTTTTTTCATCTGTATTCGTGGAAAATCATTGTACATCTCTTAAATAAAAAAAAACTTCTGGTTTTATTTTCAGAAGTTTTTTTTTTATTATTATTTTCCTTCTGTATAAATTTGTTCGACTCCTTGGGGATGGAGATGAAAATTTTGCAAAATACATTACTATTATTTGTTGCTTAAATGTGAACAGTTGCAGGAAGCTAGGTGCTATAGAAACACTGAAACAAAATGATTGTTTTAAAAATGGTTTATGTGATCTGATCCATTCTTGAACCTGTGGGAGCTTTGTTTTCTTGTTGCCCCTCCAACATTCAACCTGTAGATGGAAAGATGTAATTGGCCTCACTGCTTCATTTGAAATCTGCATTTGATACATGGATTCTGCTAAGGACTCAGCTACTGGAACTTGTGAGTCAGTGATCTGGACAGTTTGCTTTAGGGGCTGCTACCAAGTAATTACATGATTCACCCTCCCCCCAAAACTGATCATTTTCCTCTGCACAGGAGGTGAAAAGCTAACGAAAATTTCCTGGTGGAGTTTATTCTCAGGAGTGGCGCAATGTGAAAATTAGTTGAAAGGTAAAAGGAACCACAGGGTAAGATAATCTTCAATCTCAATGTGATCAGGAAGCTGAGCCCTAAATGATTTGACTGGCTGAGCTTCATAGTCAGTAGGGCAATTAACCAAGAATCATCCACAGACTCTACTGATCTCAGAGAAATATGCCAAAGCTTAGCATATGGGTTTTTATCTAATAAGCATACCCAGGAAGGGGGTGCAGTTCTTGGCAGTGCTGCTACAAGAGAGAGGGAAAATCACTGCATCTGAAGAACAGCAGTAATGGAAGGTGCAATTAGTAAGTATGTCACCTTCCCATGTAATTAAATTTGTGCCTTTACAAATGCAGAGAGGTACCGGAAAGTCTAATGGGTCTGTCTTTATATTTTGCAGTCACACTTAGTAAGTTAAAGGTGATAAATGAGGGGGCTTCAAATTTAAACTGTCATAAAGTAAGACAGATCAGCATCTCTGCCCTCATTAAACTATTTGCCATTGTTATGAGTTGCCAGTATGTTGCTATAGCTTTGAGTTCAAGAGAGCAATTCGTTTAGGCCCTGATTCATGAAGATGCTGTTCATGCTTGGTTTAGGTGTACTGTATGCTTACATGCTTTTCTGAATCAGCACCTCTAACAGCATAGTACCATCATTAACACTGAACATTAGACTTTGACAAGAAGCAGATCTTAAAAGGGTATTCCCACCATTGCTTAAAAATGTGTCCCATTCATTAGGAATCAGCAATACTTTAATTTTGAGTGTGCCCTGTGCATTCCACACACAATGTTCCCCCCCACCCCTGGGTATTAAGAAATTGAGTCATATATTTTATAGCTCAGCTTTAGTCCTGAGCTTATATGCCTTGCTCAAGTAAAATCCCTCTGGAATCCAGAAGACATTTGTCTGAATAAGGCATTAAGAGTGAGTTTATTATCAGCAAACACTGTGGATAATCATGCACTCTTCAACTAGATTTCCAACCATATATGGTTTGGTAAAGCAAATAAAAATAGATACAATACAGGCCAGACAAAATAATAAGATTAATTGCTACTTTCAAAACAAACTAGACAACCAGGTATTTTATTTTCCACTCAATGTATATAAGACATTATGCATGAGCACATTGTTTGAGACGGAGGATGTGAGTTCTGTTTGACACAGTACATCTAAAGTAATACATTATACTCTGCCATTGGTTATCTTCACTGGCTTTTAGTGGAAATGGGTTTGTGGAGCTGATTGAGAGAGCTAAGGGAGAGGATATATATTCTCTGTGGTTTATTGGGAATAAAACTAAATTAGCATAGTGTCTTCCATTTCTAATAGACCATACAAGCAATGTGCTAAGTGTTTTTGTGACCCTTGTCCTGCAAACATTTACCTGCTTGTTTACTCTGAACCCAGTGAGGCTATTTATGGTAGCAAAGTTAAGCATGAGCCTAAGCATTTGCAGGGTTGGGGCCTATGGTTCTAATCCCACAAGATGATTCATATGATTTATCCTGGCACCCACACAGGCCCTAACTTGTTTCAGGCAGGGCCCTGCATACGAAAACGTGTATGTTCTCTCTGAGTCCCAATAAAATTCCTGGGATGTGGAAAGCATTAACAGTTTGCTTATGGGATTTTGGGATTAAAACAGGATTTAATGACATTGTTAATGAACTTGAAGTTCCCAACAAAAGATTATTTAGACTTGGTTTGGTTTTAATAAGGTGTTTTCAGACCTGATTTAAGCAATGTGTTAAGCTTGGTGCTACTGATTAAACTGATTAGTATGAAAACTTGATTTGAATTGGGATGTGGGGTACCCAGCTGAATATTGTAGATGTCAAGTTTATAATTGAAATAAAATAGTCCGTGACATTGCTCTATCTACAAAGAACAGTATAGGAGCATAAACTGTTTCTGGAATCAAGGAACTCTTAAAAGCAAGGGGATTATCCCACTGCTATCTTCCAAGTGACATAGGAACGGAGAAATTTTTGTGTAAAGAAGGGCTTGGATGTGGATCCACGGAGTGTGCAAAGACCTTGATTGATGCTAAGCCGTCAGATCTCATGCCTGTTAAGGGGGGGGGCATGTTTCGTAAGTAAGTTATTGTACAGTTAGTCTTCAGGGAAACACAACTGGGTTATGGTTTTGCCTTTAAGCACAGAAGAAACTTTAACAAAATTGGGTTTGAATTCAGCTGAGGAAGAGGAGCCGTGGTTTTTCAAAGTGATCTAGTTTCTAATGATTATATGACTCAGATGGTGAATAATTTGGTATAGTTTTTGATTACTGAAGAGAGTGTCTGAGAGAGAAATGAACTTACAGCCAGGTTGGTAGAGTTGGTATTGAACATCAAGGCTCTTGCTGGCTTAATGCTATATTCTCTATACCCCTCTACTTAGTAATTTTCCAAAACATTGTTGGCCTTATCAGCCAGGGATTGAATGAAAATAGAGATTTAATTACTCTTTTCTTCTTTAGAGCTGGCTTTTGCATGTGTCTGGTAGAGCCACATTTATGGTGCAGAAACTAAGAGCTTTTATTTGGATAACACGAGAACTACTCTCCCAGGAGAAACCCTGAGTTTACAGATGTTCAAGATTTTTCTCCCAAAGCAAAACTGGAAGTTTCAGGAGAAAAATAATCTGAAACAACTTGGGTTAAATCACACCCAGGAGAGTTTCTTCTGAGATGGAAAATTTCTGTGAAGCAGTGATTCTCAACTAGGGTTCTGGGAGATCCTTTGAAGGGTGCCATAGGAGGTGTGAGGAGATGAGCCTGCTCATCTGTCTAAACTCTCCCTGCCATGCTGCTGCCCTATCCCCACTGACTGCCCCTTTTCAAGGGGGTAAGGCCCGTAATAAATAAATTAGATTTTGAAATGGGGTGTCACTCAATCACAGAAGTTACCGAGGGGTGCCTCAAGTGTGATCGGGGTGATTTGGGCCAAAAAAGTTTGAGAACCACCGCTGTACACATTCTCTTGTAAGAAAATATACAGCACAGTCCTCCAGCATCCCAAGGTGTTTCGTTTCCCTACTCTCCCCCTGGGAGATAGCGTGTCACTTGCTAGACTCCAGCTGAGCAGGAAAAAATACAGGCCCCATACACAATCCCACATAGTGCTATGAGTAGTCTGGGTCAGCCAGTGAGAGATGCCTTGTTCTCTGCTGCCGTTTGTCTCCAGGCTCACTGAGGGAGTCTGCTGAGCATACTGAGACATGTGCACAGGGCTTCTCTGGCTGTGAAACATTAGCAGTACAAGCTTTCCACGCTTCAGGGGCTCATCGCTTGAATATCTGTTCAGGTGTTTCCGGGTAAGTTTTTCTACTAGGAAATAGGAGAATAACACCTATTGCTGGCATTAAATTTGCTTAAATTTTCAATAATTTTTAAAGAATGCAGTTGTTCTTGGCAGACACACAGTATTGTACACGTGTTAATTTTCCTCAGATTGATACTGCTGATTCTTCTGGTGTTATTCTATAAGAATAAAAATCTATTAAATCAGGTATTTAGTTTTTTAAGCAGCATTAAATTTTGAAACCACAAATAGACCAAATGTATCCCTCATGGAATTTTGTTGAAGGTAATAGTTAAAGCAGGGATTAAGCTAGCCTACTGTGCTTTTCTGGTACGTGGGTATATACATCTTTATTCCTAACTAAAAGGTAACATATTTTCTACTTAAATAGATGTCTGTACAGGAAGGAAAATGCTGACTTATTTATTTCATAGAAGTTCTCCAGTGACTTGCTAGAATCTCTGCTATTAGTTTTATAAAAAGATACACATGTTGGATAATTCAACATTGAGAGGCTATATGAAAAATATATATAGAGAGACTTTAATGTATGATATATAATCTCACAAGGCAAGTCTTATTTGCTTTTTTTTGAATGATAAAATATAAGGACTCACCAATTTTTTGGATTCAAAACTTCCTTTGAAAATACGGATTCTTGATTCTCAAGATATGTAGAATCAGATGCTTAGTGGATGTGGTGATCGTGGGCGGCCATGCTCTGTGTTTTGATTTTAGGAGAGTAATTTGTAGTGGATCAGGCTTCAGCAGGAATTTTATAATCTGTAGGAGACAGAGACAGAAGCCAGTTACTGAGATGAAAAATCGAACAAGGCTGGATCACAGCAAACTAAGTACTGTGTTTTGTGTTCTAGCTTAGTTTACAACAAAAAATAATTTTAAAGCTTGCTTCAATTTTTATTGAAATGTTGCTATAGTCATTTATGATTCTTATTCTCAAAACTGATTCAAATTGGCTTAGATCTGAGAATTGTATGAAATGAAACCTGGATAAAAGATCCTTGTGTGCTAAAGGTAATACAGACTGGCAATATGATAAGTAGTAATATTGTTGTCAATTACATGAAAGAGGAAGCAAACAGAATTTTAAAATCACAGATAATGCTAAGCCAATACAAGCTGCAAATGCCACAGGGCACAGAGAAATGAGCCAAAGATAAATCTAAGCTTCAGAGTATGCTTTGAGAGTGGAAACATCTATAAAAATATTCCTTAGAAATAAGAAACCTGTAAGCGGAAATCTAGTGTTGCTGGAAGACTCAATGAAGGCTTGAAACGTGGAATTGGAGCTTTTTCAGCTCTCCATTGATGGCAAGGGAGTGTTATTGCCTAACTCGGCATTTGATAATCCAATTGACTCTTCAGCTACTGGAAATGGCCCTGGCTCTCCTGTGGTCTTCCAGGTTTTGAGTGAATGGGTGGGAAGTACTCAGGGCTGTCCCAGCCTGAACAGTGTAGACATGCCCTAAATTTGAAGAGCTTTCAGCCTCTAGAACAACATATTTGCCAGTCTGACAGAATAAAGGTGATAAAGGATGATGCAATGCTGGTGGTCCAGAAAGGAAGGATTCCTTTGAACTCCCTTTGGTGTAGGAGACCTGCATTGACACTACTCTGGTCAACAACTAAATGCAATTTCTATTTCTGTGGGTATGTTGTTGGTTTTGTTTTGTTTTGTTTGATGCAATCCTAATATTTGGGAGGGACCCCTCACATAGATTGCAACCTTGATGTGGTCGAAAGGTTTGTGTTCTACCAATGGCTGAGTGGTGCTGTCAGGGCTTTTATACTCCTGGTAGGGCCACCCATGGAAGCAAGGTCAAGAGTGAGATTTCCAAAGTAATTGCAGTCCAAAAATATAATGAAAGTCCTCAGTGGTGAAGCAGGTGGATGAAGAAAGAATACTTCACAATGGCCATAAAGACAGATGGAGGCTGCAGCAGAATAGAAACCACTGATCATCTAGTTTTCCCTTGTGATTGGATTAATTTCCTTCTTGCAAAGTATCATGTGGCTTCTGATGTGCAATGATAGTCTCACATGAAAAGAAGATACACCCAGGTGCCTTCCTTTAGTAGCAAGTACTATGGTGATGCGCAGGTGGCAATGGGGGCAGGTGCTAGTAATTACTATAAGTTCCTAGTCATGGACCTTTGTATTAGACATGGTCATTTTGTACTTGGGATTGAGACAGGTATACAATTTGGTAGCTGAAGTCATAACTGGCCAGGCCTATTTTGGGTCTGCTCTGGTCACCCTGTATGAAGAGAAGGCTAGAAAAGTTTTCCTAAACAAAGTATCTCATTTCATGTGGCTGGAAAGCTGCATCTGGCGGGATAACTCTCTGTGGTCCAAATCAAGTAATAACATTTGCAACTTGGAACAGCCACAACCTGATGGACAATCCTAACAATGACTGACTGGAGCAAAAGGGCAGTACTCATGGCCACAAAGTTTGCACAATTTGCTGTTGATATTGCTGCACTTGGTGAGACCATGTCCATGTGCCCTGTGGCATTTGCAGCTTGTATTGGCCTAGCATTATCTGTGAGTTTTAATATTCTGTTTGCTTCCTCTTCCATGTAATTAACAACAACATTACTACTTATCATATATGGAGAAAAAGTGTAGCTCACAGAGCATGGTGATGGCTATACTTTGTTTTGGAATGGGGAAAGCCACAAATGACCGACACATTCACAGCATTGGTTTTGCTATCAAGACCAAGATGGTTTTTCAGATGACGGAGTGTCTGATTGACATCAGTGAGGATCTCATGACTTCATTTCCAACTGACCAACAAAAAACATGCAACAATCCTTAACAACCCTTAATGCAGATAGTGAAATAAAATTCTATTCTAAACAACCCAATCCTGTCCTCAAAGAATACAAGATTATTTTTTGTGGTGATTTAAATGCTAGAGTGGGTGAGGCCTCCAAGCCATGGAATGGAATACTTAGAAAGGACGGGCTGGGGAAAGTCCATTCAAATTGAGTTCTCCTGTTTAGGAGTTTAGACCATAGTCTCATCATAATAACCTTCTTATTCTGCCAACACAACAAATAGAAGATATCAGAGATGTAATCCCATTCAAGACCCTGACACCTGATTGATTATGTTCTAATGCATGCCCAAGACTGTTGAGTCATTCATATCAACAGAGCTATGACCAAGGAAGTAAACTTCTGGATGGATCCTTTATCCTCAGTCATGTCTATTCACATTGCCTGAAAATGACATAAAGACAAGAAGCTATTGAAAAAACAGGTTTAAGCACTGAGTGCTTGAAAAATTGTGCTAAAAGTGATCATCTCCAGTAATGCCTGAGTAAGAAACTCTGATTTCACTGGTAATCTTGGCACCATTTATCATTGGGAGAGCCTCAAGGAAGGCATCCACGAGGTATGCAAAGACTTCTTGGGCTTCTCAAAAAAGAGAAATCAGGATTGATTCAATGAAAATAATAGGGAAATTCAAACTCTCGTGTACTGAACAAGGAGAGCCTTCAAAGCCTGACAGAATTAAATTAACTCCAAATAGAAGCAAGACACTTATTTCTAAATTAAAGCTGAGACCTAGAGGAAGACTGGGGAATGAAAGAACAAGTGGTGGGAAGACAAAGCAAATGAGATTAAAAATTTGCCAACAGCCATGACATTCAGTTTCTTCCACACAGGTCCAACAATGGAATAACACTCCTTAAAGATAGCTCCACCATCAGCACATGGTGGAAGGAGCACATTCAAGAGCTCCTGAACCAAGAATAATCTCAAAGACAATGCCATTGAAGCCATTCCATAACACCCCAGTAAGGACTACCTTGCAAAGCCACCAACTTGTCGAGAGGCTTTGAAAACCATAAAGCAGAACAACAACAACAACAACAAATCATATGGTCCTGATGGAATACCAGCTGAAATTTATAACCATAGTGGAAAAAAGCTCTCTTACCAAGTACATGCCATTATTCTGAAAATCTGGAAACAAACAGATTCCTAGTGACTTGAGAGATTCCAGGATATAGTAACCATATTCAAGAGATGGATTGGCTTGCAGCATTTACCATGGCATTGCACTCCTGTCCATAGCTAGGAAGATCCTTGCTTGCATTCTCCTCAATAGACTAACTCCTCTTGTTGAGGAGATTCTGCCCATGTGCCATTGTGGTTTCAGACCACTTAGAGATAGAATGTAATCTTTATTGCTAGACAGCTGCAGGAGAAGTGCTGCAAACAACACAGAGCTCTCTACATGGCCTTCACTAACTTAAAGCCTTTGATTCAATTAACATAAAAGCTATGGAAGACCTGAACAAGATTTGGATGCTTGTTAAAACTTGTTATCATCATCAGACTCCTTCATGATGGGATGACGGCAAACATCCTAAGCAACAGCTTGGAAATGGCCCCCTTCATTATTAGAAATGGAGTCAAGCAAGGATGTTGAGTGCACCAGGACTTTTTCATCTATATCAAAGGTATTCTACATCACATTGTTTTAATCTGGAGTCAGCATCTGATATCACATGGATTGGAACTTCTTTACCATCACCTGGTTACATTCCAAATCCAAGATAACTAACAGCTCCATTGCTGATTGTCAAAGCATTGACAATTGTGTCATGTGTGCCCACTCAACTGAAGAGATGCAGGACACTCCTAATTGCTTCTGTGAAGTGTATGAAAGGCTTGAACTCACTGTAAGCTTCATGAAAATCAAGATATTTTACCAACCCACCCCAAACCAACTAGCTTCTCCTCCATTTATTAGGGGGAATGCTCAATATTCTCCAAACTGGCTAGCTACCTTTCCCAAAAAATGAATGTGATATTCAGAATTGGATAACATCTGCCTTTGGATGTCTCTGAAATTGTGTCTTTGGTTATGACATCAGGACCCAAATCAACCTTCTTGTCTACCTGTTAGTTGTCATTCTTACCCTGCTGTATGAGTGTGAAATCTGGATGACATGTTATAAACACCTGGAAGCTTTGGAATGTTACCATCAGTAATGTCTTCAGACAATTCTCTATACTAATTGGAAGGACAGAAGAATAAATGCCAGCATTCTGGCTCAAGCAAACACCAGTAGCACTGAAGTCACATTTAAACAGCACCAGCTCCATTGTCGCTGCTCTAGAGGTGGTCAAAAGCAGAATCAAGTGCCTTCCTACGCTGCTTTGCACTGACACCTTACTATTGCATTAACAACAGCAACCCCCTCACATATGACAGAGAGATTAATTTTTTTTATTGAAGGTCAGTCTGAAGAAATGTGATATTAGCATTAATACATGAGAGACTGGAGCACTGAATCACCTCCAGTGATTGCATGATGAGGCTCATGTTGAGCAAACTTGCCTTGCTAGGGAATTGGATAGATGAGACAGACAAAGGGAAAGAGCTGTGATCTGACTTTACGAGGTCCCACTCCTTCCTCCTAGAACTATTTGTTATGTCTGTAGTGAAACATGAAGATCTCAGATTGGCCTCCTCAGCCATCTCTGGCTCACCTATGTCTACCTTAGTTACTGGAAGACTATCCTTCTCATATTGAGGGACTGATGACAATGACAATTTGGGAAGGACATATCTTTCTGCTTGTCTGTCAATACAGTTCACTTTCAAAGTCATCCTTCAAACCCGACTTTTCTGATAAGTCTTTTTGAATCACCTATTTCAGACTTAAAGATGAGCCTGAATCTAAACAACTTAGAGGTTTGCTACACATTGCAATTTGCATGTGCTAAATCTACACAATGTTATATGATATTAAAACTAGGATGTGCTATGAGCAGTCCCACATTCTATCTCTGGCCTGCACAGCTCTGACTTGCCTGAGAGGTGCAGCAGGAGCATACTTCTTCCCCTCCCAGGGGCTCCATGTTCCTGCCATGCCAAACCCTCTCCTGGCAGTTGAGACTCCACACACTTGGGGGAAGCTTGACTTGCATGGAGCTGCCAGGATGGGGAGGAGCATCCTTCAACCACTCTCCTGGCAGCTCCACGCAAGTCCGCCGTCCCCCATAAACGTAAAGCCACAGCTGTGGGAGGAGCAAGAGGATTTGGTATGGAACTGCAGGGTGGCAATGCTGTGCTTCAAAAGGGGCCCGGCTGTGGCAGTCCATGGACCTAGCAAGGCCTGCTTGCTCCTGAGCAGTACTATACCTTGGGAAGTAGTGTTCAGGAGGATGGGTAGATTGTCCTACAGAGCAGGGGGAAGGGAACACTGGAAGTAGTGCTTCCTGGGATTCTGGACAATTTGTTAGATGCAAAGTGTTTTATCTCTGTGGAGCAGATTGATTTAACACAAGATATTCTGTATACCATCAGCCAGAGATGCTCCTCACCCAAAATGGGCTAACTTCGAGACACTCTGGATGTACTTGGCTCCGGTTTTCTTCATTTAACATGTGGACTCCTGTGTGTTAAGTGCATTTAACCTGTACCAAGGCTAACATGTAACAAGGCCCTTAGGGCTTTTTTTAAACAGGACCAGAAAACTGTAGACCCAAAATCACCTTTAATTTTTGGTGTTAATGCGCCATAGCTGAATTTTGACATTTGGGGGCCATCTGTGTTTCCTCAGCTTGCTATCTATATTAGATGTTTCATTTTGTTTGTGCTTGGGGGATGAGATGGACTTAGGCTGACATGCAGAGTAAGCCAGGAGAATTCTTATTGGGGTGAACTCTGGGAGTGTCAGAATTTGGTTCCTTATGTGATTTTACTACGTTCATACTGTACAACATTTTCTGTTAACTCCTTTTTGAAAGGTAGTTTTTACTCAGTTAATACAGTGGAAAATACATTTATGGAATTAGAAGTGAACATTTTGGTGATGCTTAAAGGAAAAATTTGCATTTAATGTACATAATTATCAGGAAGTTGTATGCATGTATGGTATTTTTCTTTCCTACCTTTAATATAGAAGCTGTGAGAGAACAGGCTACAAACTTCCATATGTTTGATTAAGACCTGAAATAAGTTATTCTTAAGCATATCCATGTATAAGTAATGAATTGGAAAAACACACTATGCAATGCCATGGAGACATGAATGAATTCACCCAGGAAAAGTCAAGCTGTTCTGGTATTATTTTGCTTTAAGAAGCTACAAATACAAGATAGTGCCTTTGCACACCAGTGGCAAATTTTAGCCCTAGTTGAATTGGGCATTTTTTTTACATGCTTCTAAAAGTCTCAGTCTATTTTTTGCTTGTTTGGCCCCTGGCAGACATTACATACTAAACCTGCCACATGTTTAAGGAATAAATGGTAAGACAAAATGGGGAAACCATCCACAAACATGTTCTACAAAATATGTGAAATATTTTTGTGGCTGGTTTATTTTGCACCTTAAATTTGAGAATGTGGCAGGGTAGCCCTGCCATGCAGCCTGATGCCAAATGCGTGATAGGGCTTGATTGACTGCTCCACTCACATGGACAGGCTGACAGCCATGTGGTGCAGCCCTGCATGGGGCCCCACCCCACTGTTTTCAAGCCACCAGCTGGAGGGAAAGTGTCAGATGAACTTGTGACAGGTTACAGGGAATCCTCATGGTACTTGCCTTGCCCTTCAGCTACTATGGGCACTGGAGATGTCTTGGCTATGTGGAGTTTATATTATGGTTTGGATAGGGATGATCCTGCCTCAGGCAGGGGGCTGGACAAGGTGATCTTCCAGCCCTACTTCTCTATGACCCTGGGATCAGGGAGAGGTTCTTTTAAAAACTATGTGTGTAGCCCATATGAACATGCATTTTTCTGATGTCCCTGGTATGTGATACTGTGGGTCCAGGGGCCAGAACTGACAATTTCTTGAACTGACCCCAGTGTGGTCCTAGGATGGGACCAACATCAGATGATTTTTTTTTTTTGGTCCTGTCCCCAGCACTGTTTAGAGTCTCTGCCCAACTCCCGTGTAGTCCCAGGGCTAGTACTGACACTAGCTAATTGTTGGTCCTAATCCCAGGGCCATGCTGGGTTGCAGGCACCTGATTTGCCAGTGCAATAACAAATTGAAAGTTGTTGAGGTGCCCAGGCTCCCCCTGCACTGGTAGGTAGTATTGATGCAAGTAGGGTCTTATCCCTGATCCAAAAATCACCTGTTCTGCTATGCACGTGTGACATGGCAGGAGACATGATTTGTTCGGATTGGGGATCAGATCTCACTGTGCCATTAAATTAACATATGTCAGGGGCCTATGTTACCCTGCACCAATATAGCAAAATGGTCTGCCAGCCTTCCTACACTGCTTTGCACTGACATCTTACTATTGCATTAACAACATAACAGCAACCCCCTCACATATGAGAGAGAGAGTAATTTTTAATTTAATCTCAAGTCAGAACAACAAGCCTCAACCTGGCCCCTTCTAGATATGTAGGCAATCAATCCCTGACAAACAAGATGACTGCATTCTGGCTAGAGCACATATTAATGCATTTGATTATTACGCAGTGAGGTTATAGGGGGAGTTGGGGGGATGGATGACATGGAAAAATGTGTTCATCTACTGTGGTTTTTTTTTTTGGTTGGGGACCCCTATGTGGTCATAGTCATTGATAACCTTCTTGGTGCTGGTAAGCTTTGTGACATGTGGAGAAAATGCCTTTTTATGGCTACATGCACTGTATACGTAGCTGCACTTAGTGTAGATTTGCCTACACCAAACTGGTTCTCAGTGTACTGGTAGCAGTTGGGTTGATGTCTGGTGGCCTCTCTTCGGAGTTCTGCAATTAACTCTGTCTATTTCCAGGAACATGGCTGTACTTATCCTGAAATTCTCCCTCCGCTGTTTGTCAGTCCAAGTGTTCAGCATGGACTTACCAGTACATGATCACTTCCTGTTTCCAGACGCAGTGGTCTATAAACAGAGAATGGTCACTGGGCAAGCCACCCCCATTGTTTGCTGGATATCTGTATCTTATGCTAGACTAGGCTACATGGGCCTATAAATGTCATGCAATAGAATTATCTATCTCAGTCGTCTTGGTGCTGCTCCAGCCATGGCAAGATTCACACTCATTCTTTGATGTGGATGAAGACTTGTGGTAAAAAATGTACTCAGCAGCACAAAGTTGAATACATCAGTGTGATCTGGTAGTGGTTGGCATATAGCATGTTAAAGAGATCAGTTGAGATGCATCCATTCTCCTTTCCTTTCAGTTAAAAGCAATGCCATTTTTCCTACCAAAAAGAAGTTGCCAGGTGAGTCTTGTGATGTGACTGTTATTTTATTACTTATTTGTATTATTCCTCTCCACAGCTGAACTATGGAAGTCAAATTTGGAGACTTCAGGCATCCATATGTCCTATGCTTTGCTGTGGCAGCTGTTTTTACATTTTATTGGGTGTGGCCATGAAGCACCTCCAAGGGTGTTGTGATACCAGCTGCCTTATTCCTGGCACAACTCCTTGAAAGTCCCACTCCATGTTTATGTTCGAATTTATAAGCACAATCGAATAATTTGTGCATAGCTATTTGTGAGCCACTTGCCTCAAACTTTGCTTCTTACAACTCATGTGTCCATGGCCAAACAAGGATAGAACAAGGAGCTAATTTGGGAAAGAATGTCCACTGCTTGATTAATGCCTCCCTTCTTTCCTACAACTTCATTTAACTTGTGTGTGTTTAAAATCTTACAGGCAATAATAAAATAAAGAGAGCAGCAAACTTTCTTGGACATCATATGAAGTGCTAATTTCTTTTTCTGCTCCTAATTGATAAGGATCTCCTAAGGATGACCAGATGATATTCTGTCAAAGATTTCATTCTAATTTGTCTAACAAGGCTCTTGTAGGTCTTTTCCAATATAAACCCATTTAAGTCTTTTCCAATATAAGCCCATTTAATTGGCCATTGCCTTCCCTGGAGGGAATGGCATAATCCTGATCAATCTGTAAGTGCACTAAGAGTTTTTCTTTCTTTTTCATCAAACAAATTAGCCTAGGAACATGTCCATCTGAGTTCAGCTTTATCACTTATTATAATGATGCTTAGCTTTCAATTTTATTTTAGGGAATTAAAATAAAACTAAGTAATGCTTTGAGTAGTACATAATATAGAAAGGATCAGGGGATGGGTTATCTCCTTGATTACATTTTTATTTTAGCTTTTATTGAGTTTTGTAATTATGTTGACACACAGCAATGAATTATACCAGTGAAATGTCATTCATAGGCATATAGGATGTTCCCGTATGTAGTCTACATGCTGTGTCTACATTGTCATGCCTGTGCAGTTGGAGTTGATACCTGTTTTGATGGCTGTACTCTTCTGTATTATCAGGACAAGTTGTTCTTCTTTTAAAATGTATTGTGCAAAAATCAAATGGTTCTATTTCTGCAAAAAAGGAAATACATTGAGAGAGTCAACAAAACACTCTGCTATCAGATCTCTCTCATGACATTTATGGCTTAGTTCAGAGTACTTCTTTACAACAAAGCTGAGGTATCATTTGCCTTCCTGAAAATAAATCCTGGAAACTCTCCTGCAGATTGGTCACCAGTTGACCAGATTGAGAAACAGGCACCTATAGGTCATGATCTTTCAGTTGGTAGATAACATTCAGACTTCTGCAAGAGGAAAGTAATTTTAATGGGAAGGTAGCAACATAAGAATTTCCTTATAAGAGAACCCTGAATAAGTAAGCCTTCACAGTATAACTTCCAGTTTAAGATGAAATAAAAATGTATCAAAATATTCTTCATTCTTTTACTACTCCCTAGAAAATAGTAGGTGATACAGCCAAGTTTCTGTATCTGATACAAATGGCATTCACTTATAAATAAAATGTGTGCTTGCTAGAGAGGGGGGCTTGTATAGCTGAGAGCTGCTATTTACCAAATGGGTGTGCTGAAATCTGTAATCATAAAATAATGCGGCAGTTTCTCTTTGATATATTATGCAGTGATTGCTGTTCTTGAAATTTCAAAGAAAGGGAGATGAGTGATAAAACTCAAAATTACATGGCAAAAATACTGCTGTTAATTTACTAAGGAGGACTAGAAGACCTTAAGAAGTAAGGCTGTTAACCTCTCATATCCTCATACTTGTGCAACAGGTCTCATTCTTAGCATATGGCTCTTTCCTTTTGCAGTTTTTTTAGTCTTCTGCTAATTGCTCACAATTTTATTTCCTCCTCCTCTAATCTCCTTTTCTTTTTTTCAGCTTAAACTAGAAGTATTCTTGGATATAGCCTGCTCCTATTAAGTATTGTGTGTGATTAATGAGCTCCATACACAATAAGTTTACATATATGTTCAATCATAAAAGTTTTTTTAACACAAAGTTTGTAACTCTTGTTCTTACAGAACACCGTAAACTGTGAAATCCAAACCTCTGAAAACAAGGAAATGAGAGTTAAGGCATATGTTTACCCAATTTTAACTGTGTTCTCATTCAGCAATAGCCTAATATGTTCATAACATACAAATTCCTACTCCGCCTTTTAAGTATATGCAATGAGGGATGCTTACCCTTGCCCCAGAGTCAAGCATTTAGCTTACTTCAGTTGAAGAATCCAGCATTTGCTAAATTTTAAATCCATTTAGACACATGATACATCTAATACTACCCTTTTATGTATGTATTACTAAACCCATACACCACACTCCTCTGCTACCTCACTGCTGAAGGTCTTGAGGTGCACCAGGCAGACAAGGTTCTTTAGGTAAATTTGATATCTTTTATTAGACCAACTCAAATAGTTGGAAAAATATCTTCTTTGCAGGCTTTCAGGCACAAACATCCTTCATCAGGCTGAGGAAGCATCTGCAGTTGGTCTGTGCTCTTCCTGGATGGAATGAATAGTAAAGAAGCCAGAGACTGCTATGCAGGGAAGAAAGGCAGTCAGTGACCATGTAAATTAAGGTGTCAAAAGGTGAGAGACAGGTTGGGGATGGTGGGGGGAGTGAGGGGAATGAATGCAGCTGGTAAATACTGGAGAGATACCTAGGGTATAAGATGTTGGCAGGTTATAATGTGTCATAAATCTAATGTCTATATTTAATCCATGATTGTTTTTGTATCCAGTAGGTTGATAAAGTGGTTTGTAGGCTTGTCTGTGAAAGGTGTTTTGTAAATTCCCTTTGAGGATTAGAACTGAGAGATTGGAGAGAGAGTGGTTTTCTTGTGAGAAATGTGCCCCCACAGGTAATTGGGTATTTTTGTCTTTGATAGATTTACAGTATGCATTCATTCTGGTACACAGTTGCTGTTTAGCCTCGCCTACATATTGTCCTGAGTTATGGTAATTTAGTAACTTTTGTCATCTTGAACTCTAACCTAGTTACCAACTTTTGCTTCTGTAAATGAGTTATACAGGGCACACAGTGCACTGGATGAGATATATAACTTTTCTGAAGGTGCAGCTGTAATATCTAGGAATGGTGACGGTTCTGCTGTGGGGTGTAGTAATTGTGGGGGTACTGGAGATATGTTGGCAGGCTTTGCATTTCTTGTCATAGCATGGTCTGGATCCATTCGGTGTGTTTTGGGCTGTAGGAAGTTTGGTTCTGGTGATGAGGTTAGCAAGGTCTGGTGCTTGTTTAAAGGATAGGATAGGTTCTAGGAAGATCTCTTTAAGAACTGTGTCATCTTCTAGTATGGGTTGCTAGTGTTTGAGGATTTTCTGTATAGGTTCCAGGGAGGGATGATATGTTATAACCAGTGGTGTGTGATTCTTGGGGGTTTCACTTTTGTGGCTCTTTCAAAAGTGTGATCTATCTCTCTGTAGGAGTGTCCTTATTGAATGAGCCTTTTTGAGATTTGTGAGGTGGCAACAATGCACTGGGTGTTCTCAGTACAACTTTGGTGGTATATGGGGGTTTGGCTGTATATTACAGCTTTCTTGGTGTTCTTAGGGAGTTTGCTGTTCTGTGCAGATTGCTGGTTGAGGTGCACTATGCATACAGCCTATGCTCAGCTCTGGATCTTTAAACGCAGATGATCTTGTGAGGTCCCTTCCAGCCCTAATATGTATGAAACTCTGAAGCTGCTAGTAGAGACAACCAGATGTGGTCTGTGTTTCAAAATCAGTTTTATGTCATGATGGTTATGATCATTTTAAGCACCTGAGAGAGAACATGTGCACCTCTTTCCTTATCCAAGTCCCTCCAAATATTTTCCAGTCTCACTAAATTATTAAATATTTTAGAAACTATTACTGGGTAAAAAGTTTATCCTTGCCATTGTATGCTCCCTTCTTTGTACAGGTATCATAGGTAGCAGCTTAGTGAATGGTTGCATGCTTTCTTGGTTATGTAGCCCGAGATGTAGATTGAACCAGGTTCCTCAAGCTCTCCACGCTTCCCATTCTTCTTGTCCTCCCCTCAAGCTGAGCTCCCCAATTTCTGTCTGGCAAGTCTCCTTGGCCATAGTCCTGGCCCTGCCAGGCTGGCCTCCTTCTCCTTACTTCCGTCCATTTTCCCAGCACATGTGACATATGTCTTAACTTAGAATTTTCTAGTTGGAAGCTCTTCATGACCTCCAGAGAGCAGGGCTTCTCCAAACGGTGGTTGACATGGAAGCACAGAGAAGTGCACAGAGCTCCCTTTCTGGAGGATCATGGCTTCCAATTCTGGCTCACATAGGGGCAGGGATAAATGCTCTGCACTTTCCCCACTCCTCCCAGAGGATTAAGGCTCCCCTTAGTGTTGGCTCACATAAAGGCAAGAAGAGGAGCTTGAACACACAAAGAAAGGCAGGGACTTCGCAGATTGTGAGTTGCATTGAGTTGTTTCTGGGCATTGGTGAGCAGAGGGCATGAGCAAGTAAGGGATTATTTAGTTGTGGTGTTCTGGGATGCAGCAGAAAAGTTCTTGTAGATATGCCCAAACAATGGAAAACCAGCATAAGTAGAAGCTGCTGGCCTAGGCCCAGTCCTGACTCCATAATATTTTATAGACAAATATTTAGAAGAAGAAATGATGAGTTGGGAACCTTGGATCATAGTTTAGGTCCTGCTGCGGACTTGTGCAGGTTAACTGTTCTGGACTTCATATAATGGAGTATAATCTATATCATGAATATAATTCCACAGAGACATTATACTCTTATTTAACATACACAAAGCATTTTGTCATCCACAGAGAAAATGCTTATAATTGGAAAGAATTACATATAACCACCAGTTACTACCTGCAGGCTACCTCTCCAAAGTGAAATTTATTTAGCCAGCATGTTACAGTTAATCACTGCTATGTTGAAAGGCTGGATCTGCAACAACTTCACTTAATTCAATTAGGAAACTGCTGCTTTATTGAAACAGAAATCTTTCATAGGAAGGAATTGTTTTGCAGAGAAATTTTATTATGAAGATTTTTTAAAAAAATCCAGCTTGGACCCTGCCAAATAATATAGGGATTAGAGCACTCTTCTGGGATGGAAGAAGACAAAGATTCAAGATCCTACTCTCAATTGGGTAGGATAAGAGTTGAACCTGGGTGTTCCACATCTAGAGAAGTGCTCACTGCTGGGTACTACACTCGTGCTTTCTTAATGTCCCCAGTTGGAATTGTTCCATTTTAGCCCAATGACTATTCTGTTAGTTAGAGAGAGTTAGAGGGGCTACTTGTGTAGCATAGGGAATTGCCCTTCGCACCAAGCTAGTCATTTAGGTTGGAGGTTATTGTCTCAGAATTTTAGGAGGTCTTGTTTTCATTTTTCAGACAAATGAAAAAATTGATCTCCAGGAAATCCTAGTCGTCAAATGTCCTCAAGAATTTGATATCATGGAAATAAGAAATTGGTTAAAAATGCAGCTTGAGTTATGGTAATTCAATAACTTTTGTTGTCTTGAACTCTAATCTAGTTACCAACCTTTGCTTCCGTAAATGAGTTAGTTATTATGGTTCATTTACATTCTTTAGAAAGCATGAGAGTTACATTACAGTACCACTAGTTTGTTCATCCAGTTTTCTGGGGGGCTTTTATAGCTCGATACATAAAATGCGTGTTGCATTATTATTTGTTTTTAGTCACTAAGTGCCTTCTTTTCTTTCCACTGAGGAGTTAAACACTTTTGCTACACACAGCATGGTAAATCTAGCAACTGTGTATAAAGTAGGAATAACCTATTGTGGGCCTCACTTTGCATGTCTCTTACTGTATATGGATATACAACTATTTTTCAGCAGTTTGTGGGTACTCAGCAAATCCCTGCTGCTATTGTCATTGTTAGTTTTTATATGATATTATACAAACTAATTGTTCACAATCATTGTAGCCATTGATTTTTATAATCTTGATTTACACTTTCACCTGATGTTTCCTGAGTCATTGAAAGTTGAAATCGAAGTCTTCCTTGTTTATGCACATTAATTGTGTGAGCTTTGTTGTTGTTGTTGTTGTTTTGTTGGTTCTTTTGCAATGTTGTATTTAAGCAAGCTTTGTCTACAGCTCTAAGCTGTTTATGTTGACAGATCTGCAGTTGTCTGGGAAGGCTTTCTACTTTGTTTCACTGTAATTGCTAGCAGTGGAAAGATTTCCTTTATAATTAAGGCTATCCAGTGTTTTAATGTGGTCCCCACTCATTGTTCCTGTACTCAATCTTCTGGCTGTGCATGTTCAGAGTTTTAATGTACTAACCATTAGTGAACTCTCTCCTGAAAACAGCCCAAAAGTCATTAAACTGCATCATTGATTGATGTTCTTATGCAATCAATGGATGTCTGCCAGCAAATGCAAATCCAACCTGAAAGAATTCACAGCAGAGAAAGCAAGTTCAACATTGTCTGTACTTTTGAGAATCCAAGAATGATGATGATGATTTTAAATATGTATATGGAAACATCTGAAAGACTCCTTTCATAAAGCTGGGAAAGGTTGTCTAAAATACAATACAGGGTTTACTGAGGACATAAAAAAAATGGTTTACAGCAGCAAGGCACATAAGGAGTCATTGATAATCATATAGCTTAAAAATGAGGGGACATGTAGTACAGAAGAGATCCAGTGCTGTGATTAGAACTTGGATGCATTTTTTCTTTCTGAGTATTTACCTCCACATTTTTGGTGTTTATGTGATTTACCCTGATGAATTGTTTAATGAACCACACTGCAACTGACACAATTATGTGTAATAAAATCCTATGCAGCACTTATTTGGTTGCTTATCTGACACTTATTTGGATGGTAGGTATACACTGTAAAATTCATCTGATGTCCTTTAGCTTTGGAATTTGAAAGCAGAAAATGAAGGAGAAAATTATGGTATCATTATGAAAGTCCCCTTCCTCCCCACCAAGGAACTTTTGAAAAAATGACTTGAGGGCAGTGTGCAGGTAAAGTCAGGTCTTGGGGAGATCTCTTTTTGTTATTGGAATTTGTCTATATGATGAGTTGAAATGCCAGTACCTTCGTCATTGTCTTTTATGTGCCTGGTAACATTGCTTATTTTCTCCACTCTTTTCAATGCACTGTGATGTCTTTAAAAGTCTGTGGAGTAATCCAGGCTCTCCTGAAATATATGGTAAAACTCCTGTTCACTTCACTTGGGCAAGGAGTTCATGCCACACTTTTTGCTGTTCATTTTCTTAATTTGTGATAGTTTTTGCCTATGCTGCAGATTCCCTAGGACCTATTTTTACTGAATCTGTTGATTTTATTGTACAGAAGGATTTCTACTTGTATGTTCTAATGCTTACAGTTTAACTATGAGGAGTTTTCTGTCATCTGATGAAATTAGTCTGCTCCATTCCTGATATCAGTTGGGGTTATATCCCTAATATCTGAAGATAATCAGTATCGTGAGTGGTAGTGAAGAATAACAGCAAAAGTATGTTGGGTCAGTTCATGAACCTGAAATAAGCTAGGTTACCCAGGCATAACATATTATTTCTAGAGATGCACCAAATGTGACAAAAAAGTATAATCCAGTATCAGTAAACCGTTAGAGGGATTTCAGAGCTATAAGGAATTCATTTGAGGTACCCTCAAAGGCCAACCTATGAAAAGTCCAAATAAACTCAAATATGACTGAGGAAAGAATGGAGTTAGTTGTTATTAATTTAAGCAGATAAGAAAGCAGAACCTGACCCAATCTGAATGTCAGTAGAAAGTCTTTCAGTTCATTTAGGGGTAGAAAACTTCTAAAATCAAATATTATTTTAAGGATGTCCTAATAAAATGTGTAGTTTCCCATATAGAATGATCTTTCTTGATTTATACTGTTCGACCAATGGCTTTGTTATAAATCTATATAATATAAACATGATGGTTGTGAAATTAAACAGACCGTTTATTATATAGTCATATATAATAAACATACAGGAAAAAATGCAAGTGCTGTCTTGTCTGGGACTGTTAGGTTTAGAGTAAAGCCAAAGAAAACTAATCATTGTCTTTAGTCTCTCTTGCAGTTCAGTTCTGTCTCTCCACAAGATACTCTCTATGGCTAGGGACAGACATTACACATAAACCAGTTTAAGTGATCAGAAATTGGTTTAAAACTGTAACAGAACAGACATTCAGTGCACATAAACCACTTGGAAAATGGCTAAAACCAGTTTGGGATAAACCTGGTTGAATGCAGTATCAGACTTAACTGATTTGGCTCAAACTGGCTTATGCATTGTCTGTCCCAGACATCTTCATGGTTTAAGTTAAATCAGAGTCCCCCAGCATCCTGGCATGCTCTCTGGGCTGGGTGGGGCTCTCTGCTCCACAACAGGGCTAGCCCCTCCCCTCTGCTCCCTGGCTGCAGCTCAGCAGAGACTGCAGGCATCTGCCTGGCTTCCCCTTGCCCCGCTCCCCATTGCCCTCCCCACTCTCTGCTAAGCAGGTATTGTAAGGCAGAGGGGACGGGGCATAGAGACTTCTCAGCATTAGCTAGCTGACCACATGCTGGCTACAGTCCCTGCTGTGGCAGATGGGACAAAGGTGGAATCACCAGGTACAGTAAAAGCTCTGTTATCCAGCATCCCCTGGGAATGAGGGATGCCAGATAACAAAATATGCTGGTTAATTGAGTGGCCTGGGCTGCCACTTCTCCTGCTGCATCTGGGGTGTCCCACCACCCCTTCCACAGTATCGCCGCCCTTCCTGCCATGTTGCCGCCCCTCCTGCCACATCGCCACTCCTCCCACAGGCCCTGCAGGCCCCATAGGATGGGGAGGTGGGTTCTTCACAGCCTGTTATGCCCCCGGGCTGTGGGGGATCAGTAGCACAGGCTGCTTTGCTCTGGGCCATGGGGGCTTGGAGAAACCAGAAGTGCCATGGTGGGCACTTCCAGTTTCACTTTATCTTACAAGCTGGCATGCTGGTTAATTGAGCATTCCGGATTGTAATATGCTAGTTAACAGAACTTTTACTATAGTTGGTAACATCCCTCAGTTGTCTTCTTAATAGTGTGATAAACACTGAGTTATCAATTCCCTGCTGGGCTGGTGAGAAATGGGGGGGGGGAGGGACCCTCCCTAATCAGTGTCCTGCTGGGGTCTGGCCATGCCCCCCTCAGCTCAGCACTGTGAAAGGGAATTAGAGGCTGTTCTATCACTCTTCCAGCTTTTAGTGTGTGCCACTGCAGGCATATGACTTCATTTCTGGGATGTCTGTGTAGTTATAAACTGATTCAGCCTAGCCAGGTTAGATTAACCTGCAAAGTTTGAATCAATTTAGGCTCAGCCTTTTTGAATGTCTGTTCCTAGCCTATAGCAAAAGGAAAGATTGGTCCATGTGCTAGCCAGGTGCAGGTTATTTCTGTTAATGGATTCCAGGAAGCTGATAATCCATTGGTTTTACGTCACTCAAAGAAAAAGCATGTGACAATTGGTCAGGAGCTGGCTTTTCATTAAAATGTGTGAAACAGAAAGGATCAGTCATTTGCTTAAAGATGCTTGACTGAGCAGAGAGAACCTGCAAGCAATTATGTGAATGGACGAGAAAAATCAGTTTTGCTAATGAATTTTAATGGAGAGGTAGATCTGTTAATACTAGGTGCACAGGGACAATTAGTCTTACTAACATATAATGACTGAGGCAGTTTAAAAGACCACTGGCCCGTTATAGTATACCCAGTGGGAATTTAAAGTGTGTTTTATGTAACAAAAAATAACACATGATAGCCATATGTTTATTTATGTTTTTATAGTTGGAAACTTTATTTTAAATTGCATTTTATTTTTTGAACACTGTGCTGTACGTTCTTAGAAAAGCAACTAAAGACAGAGGTTTTTAAAACAATATTATATTTGAATGGTCTAAATAACACAAGACCTATCTAATAATAAGAATGGTTTTCCAGAATCTTTTATCTTGCAAGATATTCACAGCAAGAACAGTGTATCATACTTGTCATATTTGGTACGAGTCCCCTGGCATGCTATAAAAGCTTGATTGCTGCTTTTGCTTGAAGGTATGTTTATAGTAACTGATAAATCTCACAAGAATTGCTTCAGGTAAATTATATTACAAACTGTTATGGGAGCTGTAATTCATTGTAATTAAAGTATTACTAGAAATATGTCTCAGTTCAGCTGTGTGTATACTGGCATATGCCAAATACTGGCCCTGTGCTTGTCTTGGTAATGATAGAAGTTATAGATATTGTCAAGTTGTGTGGATTATTCAGAACTCTAGGTTATGTTGTCTGAAAATATGATTTCTGTCCAAGTAAAACTTTTGGCTGTTTCTGACATCTTTTATGGATGTTCTTCAACTGGTGTAAGCTCAATATGGCCAAAATGGAACTTTTCAAGGTATATCTACATGGCACATAGAGATCTGAGCTAGCTAACCAGCTAGTTGGGTGGAACATCATACTCATGCTATGAAATTAGTTCAGTATCTGAACTAATTCATAGATTCATAGATGCTAGGGTCGGAAGGGACCTCAATGGAACATCGAGTCCGACCCCCTGCATAGGCAGGAAAGAGTGCTAGGTTCAGATGACCCCAGCCAGATGCCCATCCAACCTTCTCTTGAAGACCCCCAGGGTAGGGGAGAGTACCACCACCCTTGGGAGCCCATTTCAGACCTTGGCCACTCTAACTGTGAAGAAGTTCCTCTTAATGTCCAGTCTAAATCTGCTCTCTGCTAGCATATGGCCATTATGTCCTGTGACCCCGAGGGGTACCTTGGTGAGTAAAGCCTCATCAATTCCCTTCTGCACCCCCATAATGAATTTATAGGCAGCCAAAAGGTCACCTGTCAACCTTCTCTTGCAGAGGCTGAAGGGGTCCAGGTGCCCTAATCTCTCCTTGTAGGGCTTGGCCTGCAAGCCCTTAACCATACAAGTGGCCCTTCTCTGGACCCTCTCCAGGTTGTCCACATCCCTCTTGAAGTGTGATACCGGAAAATGGATGCAGTATTCCAACTGCGGTTTGCCCAGTGCCCGATAGAGGGGAAGTATCACCTCCTTGGTTCTGTTTGTCATGCATCTGCTGATGCATGATAAAGTGCAGTTAGCTTTGCTGATGACTTCATCACACTGACGACTCATGTTCTAGGACTCCAAGATCCCTTTTCACTCCTGTGCTACCTAGCATGTCATTTCCTAGGCAATAGGTGCAGCACTTGGCATTTCTCCTTGTTAAATTGCATTCTACTGTTTTCTGCCTATTTGTTCAACCTGTCCAGGTCTGCCTGTAGTTGTTCCCTGCCCTCCGGTGTGTCAACTTCTCCCCACACTTTTGTATCATCCACAGACTTGGACAGAGTACACTCCCTTGTCCAGATCACTGATGAAGACATTGAAGAGGACCAAGGACCGAGCTCTGCGGGACCCCACTGCCCACATGCTTCCAAGTCGATACTGACCCATCCACAACCGCTCTCTGGGTCTGACCCTCTAGCCAATTTGCCACCCACCAGACTGTGTAATCATCCAAGTCACAGCCTCTTAATTTGTTTACCAGTATGGGGTGGGATACCATATCAAAGGCCTTCTTGAAGTCTAAGTAAACAATATCCACCCCAACTCCTGTGTCTAGGTGTTTTGTAACCTGGTCATAAAAAGAGACTAGATTAGTCAGGCATGATCTACCTGCTATGAACCCGTGCTAGTTTCCCCTCAGCATAATTTTTCCTGCTGGGCTCTCACATATATGAGACTTAATGATCTTTCAAAGACTTTACCAAGGATGGAGGTGAGACTGACTGGCTTATAGTTGCCTGGATCCTCCTTCTTCCCTTTCTTGAAAATAGGGACCACATTGGCCCTTTTCCAGTCCTCCGGGACCTGGCCTGTGCACCACAAGTGCTCAAATAGTCTTGCAAGTGGATGTGCAGTGACATCAACCAGTGCCTTCAGTACCCTCGGATGGAGCTCATCTGGGCCTGCTGACTTAAAAGCATCCAGTCCTTCCAAGTGACTCTGCCACATCTCAGGGTCAGTGCTTGATAGTCTGGCACCCTGCTGTTGCCTCTCTACAATATCATTGAGAGGCTTGTCTTGCCCCTTGTTTAAGAACACTGAGGCAAAGAACTCATTGAGGAGTTCAGCCTTGTCCCCCCTGTCTGTCACTAATTGCTTTTGCCCATTTGGTAGTGGTTCTATACTGCCCTTGGCCTTCCTTTTACTCCCTATATATCTGAAAACCAAGTTTTTGTTATCCTTTAATTGGGATGCCATCCTCAGTTCATTCAGAATACTTCGGGTGTCTCTACATGGCAGTACATTGTGTCTCAATCCCTTTGAGGCTCTGGTTCTCATGGGGGACTTCAGTCACCCTGACATCTGCTGGGAGGGCAATACAGCAGTGTGAAGGCAATCCAGGAAGGTTTTGGAGAGTACTGGGGACAACACCTGGTGCCAGTGCTGAAGTGACCAACCAGGGGCCATGCTCTTCTTGACCTGCTGCTCACAAACAGGGATGAATTGGTGGGGAATGTAGTTGTGGATGGCACCTTGGGCAGCAGTGACCACAAGTTGATTGAGTTCAGGATCCTGAGTAAAGGAAGGATGGAGAGCAACAGAGTAAGGACCCTGTACTTCAGAAAAGCAGACTTTGATATGTTCAGGGAACTCATCCCCTGGAAAGCCAGTCCAGGGGGAGAGGAATCTAGGAGAGCTGGCTGTACTTGAAAGAAGCCTTACTGAGAGTGCAGGAACAAAGCATCCCAATGTTCAGGGAGACTAGCAAGTATGGCAGAAGACCAGCTTGGCTTGGTAGGGAACTCTTAAGTAAACTAAATCCCAAAAATGAAGGGTATAAGAAGAAGAAACTTGGACAAATAATTAGGGAGGAGTATAAGAGCATTGCTCGGGCATGCAGGGATGATGTCAGGAAGGCCAAAATGCAACTGGAGTTGCAGCTAGCAAGGGATATGGAGGGTTTCTATAAGTATGTTGTTAGCAAGAGGAGGATCAGGGAAATGTGGGTCCCTTAATGAATGGGGGAGACTATCTTGTGAAAGAGGATGCAGAAAAGGCTGAAATGCTCAGTGCCTTTTTTCCTTCAGTTTTGACAGGCAAGGTCAGCTCCCAGACTACTGCACTGGTAAGCACAGTTTGGGGAGGAGATGAGCAGCCCTCAGTGGTGAAAGAACAGGTTAGGGACTATTTAGAAAAGCTGAACATGTACAAGTCCATGGTGCCAGATGGAATGCACCTGAGGTGCTGAGGGAGTTGGCTACGTGACTGCAGAACACCTGGCTATCATCTTTGGAAACTCATGATGGTGAGGAGGTAGGTCCCAGATGATTGGGAAAGGGCAAACATAGTGCCTATATTTAAGAAAGGGAAAAAGGATGATCCAGGGAGCTACAGACCAGTTAGCCTCACATCAGTCCCTGAAAAAAGCATGGAGATCCTCAAGGAATTAATTTCTAAACACTTGGAGGGGAACAAGATGATTAGGAACAGTCAGCATGGATTCATCAAGGGCAAATCATGCCTGACCAACCTGATTGCCTTCTATGATTAGGTGACTGTCTCTGTGGATGCAGGGAGAGTGGTGGGTTTGGTATATGTTGATTTTAGCAAGGCTTTTGATACAGTCTTCCACAACGCTTTTCCAGGCAAGCCAAGGAAATATGGGCTGGATGAATGGACTATAAGGTGGATAGAAAATTGGCTAAAACATGCGACTCAGAGGGTAGTGGTCAATGACTTGATGTCTAGTTGGCAACTGGTATCAAGTGGAGTGCCCTATGGGTCAGTTCTGGGGCCGGTTTTGTTCAATGTCTTCATCAATGACCTGGAAGATGACATAGAGTGCACCCTCAGCAAGTTTGCAGGGGATGTCAAGCTGGGTGGAGTGAAAGTGACCTAGACAAATTGAAGGTGTGGGCCAAAAGCAATCTCATGAGGTTAAACAAAGGCAAGTGCAAAAGCCCTGCACTAAGGACGAAATAATCCCATGCACCAACACAAGCTGGGAGCTGACTGGCTGGGCAGCAGTTCTGTAGAAAAGTTCCTGGGGGTTACAGTGGACGATAAGCTGAATATGAACCTGCAGTGTGCCTTTTTTGCCAAGAAGGCTAATGGCATACTGGGCTGCATTAGTAGGTGTGTTGCCAGTAGGTCAAGGGAAGTGATTCTTCCCCTATATTCAGCACTGGTGAGGCCACATCTGGAGTACTGTGTTTAGTTTTGGGCCCCCTCACTACAGAAAGGATGTGGACAAATTGAGAGAGTCCAGCAAAGGGCAATGAAAGTGGTAACGGGCTGGGGCATATGACTTCTGAGGAGAGGCTGAGGGAACTGGGCTTATTTAGTCTAGAAAAGAGAAGACTGAAAAGGTATTTAATAGCAGCCTTCACCAACCGGAAAGCGGGTTTAAAAGAGGATGTAACTATGCTGTTTTCAGTGGTGGCAGATGTCAGAACAAGGAGCCACAGTCTCATGTTGCAGCAAGGGAAGTTTATTTATTTATATATATATATATATATAGAGGAAGAATTTTCTTACTAGGAAGTTAGTAAAACATGGGAATGGGTTACCCAGAGAGGTGATGGAATCTTCATCCTTAGAGGTTTTCAAGACCCGGCTGGACAAAGCTTTGGCTTGGATGATCTAGTTTGGGATAGTCCTGTTTTGAGTGGGGAGTTGGACAAGATGACCTCCTGAAGTCCCTTCCAACCCTAATTTTCTATGATTCTCTGGACTTGTTTTTCCCAAACTTCCCCTCCTTTCTCAGTTCCAGGAGACAATACTATCAGGCACCCTGTCTTCCAGATTCTAGAACTTTGGTATCTTTAATTCAGTCCCTTCTTTAGATTCAGCTACATCTCATCCCCACTTTGTTGAATATATATCAGATCTTCCTCCTTGCATCAAACACCAAAGGCTGTTTTCATGGCTAAGTGACATATTCTTCTAATTACTACCATCTTTGCTTTTCTGTTTAGATGTCTACTCCTGTCATTGTTGTCAGCAGTCCCTCAAAGTCAAGGATGACATCCATCAGGCTTGATGAGTCCTCAGGTGATTGAGGAGCCTGATTTTGGATATGCACATTCTTCAGTAATGGGGGCATGTTGTTGTGCAGGGGAGTTGGATTTGCAGATCTGGGTTGGCCTCCTTCTCCTTCCTCCGCAACTGCTGTTCTGCCTCAGTATTGAGTCATTGGGCCTCAAAGTTGTGCACGCCTTTGTGGACCAGGTGGTACCACACCAAACTGTCAGCAGCTTGCTCCTCCCAGCCGTTGGTGTCAATGCCTTAATGCTTGAGGGTGACCTTGAGTGTGTCTTTGTACCATTTCCTTTGGCCGCTCTTTGAGCATTGGCCAGAGGAGAGCTGGGAAAAGAGAATCTGGTGAGGGACATGGTTCTTGGACATCTGGATGCAGTTGCCCATCCATCAGAGTTGTTTTCGTAAGAGCAAGGCTTTGATGCTGGTGGATGCAGCTTCCTGGATGATGCTTGTGCTTGTCCAGCAGTCCTCCCACTTGATCCTCAGGATTTAAGACAAGCACCACTGATGAAAGCTCTTGGGGGTCTTAATGTGACATTGGTAGATAGTCCAGCTTTCACTACAGTAGAGGAGGGTGGTCAGCACAGCAGCCTTGTAAACCAAGACCTTTGTTGACTTCTGAAGGTCACTCTTTTCAAAGGCACATTGTTGCAGCTTGAAAAAGGTGGCATTGGTGCAGTTGACCCAGTGCTGGACTTCTTCATTGATGGTAGCCTGTTGAGAGAGGTGGCTGCCGAGATATGGAAAGTGCTCCACATACTCCAGAGCCTCCCTGTCTATGTAGATAGCATGAGGGATGTTCAGCTGGCCTGGGGAGGGTAGGTGGAGACCCTTCATCTTCACAACGTTCAAGGATAGGCCAAGTCTTTTATATGAAGCATTGAAGAAAACTAAGGTCACTTGAACCTTATAGGCTCGGCAGTGCTACACTGGCTAGCGTTACGGAAGAAGGAGACCTGGGGGTCATCATTGACCACGAGATGAACATGAGCCTGCAATGTGATGCTGCGGCTAGTAAAGCAACCAAAATGCTGGCTTGCATCCATAGATACTTCTCAAGCAAATCCCGGGATGTCTTTCTCTGCTTTTAATCAGCCTTGGTGAGGCCGCAGCTGGAGTACTGCGTCCAGTTTTGGACTCCACAATTCAAAAAGGATGTGGAGAAGCTTGAGAGAGTGCAGAGGAGAGCCACATGCACGATCAGAAGTAAGGGAAACAGATCTTACGATGACAGGCTGAGAGCCAAGGGGTTCTTTAGCCTGGAAAAGCACAGGCTCAGGGGTGATCTGATGGCCCATTTATAAGTTTATCAGGGGTGACCACCAGGATCTGGGGGAACGTTTGTTCACCAGAGTGCCCCAAGGGATGATAAGCTTTACAGTCTGAGCCCCCAAGGTCTGGAACAGCCTGCCATCGGAGGTGGTTCAAGCACCTACATTGAACACCTTGAAGAGCAAACTGGATGCATATCTTGCTGGGATCCTATGAACCCAGCTGCCCTTTGGGTGGGGGGCTGGACTCGATCTTCTGAGGTCCCTTCCAGCCCTAATGGCTATAAAATCTATGAACATCCTGTACAGAGTGAGCCATCATGCAGCAATCATCCACAAACTGATGGTCCTGGATGTCCTTGGTGGTGAGTTTCATTTTTGCCTGGGAGTGCCCAAGATTGAAAAGCTTCCCATCCAGTCAATATTGGATACTGACACCAGATGGTAGATCATCTCAGGTGAGGTGGATGATCATGGTCAGGTGGATGGTGAAAAGGGTGGGGATGATCACACAACCTTGTTTGACTCTGGGCCAGATGCAGAAGGTGTCGGTTTCGATCTTCCACTCAGGACAGTGACTGTCATATCTTCATACAGGATCCTCAGCATGGTGACACACTTCAGTGGGCAGCCAAGGCATTGGAGGATGGTTCACAGAGCTTTACAATTTAAGGAATCTAATACCTTGGTCAGAGCAATGAAGGTGAGAAACAGTTTTTGACTTTGCTCTTGACATTTTTCTTGGATCTGCCTGGCAATGAAAACTGTGTCTGCAATGTCCAGGGATGGGCAGAAGCCACACTGGGCTTCCAGAAAGATCTCCTCAGTGATGGAACACAGACAGTTCAGGAGGTTGCGGGCCAGGATAGTCAGGATCTTACCTGCAATGGACAGGAGGGAAATCCCCCTGTAGCTCCCACTGGCAGATTTGTCCCCCTTCTTGGAGGTGATCACAATGGTTGCATTGTTGAGATCCCTGGGGGTGTTCTCCTCATCCCAAAGGTGGAGGATAAGCTGGTGGAGTCATGATGTGAGCCAGAAGCTGCCAGCATGGTAGACCCCTGTGGGTATACCATCTGTCTCACAGGATTTGTTGGTTTTCATCTGTTGGATGGCCCGCTTTAGCTCTCTGATGGTTGGTGGATTGCCAAGGGAATCCACCACAGGGTGTTGTGGGATGGCTTGGAGGGTCTCCTCTGATAAGGTGGACTCTCGGTTAAGGAGGAGTTCAAAATGCTCCTTCCAAAACAGACAGATGGTGTCATCATCCTTGAGGAGCTGGGAGCCATCCTGTGATGGAGCAGGGTCCATAGGCTGTCTTGGTAGCCTGGAAGAAGTTAAGCATGTCATGCTGATCAGCGTAGCCCTGGATCATGCATGCCTCTTCCACCCACCAGTTGTTCTTTGTCATGGATGCATTGCTGGACCTCAGCCTTCAGGTGGTGGTACACTGCTGTCTTTTGCCGAGTTCATGGATGGTTTTGCCAGGCGATGAAGGCTACACACTTCTACTTGAGGAGATGGCGACTTTGAGTGTTATTGGTGTTGAACCAGTCCTGGTTCTGTCACAATGCAAACCCAATTGTTTGGGCACAGGTATCTTGGACAGTGGACTTGAGTTTCTCCCAGTGTGCCTGGATAGTTATGTCTTTAGTAATAGGGACGTGCTCCACTGCACTATACAACTGGGCCTGGAACTCATGCCACTGTCCAGGGTGCTTCAGAGCTGTGATGTTCAGCTATCTCTGGGCAGCCTTCTGGGTCTTCTGGTGTCTTGGCCCCAGTAAGGTGTTCATCCCTGAGCTCACAAGTTGCCAGTCTGTCCAGCAGTCTTCAGATCCCTTCATGGCTCTCATGACAAGCATGTCCCTCATGTCTCTACCTTGGATGAAGATGTAGTTTAAGAGTTGCCAGTGCTCTAACCTTGGATGCCTCATTGGGTCTTGCGTCAGTCTTTCTGGCGGAAGATGGTGTTCATCATGATCAGGCCATGTTGGGCACATTTGGTCAGGACAGGATACCATTGGCATTGGCCTTCTGCATGCCACTCTTGTCAATAGTTCTGCTCCCAATTTTGTGGTCATGTCCAACCTGGGCGTTGAAGTTGCTTAGGAGAATGACCTTCTCCCTGGGGATGGAGGCAAGAGTGTTGTTGAGTTTGGAGTAGAACCTTTCAATCAGAATTCAGAGTTGGAGCATATATATTGATGATATTGGCACATTGGTTTTGGCTGAGGTGCAGGGGAAGGGTTATCAGTCTTTCATTTACACCCAAAAGGAGTTTGAGAAGCCTGTCAGTGATCTTGTTCCTGATGGCAAACCTGACTCCATGGATATGGGTGTCATGGTCTGGTTTCCCTTTCCAGAAGAAGGTGTACCCTCCACTGACCTCCCTCAGCTGTCCCTCCCTGGTGAGCTGGGTTTCACTGAGTGCAGTAAATGTTGATGTTATGCCTTGTTAGCTCCTGAGCCACAATGGCAGTTCATCTTTTGGGGTGATTGCTTTTTGGGTTCTCGATGAGTGTTCTCAAATTCCAGGTTCTGAAATTTAGCTTTTCCTTATTTTGACTGCAGGAATTGTGATCCTGCTGGGTGTGGTTTCCCAGCCAGGAGAGATGGGACGCCTATTTTTGGGTCACCTTTTCCACACCCCTCCACATCGGAGTGAACAGGGGGTATCCTAAAAAGGACACCTCAGTTGTGGATGCAGCTGCCGAAGAACACCCGTGTCCCAACACAGGTGCCTGATGACCATCACGCATCCACTGCCTGTGTAGATTCTTGGCTAGGGGCCTCCAGGTATCACAGCCCTGCCCCTGTCACCAATCCTCCATCACCACAGGGCTTTTGGACTTGATGGAAGCCTGCGTATGGCATGTTTAGTGTGGGGACTACAGTATGCAGTTAGGCCCACAGTCTTGGTGGTTGGTGGTTGTGTTCAGTGGCTTGGTGAACCATGATGACTGGGGCCACTTCTCTACTGCAGCCTCCTTCTGCCTTCACAGCCATTGGGGATGCAGCCTTCCTCCGCCTGCTCTGCCATTCGTAGATTCATAGATGTTAGGGTCAGAAGGGACCTCAAAGGATCATCGAGTCCAAGCCCCTGCCCTGGGCGGGAAAGAGCACTGGGGTCAGATGACCCCAGCTAGGAGCTTGTCCAGTCTCCTCTTAAAGACCCCCAAGGTAGGGAAGAGCACCACTTCCTTTGGAAGCCCATTCCAGATTCTGGCAGCGCTTACTGTGAAGAAGTTCTTCCTGATATCCAACCTAAATCTGTTCTCTGTCAATTTGTGGCTATTGTTCCTAGTTACTCCAGGGGGTGCCCTCCTAAATAGAGCATCTTCTATTCCCTGCTGCCCTCCTCTGATGATGAATGTATAGGCAGCCACAAGATCACTTCTCAGCCTTCTCTTGCAAAGGCTGAAGAGATCTAGGTCCCTCAGTCTCTGCTCATAGGGCCTTGCCTGCAGGCCTCTGACCATATGAGTAGCCTTCCTCTGAACCCTCTCAAAGATTCTTCACATCCCTCTTGAAGTGCGGCACCCAGAATTGGATGCACTACTCCAACAGCCTGACCAGTGCTGCATAGAGGGGAAGCATCACCTTCATGGACCTGTTCGTCATGCTAATGCATGTTAAAGTGCAGTTAGTGTTGTTGATCACTTCAAGATAAACACGAGTTGTCAATGTGATGAAGTCATAGTTGACTCCAAGATCCCTGTCTGCTGCTGTGCTGCTGAGAAGGTCATCCTGCAGCCTGTAAGTGTGTTGGTGCTTCTTTTTTGCCCTGGTGCAGCACTTTGCACATGTTTTTGTTGAATGGCATCCTGTTTCATTCTGCCTATTTTTCTAACCTGTCCAGATCCATTTGGATCTGTTCCATACCCTCAGCTGTATTAACTTTGCCCCATAATTTGGTATCATCTCTGAACTTGGACAGGGTGCTCTCCATGCCCTCATCCAAGTCACTGATGAAGATATTGAATAGCATTGGTCCGAAAACCGAGCCTTGTGGGACTCCACTGCCCACATCTTTCCAGGTCAATATGGATCCATCTATCAACACTCTGGGTTCGACCCCTAAACCAATTTGCCACCCACCTGACCGTGTAATCATTTACATCAGAGCCTGTCAGTTTATTTATGAGAATGGAATGCGATACCATATCGAAGGCCTTCTTAAAGTCTATGTCGATGACATCTACTTCAACTACTGCATTTTGTGACCTGGTCATAAAAAGAAACAAGGTTAGTCAGGCAGAATCTACCTGCAATGACCCCATGCTAATTTCCTTTCAGCATTATTTCCCTGTTTGGGCTCCCACAAATGTGATCCTTAATGATTTTTTTCCAGAGTTTTCCCAAGGATAGAGGTGAGGCTAACTGGCCTATAGTTTCCTCGTTCTTGTCTCCTCCCCTTCTTGAAAATAGGGACCAGACTCGTCCTTTTCCAGTCCTCTACAACCTGATCAGAGTACCATGAGTGCTCAAACAGCTGTGCCAGCGGCTCTGCTATGACACTGGTCAATTCCTTCAACACCCTTGGATGAATTTCATTCAGGTCCACTGATTTTGAACACATCCAGCCCCTTGAAGTGTCCCTTCACTAAGTCTGTGTAACAGTTGGTAAACTGGTGTCCCTCCTGTGTCTTTCTATGATACAATTGGGAGATTTGTCTTCGCCTGTGTCTAGAAATACAGATGCAAAGAATTCATTGAAGAGCTCAGCTTTCTTCCCCCTCTGTGACCAATTGCCCTAGTTTGTTCTGTAGAGGTCCTATGCTATCCTGTGCCTTCCTTTTGCTCCCTATATACCTGAAGAAGAACTTCTTGTTGTCCTTAATTTTTGTCACCAGCTTAAGTTCTAATCCTGCTTTGGCCTTCCTAACTGATTCCCTGCAAGTGTGAGCCAGGGAGGTATACTCCTCCTTGGTAGCTACCCCCTGTTTCCACAGCCTGTATACCTCTTTATTTGCCTTTTAGGCTTTCCTGGGCTTGTCTGTTCAGACAAGAGGGCTTCTTGGCCCCTTTGCCCCTTTTTATGCCCAATGGGATTCTCTCCTTCTGTGGCCAGGGCTCGTTCACTTGAGGAACAGCCACCTTTCCTGGACCCTCATTTTGCCAATGCTGTTGAGCTTTAACATCTCACTAACTAATCTCCTGAGCACACTGAAGTTAGCTTTTCTGAAGTCTAGCACTTCAGCCCTGCTGGTTAGTTTACCCACCTTCACTGGATAGCGAATTCAATCAATTCACTATCCAGTATCCCCTAGGTTACCTTGTACCTGCAGATTCCCCACCAGGTCAGCTAACACCAAGTCCTGTAGCTAACACCAAGTCCAGCAAGCCATTCCCCCTAGTGGGATTGTATACCTTTTGCATTGAGGACTTTTTGGATCATTCTTTGTCTGGAACCCCGCCTCGATCTTACTGGTATGGATGGCTCTACGAGAAGCGTGAGCTCCAGATGGCATTGGTCTCAGGGTCATTGGAACACACAAGGCTCTCCACCATGACAAGGTGATGATCCTGGGAGAGGCTACTCCTGTATCTTCTATTAGTCATAGCAGATGTGATTGCCCATTTGCCATTTTCCAACCTACACCTCCACTACCCCCACCAGCAATCTCTTATAGCTCAAAAGAGCTCCTGTAACCATCCACAAAACATCAATCCCTCTTTAAAACTTCTTTTCTGGTGCCCATGGAAGTCTCTGCACTGGTTGTACAGGTGCGAACTCCACTTATCAGAGTTTGTATTCACTTCATTATTTTGTCCTTTCCTATCTGTTGATGTCTCCATTGTTTTCCTTATGAAAGTCTCATACTTAAACTGTCATCTTTTCATGACAAGCAGGGATCCAGGTTTTCCATTTCCCGCGTAAAAATGGAGAAAACCATGGATTTCTCCTTTTTTATCAGAGAAAATGTGGATTTCTCCTTTTAGCAAAGAAACCTGCAGATTCCCTGTTTTGCAGAGCTCTGCAGGATGGTTGAGCTCCAGCCTGCAAGAGTTGTTTGCAAACAGGGCAGAAAACCCCCAGCCCTGTCCAGAGGGTGAGGGGGAGGGGAAGTGGAAAAGGGAGGGCCTGAGGCTCTCAGTCACCCAAGGTTTGACTGGGCTCAGCTCAGCCTCACTCTTCGCTCCTGGAGCCTGTGCGGTAAGTGGAGCTTGCGGGGGGCTGGGGGCCAGAAGCCCCTCTGGCAGGGCTGGGGGGTTGTGGACCATGGCTGAGGGCACCAGCAGAGCTGGGGGGGAGCCCGCCCCACCCCTGCCCCCGCCCGAGCATGCAGAACAGTGGGGGAGCTGGATGCATGCTGCTTCTGCTGCAGCTGCCTGCTGTTGAGGGCAGGGAGCTGCAGACTTGAGTCCCTCACCCCATAGCTCTGGCAGCTGGGGCCCCCTCCAGCAGAGCGGGGGGGCAGGGGCCGTGGATGGGGGGGCAAGAGTCATTAGT
>NW_017728949.1:79896500-79913769 GCF_001723895.1 Crocodylus porosus
GTAGGGCCAGGGGCTGTGAGAAGCACCAGCAGGGGGGGCCTGGAGCAGGGTCCAGGGGGCTGAGGGTGATGGGGGGCTTTTAATTTTAATAATGGGTTTTAGGGTTTTTATCAGAGATTTTGTGATTTTTTTTTTTTTGTCAGAGAATATGTGGTTTTTCTATCAAAGAAAACCAGGATCCCTGATGATAAGGATGACTTCATTGTAATGTACTGTATTTACCTAAAACCAAGATAACTATACATTTAAGATGTCTTAAATTTGTGTCCTGTTGCCACCATTACTCTAGCAGGGAAAGCAGCATCAGCAGGGCAAGTGGTGGTGATGGTGGTGGTGGTGGGGGCAAATGGCAGGGGGTCAGGCAGCCTGACCCTGGACCCTTGCACCCCCGCACCCAGCTACCTGCTCCCCCTCCAGCACCACATGCTGAACTCCTGGGTGGCTCCTTGCTGGGTCCCTCACTGGTCTCTGGTTGCATGCTGGGTCCTGAGCTGCTCCCTGTTTCTGCTCTGATTCCCCTAATCCTCCCTGGCTCAGCAAGGGGCCAAGGGACAGTGTGGATGAATGTGCAGCTAGAGAACGAGGGGATCTGCACAGAGCCAGGGAGTGGCAAAGCAGTCAACACAGAGCCAGAGAGCAGTGCAGGATCTAGCATTGGTTCCTTGGTCACCCTGGCTCCCAGCTGGGTCCTGCACTGTTTCTTGACTCCCTGCTGAGCCAGAAAGTAGTGGGGGAATCTGCTCAGACCCAGAGAATGACAGAGGATCCAACACTGATTTCCTGAATGCTCTATGGCTGCCTTCTGTGTCTTGCTGCTTCTTGGCTCTGTGCTGATATCCTGGCCAATATCTGCCTCCCTGATGGTTCCTGAACTGCTCCCTGTTGACCCAGGGGGGAGTGGGGGTATCAGCACTGGGTCTTGTGCTGTTCTGTGGCTCCGGGCTAATTCCTTCACCATTCCCTGGTTCAGTAGGGAGCCAGAGAGTGGGAACAGAATCAGAATGAAGCCAGGGTGCAGCACAGGACCCACTGATGCTTCCAGCTGCTCTGTTGTAAGACAAGGCTTTGTTTTCCCCATGATGAATGGGAATAAAAAACTCATCTTGGAACTGAGTAAAGATGGTACATTTGCAGTTTACACTAATATGACAGCTGATGTAGCATCTGATGGCTTTGGAGTAGCTTTGATACTTTAGGAATCTTTTAAAATGTTTCTTTTATCAGACAGGCTGGGAAGAACATTTTAATTGTTTAAAATGTTGCTCATACTACAAAAAGGGGTCAAGGGAATGAATGATAAAAGTATCGTTGTTTAAAAAGCTGGAAGTCATTTTTTTGTAATTATTTTTGTAATCAATTTGATAGTGAAAATATATCCCTGGAGATAATTCACAGTAACTTTAAACTAACCTTACATCATGATTTCACAACTTTAATCTAGCTAAAGATCTTGCAGTATTTTTTTCATTCTATGGATCAAATGTTCAAAAGGGGTTTTCATTTGTACACTGAAATCTACCTTATTCATCCAATTACTGTGAAGAAATATACTTTGACAACTTGGTGATTCTACTCCCTCAGCATCTTAAGAGTTGTTATATCACAATCCAGCTAAACGTTAGATGTTTAGAAAAAGGCTTTTTCAAGGAAACTATCTACATACAATTGATGGCTTGGTATCTAAAATAAGCATATTTCTCTTACTTGGTAAAAATGCTGTATCTTTTCATAATTTTTCAGATAACATTCTGTCCTGAGTATCTCTTGACCCTTGTTTCAAAATTTTAATATAACTCTAGATTAATCTTTTTCAGTGATTTATTTTGAACTTCAGTGATCAGTGTTACAACTATAGAGAAAGCTGTTTGGTTTTAGGCAACATTTGGGAGAGAAACATTGGAACATCTTCCTAGATTTACTGAGGGACCCTTCTGAAGATTACTAGAACCAGCATCTAGCATTCAGACTTCTTTGTGAAGCAATGGGCTGCTGCTGGTGGGTCAGACAGAGTATATTGACTACTTGGTTGCTATACTGCCCATTTTACTAGTTTTTGGGGGAGGAGTCCTAGATCTTTAACCAAAAAAATCACTATTTTTTCTTGAATGTGCTTGAATTACAGTCAAACCATTAGTCAAATACAGGCTATGGAATGATTAGCTAGGCAGGAATAGCTGCAGAGAAGGACCTCGGGGTTATAGTAAACTATAAGCTGAATATGAGCTAACAGCAGGCTCTTGTTGCAAGAAAGACCAACAGTATACTGAGTTGTATTAAACTGCCAATCAAGGGAAGTGATTCTTCCACTCTACTTGGCGCTGATGAGGCCTCACCAGTTTTGTTTCCTATACTCCAAGAGTGACGTGGATGCTTTGGAGAGAATCCAGTAGAGAGCAACAAAATTATTTTGAGGCCTAGGAAGCAAGACGTTTATGAAAAGAAGCAGAAAGACTGAAGGGGGATTTGACAAGACTTCAAATACCTGAAGATGTGATTGAGATTGGCTTTTCTCGTAGAGGACAGGACTCAGAGCACTAGCCTCAAGATGCAGTAGAGGAAATTTAGGTTGGAGATTTTGGAAGAACTTTCTGATTATGAGGATGGTCAAGTCTTGGAACAGACCACCTAGAGAAGTTGTGGAAGCTCCATCCCTGGAAATTTTAAAGAGCAGGTTGAACAGGCTCCTGGTTGGGATGGTTTAATCAGGGATGATCCTTCTTTGAGGAGGGGACTGAACAGGATGACCTTGTAAAGTTCCTTCCAGGCCTATTTTCCTGTGATAAGAGTGTATAACTATTATTACTTTTACAAACTGGAACATTTTTTCCTATCAACATAACTATTGTTGTTATGATGCATGTTTCCTGGGCTGTTTGAGTCCTACTAGAGGGTAGAGCATATTCTTATTCTTTTGGCGTCTCAGCACCACTGTGCAACATACTAGGAATTACTTCAGTTCATGATTACCATCATTGATGCCAGGAGCTCTATTTACAGAATAATGTACTGCCCAACCTGAATAAAAGAGCAGGATCTGGTACTAAGAGACATACTGAAGGTTTAAATACTTTTAAAGAAGATGTATTGAAAATGTATCTTTTATACAGCCTGTAACTTCAGATATATAACAGTCTCTTTATTATATACTGTCTTTGTATTTTTGCATTTTTTGTTTTTCTTTTTAAATAATAAAAGAATAAGAAGAGAGAACCTATTAAATTTTCTGCATGAATTTAGTGCTCATAATCTTATGCACAGGTATTCATATGCAAAGTGGAAACTTTGGTTACTAATTTCTTATGACCATTAAAAAGAAATTCTTAGGTGATCTGTTTGAGGGAGGTGCATGATGATCACTATAGTTTCATAGTTTCTAGGGTCAGAAGGCACCTGAACAGATCATCAAGTCCAAGCCCCCCCCCCTTCATATATACGAAAGTGTTTTTAGACCCTTCATTGGCAGAGTGCAGGTCAGCAAGCTCACACCAATACTGTTAGTTTTTGATTGGTGTTAAAGTAAATGTCATAATCCTCTACCAGTTTCTTTGACTCAAGGATTACTTTCAGGTGTGCCTTATCTTAATGGCTATTATTACCTTGCAGAAAAGATTTTCACATTTTTTTTCAGATACAGATACTTTCTATTAGAAGAAATGTCTAATAGACATGGCAGTAATCATACTGGTTAATTCTGAGTCAGTGTAAAGTAGATGGCTTCAAGTCTTTTGTACACACAATGTATATTCACACTTTAATCATGAGGTAAAGTACTGTTCAGCTTAAGCTTCAGGGCCAGGGACAGAAAGAATAACAGTGAAACACTGTCTGCATAATTCAGTGAACTTGTAGCAGAAACCTATGTGGCACAGCTACATTTTGGCCATGTCTACACATTGCCCTATGGCCATGTGGTGATGTGCTACATTGCTGTATGGAATGCTATGGCACCTATCTACATATGATCGCCAGCTACATTGTCATAGCAGCATGCTCCCCACCATATGCATGTTGCTATGGTGAGATAGCAGCAAAATTTAACCATGCACCATGTCCATGGCACAGTAACTGGCCATACTGCACTGTGCTTTAGTACTTCCAAAAGGAAGTACTAAAGCACACTATGGTGTAGCAATGTCACCTTATGGTGACATGTGATCAAATAAAAATTAAGAATGACATACTGTAAAATGATCACTTTATGAAAAAGGTTTACATTTTAAAGGAATCAATCAATTTCCCTACCTTTCCTTCTGGGTAAGGACGCTTCTCTTAGTTACCTTGATTACAGTGGCTTTTGCTTAACAGTTCATGTGTTTTGCCAGGCTGTCCTTTTAAATGCTGCTTAATATGAATATTGGTGCTGAGAGAATGTTGGTACATACAAATTTAAAAGCAGTTCATTGCCATTTTTCATGTTGTCTCCTACCAGTGAAGTAGCTTGCTGTTTTCATAGACAAATGCCCTTAGACATGAGCAAAAACAAAATAAAGTTTTTATCTCTCTGAAACCATAAATATTTACCTTCAGGTGAAGGAAATGACTATAGATGAACATTTGACTCTTCTTTCCACCCCCCCCGTCTCTTAGCCATAGTATTAATCAAAACATGACCTGTGTCAACAGAGTAGACCTAAGTGCTCTAAGTAAACTTCCTGTTCTGGGAAGTGGCAGCAAGTGCTTTGATATTGTCTTCATTGCCCGGGACTTTTGTGCTCTCTGAGTTCTATTTTTTGCTTCCAGAATGTCCTATGGATCCATTTCTTCTTCTTTCTTCTCTTTTTGATTATGCTGGGCCTTGCTCCTACTCTGCAGTCTTGACTGGTGTGTCCTGGGCCACAGTCACTTTGTTCTTTCCAGCATTCCTAATAGTTTGTAAATTTATGGACAGGCCTTTAAAAAAACAAACTAAAAGTGTATAAGAAAGTCTATGAAATATTGAGCAGCTGGGAACTTGCCTGAATTCCCACGGGAAAGAAAAATTTGCCTTGAGTTGGCAGTCCTGATCCTTTCTAGAATTACTCTAGCACTGATTGTGACAGGCACTGTTTCCATGCTTACAAACGAGTAGAAGTGCCTGTCAGCCTCCCTACAGTGGCACTGTCACATTCAAAATTGAGTGCGGTAAGTCAAGAGCTGGCAACCTATAGCCTGCGGGCCAGATCTTGCCCCTTTAGCCAGTGGATCCAGCATGCAGAGCAAAGTCTTTGGTGGCATTTGGTGGTGGGGGGCTTTGCCCATTCCATGCTGTGGCTGGGCACTTCACCCATGCCATGACACAGCTGGGTGGTAGGGAGAAGAGACAGCAGTGCCAGCTGGCTCCTGGCATGCTTTGAAGCCAAGCTAAATCATTCCAGCCTGCCACAGAAAAATTTTGCCTCTAGCTCTGCGAAAGGTGACGAGTATATTACTCTAGTAGGGTTTCCATATCACTTACAATCTCCACTTCTGCCACCTTTGGTTGAACATCATTTTGCCCATGTTTAGGACCAGGCCTACAATAGAAGGAGTTTGTTACAGTTATATTAGCAAAATGCACAGTTGTTGATACAGCTTATACTACTTTCCTCAGTTGAATAAACTGCTGGCAAAGACCTCTCATGCTGACAAATTATTATTCTGGCTGACACAGAAATGCTGCTAAAATCATACTCCTAACTGCCATTGGAGTACAGGCAAAAGTTTCTGGCATAGATGCGGTGGGGGGGGGGTGTAGTATTCTCATAATTTCAAATCTAATTTCCCATTAAAAAAAGAAAAAGATCTCCACTCAGGAGCTACAGAATCTGTTTCCTCACTCATGGGATATGAAGTTTACACCTCAAACAGGAAAAAGTTTTTATTGGCTTTATTAAAATTGTTATTCACGTAAGAAATAAAAAAGATTTGGCCTCAAAGTAATAAGAATAAATTAGGAAAGAGGTTGTTGATACTTACAAACAGAAACTTAAGCCATAAAATCCATGGCTATATCCAAATCCACATCCAAATCCCGGGATGTCATTCTCCCCTTGTACTCGGCCTTGGTGAGGCAACTGGAGTACTGCATCCAGTTTTAGGCTCCACAATTCAAAAAGGATGTGGAGAAACTTGAGAGAGGCCAGAGAAGAGCCATGCGCATGATCGGAGGTCAAGAAAACAAACCTTACAATGACAGGCTGAGAGCCATGGGGCTCTTTAGCCTGGAAAAGCACAGGCTCACCAGAGCGCCCCAAGGGATGACGAGGTCAAACGGTCATAAACTACTACAAGACCATTTCAGGCTGGACATAAGGAAGAATTTCTTCCATATGTCCGAGCTCCCAAGGTCTGGAACAGTCTGCCAGCGGAGGTGGTTCAAGCACGTACACCGAACACCTTCAAGAGTAAATTGGATGCTTATCTTGCTGGGATCCTATGACTCCAGCTGCCTTCCTGCCCTTTGGGCAGGGGGCTGGACTCAATGATCTTCCGAGGTCCCTTCCAGCCCTGATGTCTATGAAATCTATGAAGTCTTCCTGCCTGAGGTAAAGGTTAGGAATTGAAGTGTTTTTTTCAAGAAAGGCACTGTTAGTTCAGTCTGTTTCATATAACAAACAGCAAAGATATTGATTTGCATTTCTAGCATTCCTAATTTTTTTTAGAAGTCTTCCAATCTTAGCACCAGCCCTGTGGTGAATCTAAGTGTGAGTGCTAAATGAATGTGGGCAGTTCACATCTTGGACTTTGAGTCTTCTGGTTTATGTTCTGACTCCAGAGGGTTTGTAAGTTCCAAAAGCTTTTTTACAAGTTTTTTGCCATGTTAAGAAAACTAAGGAAATAGTGATGAACTGCTGATCTTTCCTCAACAAAGAAAATCAATGATCTCATTAAGGTAAAGATGGAGCAACAGAATGCTCTATACATCAGACTCCTTCCAAACCTTTTTATCAGTTCTGGTGCAAATACCCAGGCAATTAGTTTGATCTTTCTGATGTGTTTTTATTCACTTGCCATCCGCTGCTTGCACAATTTATCAGTTTTTAATTTATCTGATGTGTCAAAAGATGTAAGAAGTATTTTTAAAGGTTACAGATAAAAGGAACAATGCAAATCAGACAGCCTAAAAACTTAAAATTAAAGGAAGTGGGTCAAAAATCTATAAATTCAGAATTATTCATCATCAGATTGGTATGATCTTATGGGGAAATTAATCTTGACTGTAGCTATCTAGTAAAAAAAGAAATGTCATGCTCTGTAGAAAAAGGGTTATGAAAGAAAAACAAAACCTTCCCTGTATTGCAGTTTTTTTACTCAAGTAGAACACCATCTCTTTTTCTATTTTTGGCCTTCAATATACCTCAAGTCCCTGTCATACGTGCATCATACGTACATGAACTAACCCTCTCCTCCCATATATTACTGTTGACACATAGAGCCTTCAGCATTCCTGGATGTTACAGCTGCACCTCCAGAAATGTAATACATCTCATCCAATGCACCAAATGCCCTGAGGGAAAATATGCTAGAGAGACCAAACAACAATTCCCTACCAGAATGAACGCACACCAGAAATCTATCAAAGACAGGAATACCCAGTTACTGGTGGGGGCATATTTTTCACAAGAAAACCACTCTCTCCCTGATCTCTCAGTCCTGATCCTCAAAGGAAACTTACAAAATACTTCGCAGGATGAGCCTATAAACTTCACTTCATCAACCTCCTGGATACTAAAAATCATGGACTAAATATAGACATTGGATTTATGACATATTATAACTTGCCTGACATCTGACTCCCTAGGTATCTCTCCACTATTCATCCCCCTTCTCTCTCTCCCCTCCCAGCCTGTCTCTTACCCATTGACTCCTCAATCTACATTTTCACCGACTACCTGTCTTGTATGCATACCAGCCTAGCCTCTGGCTTCTTTACTTTTCATTCCATCCAGGAAGAGCATACACCAACTGCAGAAACTTCCTTAGCCTGACGAAGAGTTTTTGAACCCGAAAGCTTGCTTAATAATAGTTTTCCAACTATTTAAGTTAATAAATAAAAAAATAAAAGATATCAGATTCACCCAAAGAACCCTGACTGCCTGTTGACACATAGGACACTTATCTACTATTCCCCAGCTACCTTGACTATTTGTGAAATCCTCTTCCAAACTATCATTTCTTTTCATCTTGACTAGCACGTTTCCCTTTTCCATGGCCAGGTGCCATTTCCAGCTCATACAGAACGCTGTTGTCAAAAGCTTGGGAAGAAGCATCTTGAGGATATTCCAGGCAGCAGTACCTCATCTTTGAAAAGAATGGTTGATTCCAGGCTCCAGACACAGGGTTGAAGAAACTTAGAGTTTGGAAAGTCTTGCTTTGATTTAAAGAACAGGAGCCTTGAGCTGTAAATCTATTTTCAGAAATGTAACCTTCCTCTTCTGCCCCCTTAATTACAGATATTTTACTTACTGTTGTCTGAATACTATTTTTGAGAACCCAAAGAGATGTAAAACTAAGTCAATGTCAGTGCCACATGCTATAAAGTGTATGATATTGTCATATGTATAGTGTCAGATATTTTTAAATATGACAGGATAAAAGCCTGTATAAAATGTGGCATTCTCCCAAGACCATCTCACTACCCAGTTGAATTCTATTTGAGTGAGTCTGTGCATATCTCCTTTCTTGTGTTCTTTGATCTTTGAAACACTAACACTGCTAAGATTTAAGCCTATTGTGCCCAACTTTTTTGCCTGGTGGGCTGGTCTGGTAGTGCCTGATCCATCCACAGGCTGATCTAGCTGGTGCTCCCAATCTGGTGGGGGCCCAGTGGGCACCATCTGGCCATGCACAGGGGGTAGGAGAGAAAGAGAGAAGCAGGCTGGCTCCAATGCAGCCCTATAGGGGAAAGGAGCTTGACCTGACCCTGTGGAGAGGAAAGAGGGCATTGTTTGGCCCTGGGAGAGGGAAGGGCCATGGCCAGGCCCCAGCCTAGCCCCACAGGGGAGAAGAGGGCATGGCCCAGCCTTATTTGGGAAGAGGAGGGAGGATGGCCATTGCTCCGCCACTGCCAAATTTCCAGACCTGTGGGGAGCCCTAAGTGTCAGATGCTCTGCAGGCCACATTTGGCTCAGGGCCAGCCTCATGCCTATCATCACCATCAATAGGTAATGCCTATCATCACCAGCCTGATGCCTATCCAGCCTTCTCTTAAAGACCCCCAAGGTAGGGGAGAGTACCACCTTCCTTGGAAGCCCATTCCAAATTTTGGCCACCCTTACCATGAAGAAGTTTTTCCTGATATCTAGCCTAAACCTGCTCTCTGTCAGTTTGTGACCATTGTTCTTTGTTACCCCAAGAGGTGACCTGGTGACAGAGCATTTCCGATCCCTTCCTGTGTCTCCCTAAATGATTTTGTAGGCAGTCACAAGATCACCTCTCAGCTTTCTCTTGTGGAGGCTGAAGAGGTCCAGGTCCCTCCATCTCTCCTCATAGGGCTTGTCTTGTAAGCCCCTAACTGTATGAGTGGCCCTCCTCTGGACCCTCTCAAATCTATCAACATCCTTCTTGAAGTATGGTGCCCAAAACTGGATGTAGTACTCCAACTGCAGTCTGATCAATGTCGCATAGAGGGGAAAATTCACCTCCCTGGTTCTGTTTGATGAAGTGCGGGTGGCTTTGCTGATGATTTTGTCACACTGACGACTCCTATTCATCTTGGAGTCCACTATGACTCCGAGATCCCTTTCCACTTCAGTGCTGCTGAGAGGGTCACTTCCCAGTCAGTAGGTGTGCTGAATATTTTTGCACCCTAGGTGTAGTACTCTGCACTCATCCTTGTTGTACTGCAGCCTATTGCGTACTGCCCACTTTACCAACCTGTCCAGGCCTGCCTGCAATCATTCCCTACCCTCTGGAGCGTGGGTAGGGAATGATTAATGATCATTTAATTATCTTCAAATTTACCACATCTGTCATCTGAAACCATAGTTTCCTATTGCTAAGCAACCTTAGGCTTTAATTTTATAATATGCACCTTTAAGATACTAGAGCAATTCACAACAAAAAAAGTAGAGCTAGAACTGAACTACTAAATTTCCTAACAGAAATCCTTTGGACCTAACGGTAATAAAATACTGCTTAATCTGGTTAGTGTAAACTCAAATGAACAAAATATATTAAATTTTTGGCCTTGGATATAGACACTTTTCAAAGGGGAACTGAAATTTCTCATCGAATTTTGAAATGACTGAAAATTATATAAAAAAGCAAGATTGTCATGTGTTTAAATCCATGGGATCACATTCTTCTTCTTATCTCTGTAAACTTAAAGCAACTCAGATTTATACTGGTATAACTAAGCAAACTGACCGTAGTAATGATTTGAGAACAGGAAGTATTACTGTGACTATAATTCTATAACTGCATTATTTAAAAATGCTTTGCTTTTTTGACCAGAAGCAGGGATGTAGTAAAAAGTTCCTAAAATAGCTTATTGAAATGGATTGTGGTGTAAAAGTAATTCTTAAAGGTTAGTAATTTAAAAATGGAATAAATAGAATTTCAAAAGTATTTCCTGGTAAGATAATTTTGGAAACCAAAGACCCTGGTGAATGTAAAATGCTGCGAATAAATACTTCAAAGAAAATATGAAGACTGTGCACCTGTCAGAGATGGAACTGATCCAAAGTCAACCAGACACTTGGTAGCAAATGGTTCTCATTACTCTTACTGTTCCAAATGGGAGGTGATAAGCTTAGCTTTCATGGAAGTTGATGGCTAATCCATTATAAGCACATGCACACTGAAACAGCATAGAGATTGTCACCGATATACTGATATGTGTCTGTAGAGCAGTGGAGGCCAACTGTTTTGGCAGGCATGCCACAAATTAAGCCTTGCACTTTTCTCAAGTGCCTCTGCAATCTCCTTCCTTTGCCCAATCTGCTGCTCTGTTTTCTGCTCCATGCCCTATCTACCCTTTGCTGCCTGCCCTCTCCTGGATCTCCCACATCACACACACAGGTTTCCTCTGCTACTTGTGGCAGCTGTGCTGGAAGCTGGCCTGCTGTAGAGATTGGAGCCATATCTATAGTCACCTTAGTGCTGGTTTAAGAGATTTCAGCATAGGGTTTAATATTTGACAATAATGCCCATGGCCCATTATAGTCTTCTTATCTTTCATCAGGCACTGAAAAATAAGATCAACATATGTGGGGTTAGTTGGTTTGCTTCAGGTTCTGTTTTTGTTGAGAAACTGTGGAGGGAGATGTGGGTGGAATAAATTCCCTTTCCTTCAAAAGTGGGTTTTAATCTTTGGCTAAGAAGAGTTCATAATGGAATATGGCCAGGAATATAATGGAAATGGAATATTTCAAAGGTGCTCAAGTATTACAGTGCTGAAGGCCATTTATGTATCTAAATAGAAACAATCCATACAGCTTCCCTTCCCACTCTCAGGAGTAAGTACAAAAAAGCACATAAAGAAGACAATGGAGACAGGGACTTTTCCCACACTGTTTGGAGAAGCCAAGTGGCTCTTGGGTTCTCCCAGTGGTGCTGCTGTGATTGTTGCAACAGAAGTCACATCTCTAGAGAAGTCTGCACCATGCTGATTTGTAAATGTTTAATAGCAGGCAGGCCACATTAGATTTTATTTGTGCTCAAGTTTGCAAAACAGCAGTTGGTTATAGGCTGCTGGAAATTGTTTCTGACCCCATACAGAAAACACAGCTGGGAACACTACTTCAGATGAACAGAAAAGGGAACAGGAATGTTTGAGTATTCTCAGTAGTTTCTTAATGACAGCAGCCATGCTCAAGGGCAATCAGTAAGGCCCACCAGTGACATTTTTCATCCGCAGACCAGGGACAGAACCAACTGGGACTCAGAGGAATTATTCTGGATATCTTTCAGTATACCGTATCATGCAAGGGATTTGCAGAACCTCATCTCATAGAGATTTCCTTTTTGTTTTTCTTGTTCACAAAAGTTGAGGACAATTTTTACACAACTAGACTGACTTAAAACGGCAAGCCAAAAGAACTTGGCTGGATCTTGGATGCTATACTGGTAGAATGTGCTTCTCTCAGGCTTTAAAGAAACCATTTGTAAAACAACACTAGTGGCAATACTGGTATTGTAGTGGGCAATACTTCTTATGTCATCCTAGATGCACAGAACCACACTGGCATGAAGTGGAGCCAGGCTGCCACAGATGTCCTCAGGGAGATCATTACGGACCATTCCTGGTGGATGTCTAGGATGCACACCCTCCTGCTGCTGCCACCACCTTCACCTTTGTCAGGGAGGAGAAGGAGCAAGTACGCCACTCTTGATTGGACCTGATCTCCATGTCCATGCTAAACACCACCCAAGTCCATGCTACCGGCACCAGGCCTGGTCCCCTTCAGTGACCACCACCTAGTATATGCTTGAGTCATGCTGCAGCCTGAGCATCTGGGGCTACCCTACTGGCACTTCAACAACAGCCTGCTGGAGGATGGGAGTTTTGTGGCCACCTTCTGGGAGTTCTGGCTGGCCTGGCATGGGCACCAGCAGACCTTTCCCTCAGCCTGGAGATGGTTGGACATGAGTAAAGTGCATGTCAGGCAGTACTGTTGCTGCTACCCCTGGAGGCACACCTGACAGTGAGAGACAGCTAGAGAGAAGCTTCAGAGGGAAGTGCAGGAGCTGGAGAGGTGCCTGGTCACCAGCTCATACAACCCATCCCTCTGCAGAGTGTGTTGTGAGAGGTGGGAAGAGCTCTGAGCTCTGGACAAACATTGAACCCATGGTGTGTTGGTTCACTCATGCATCCAGCTCCTTCAGGAGATGGACCATGGCTCCCATTTCTTCTATTCCCTAGAGAAGAGGAGGGATGCCAAGAACTACATCACTTATCTCCTGGCAGAGAATGGCACCCCACTCATGGACTTTGGCAAGCTGCAAGAAAGGGTGAGGGCTTTTTATGCAGAGCTTTTCACTTTGTATCTGACCAATGCTGAAGCCTTCTAGGTCCTGCCATAGGTCAGCATGGGCGGAGTCACCAATTGTTGGCACTGGATTTATGAACTTGTCCTGAGATCTTTTTTGGGTGAGCATAACCTTTCTAAATGACTGACCACGACCCCTCCATTTGATAATAGGAAAACTGTATTGATACACTGTCAAGAACCAACTCAAGGGTTCTCTCACCCTGGCCAAGCTCTTGGATGCTGTCCATTTTATGCCTGCCAATGTAGTGCTAGGCACTGACAAGTTGACCATAGAGTTCCACTGCACCTTCTGGGACATCCTTGGTTCAGACCTCATCAGGGTCTCGACAGAGTCCAAAGGGGATGGGGCACTCCCACTGTCATGTAGGAGGGCTGTCCTGACTTTGTTGCCCAAAAAGGGGGACCCCTGTGATCTGAAGAACTGGCACCCAGTTTTTCTTTTCTATATAGACTGCAAGGTCATAGTGAAAGCCATCTTGTTGTACCTGAGGTGTGTGCAGGTGGACATGATTCACCCTGGCCAAACATACATGGTTCCAGGACTGTCTTCAACAACCTGTACTTGATGTGTTATCTTCCTGAGCTTACTCACAGGGATGACCTGTCATTCGTTCTCCTATCCCTCAACCAAGAGAAGGAATTTGAGAGGGTGGATCATAGGTACCCCACAAGCATGCTGAGAGTGTTCAGCTTTGGTCCCCACTTCATGTGGTTTCTCCAGGTGCTGTATGGCTCTGCAGAGTGTATAATCAAGCTCAACTTGATGCTGATGGAGTCCATCCCATTAAACCAGGGAGTTTGTCCAGGATGCCTGCTATCAGGTCAGCTCTACACCATTGCCCTTGAGCTCTTCCTCTGCCTCCTGTGCAAGCAGGTGGTGGGGCTGGTACTCAAGGAGCCACCCGCGAGTGTGATCCTGTTCATGTATGCTGATTACATGCTCTTCACTGTCCAGGACCCAGGCAACCTGGCACAGGTGGAGGCCCACCAGTCCATCTACCCAACGGCTTCCTCTGCCTGGGTCAACTGGGTCAAGAGCTCTGGCCTGACAGTGTGTGACAGGTGGCAGGTAAGCTCACTCCCACCTGAGTTCTAGCACATCCAATGGAGTGTAGGCTTGCTGCTCTATCTGGGGGTCTATTTGTCCCCCAGTCACCCCTCCCTGCTGGAGAACTGGCACCAGCTGGGGTTCAGGATGTCTGAGCAGCTGCAGGCATGGATGGGGCTGTTGCAGTCTTTCCCTTTATGGGAGGGCACTCATCATCAACCAGCTGGTCCTGTCCATGCTCTGACACTGATTCAATACCCTGGCCATGCCCCTGGAGCTCCTGGCCAGTCTGCAGAGATGTGTGCTGGGGTTCTTCTGGCCCAGGCAGCACTGGCTCTCTGAGTCCCTTCTTAGGAGGGTGAGCAATGCCTGGTCTGCCTCTGCAGCCAGGGTCCACAGCCCCTCTTTTGCCTTCTCTTCTGTACTTCTCCCCTCACCCTTTTTGTTATATACTTCCCATCCACGGCCCCACCAAGTCCTGGGACTTCCTGGTCAACTTCCTTCTGGCTGTGGCTGGGGGTAACATCTATAAGACAAGAAAGGAGGCTCTGCCTGGGGATAACCCAGGTGAGTGTGGGTCTGTCTTCCTGGCACTCTGCTCATATCTTCTGGCAGTTTCACTGGTCGGTGTCCACAGGCTCACTCAGTTCCTTAAGGGGGATGCTAGCCGGTGTGCTCTGCTTTGTGTCCCCTTCCAAATCCCTTGTTATTAACCTGTGACCTCATTCCTGTTCCTGTTTTCTTTTTTATTGTCCCCAGTAATTAGTTGTAGTGGCCCCAGTGGCCTCCCTTGCTAAGAAAGACTTACAGTTTGTGAAGGGTTAAAGCTCATGGCCCCCAGCACATCAAAAAAGCCTGTGTCATACAGTAGCAGAGAGCTGATGTTGAAAGAGAGAGTGAACTGAGTGTGACTAGGGGCTTCCCCCACCACAGTTCCTCTCTCACTTGCAGCCTCCAGCATTTAAGTCTAAGAAATTCTGATTCAGAGGCTGTATCCCCAACTCCTCTGCTCAATAGCTAATGATGCCCCTTTCCAGTCATGGGAATTAACTAGTTAAAAAATTAAAGAAATGGCTAACTTTTAACTTTAACTAGTTAAAAAAAGGTTAACTTTAACTTTTTTTAATGTATGTTAAAAGTTTAAAAAAAATGAAATCTGGCTTTCCCAGACTTTTTCCTGACACAGCCACTCTCTAGGACTGACAGGGAACAATATTTCTTTATTCAAACTCTCAGACTTCTTGTTTGAGGGGGAGAGAGTAGCATGCCTTCCTATGAGATATGGTCTCTTAAGAACTACAAATCCTAGAGTTCCTTAGTTCATGCTGGCATTTTCTGTGCATTTGCAGAAGTCAACAGGGCAGCCAGTTAGCTTCAGGTGAGGGAACAAGCACAAACAAACAGAGACCTTGATCCCAGTGAGAGTGGGAGCAAGTAGTGAGGGTGAAGCAGATGATGACTTCTTTAGTTTTAATGAAGATCAGAACCAGCAGCCCAGGGCCCAAGAAGTTGAGCATTACTTCTCATCTGTGACAAACTTATCTGACATGCCACCTACTATGAAAAAGCTATTCATCTGTTATAAAAGAAGCATTCCCTCTTGTGCCCATGTAGAGTGATTGTTCAGTAGTGGGCGCTTAGTTTTGGAAGACAGAAGAGGAAAATTGTCAGATGTAAATTTTGAAATGTAGCTTTTGCTGAAGTTCAATAAGCAAGTTTAAACAGTTTCTGCTATGCAACTAAACATTCCTTTTCTCATTTAAACTGATTTTCTCACTTCAGTCTAATTTTAATTTTCAGATACTTTCATTATTTCAGATGTATTTCATTCCCTTTTGTTTCCTTTTCAGCAATAACAATTGTTACAACAGAGGTTTTCTGCAAAAACAGCTTTCATTTGTCACGTGGCTATGAATATCTCTTTTTTGTTATTCTGGTATACCTATATGATTCATTGACTTCCACAAAGTATTTCACATGGAGAGGGTGAAAAGAATCTAACATAACATAGGTATTGGTAAATTGTTATTCTGAAAACTCTATAACACGTATAACATTGTTTTCAGGTAAAGATGGGCGAGTCCAAGTAAATTAGTGTGCTTCTGTGGGCTTATGGAAAAGAAACCCACTCATTGCATTTGAAAATGAAAAATGATGCTAAGAGGCAATTCACTGTATTTCACGCATGTCTCACAAATCAACTTAAGTTTTAACTAGTTACTCTCTTTTTAACTCACCTTTTAACTAGTTGAAAGTAGAAATATTTAACTTTTAACTTAAGTTAATTTTAAAGGCTGCTAACTTTTAACTTTTAACTAGTTACATTTTTCATAAACTTTTCCCATGACTGCCCCTTTCCTTCAAGCACTTGTCCAATTCTTTTTAGAATCGGACTAAATTGTCAGTTTCCACAGCATCTAGGGACAATGAGTTCCACACTTTAATTACATGCTGCGTGAAAAAGAACTTCTTGATTATCTCTGCAGTAAAATGTCACAGTCTACAGGTGTGCTGGTGTTAGGGCACAATAAATTAGTTAACTGCACCATAGGATAGTACTGTTGGGGACAGTACTATCCTATGGCAGAGTAATTTATTCCACCAAAATGCATGTGTAGATGGTGACCACAGCTGGCTGAGGCCTGAGGTTGCTAAAGTGCAGGGGCTGCCTGCTATCTAGTCCTACACTTTAGCACCCTCATGCCCCAGCTAGCCCCACCGCTACCCAATGCCACCACCTGGAGCCACGGTCTGACCCCTCAGGCCCCCTGCCAGCCCAGGGCTGCTCTGCCTCAGCTCAGACTGCTGTGGTCCCTGGCACATGTACAGACATTGTGTCTGTAACCAGCTGGCTCCTGTCTGAACTGCACCAGAATTCATTTCTGCACATTAATTGCATGTGTAGATGCACCCAGTGGGTGTGTCCACACAAGCGCGCATGCGCCTCTTGGCCCACCTCAAACCCCTTTGAGGCAGGGAAACAGGCATGTGCAGGAACAAAAAAATGTTCCCCGCGCTGCAAGTTTGCAGCGCGGGGAGAAAATTAGACCCTTGAATATCCAGGGGTCTAAGAAAATCAATGTTTAAAAAAGCAGAGGCAACCAGAGGTTGGGTCCTCCATGGAGATGCTCTGATTGCCAGAGAGTCTCTATGGCTGGCCCTCGCCCTGGTGCTGAAACATGTGGCCAGCCAGGCCACATGTTTCAGCACCAGGGCTCCAGTGCCAGTGAGTAAGGGGTTGGGGGGTTGGAAGAGAGGGAAGGGGACC
>NW_017728949.1:79913950-79969065 GCF_001723895.1 Crocodylus porosus
CATAGTTTAAAAAAAACAACCCCCCTGCATTTACCTGCAGTCTGGCTGCCTCTGGCTGACTGGGGCCACACCCACACAGAACAGGGCTGGGTGACAGCCCCAGCAGCCCCAGCCTAGGCCCTGCTTCCTCCCCACTGCCCTGTGCTGCCCCAGAGGGCTCTGCCAGGAGGCCCAGGACCCCCTCCATCCCTGCTTCTAAGGTAAGTAGCGGCTTTTCTTTCCCTTTTTTTTCTGTTTTTTTTTCTGGGTTTTTGGCATAGCCATAGGAGCCTGGGGGTGCAAGTTTAGGGGGTGAGGCTGGGCGGGGCATCCATTGGGGGGTCTGGGGGAGTGGGGGTGGGGCTGGGTGGGGCAGCCATTGGGGGCTGCAGCAACTGATGGGGGATGAGTCCAGGTGGGACAGCAATTGGGGGGCTGGGGTGGGGCATGTGGGCCTTGCAAGGGGGATGGAGCCCCTGTGGGGACCATTTGGGCCTGGTGAGGGGCCGTAACCCTTGTGTGGGAGCTGAATCCCCTGTTGTAGGGCTGAACCCCCTGTTGGGGGCCCACAGCCCTTGTTTGGGGGCTGAACCCCCTGTTTGGGGCATACCCCTTATGTGGGGGCTGAATCCCCCTGTAGAGGGGCAAACACCTTGTGTGGGGCTTGGGGTACCATACCCCTTGTGAGAGGGCTGAACCCCCTGTTGGGGGGGGCCAAACCCCTTGTGTGGGGCCTATTGCCCTGTGGGCAGGCAGCAAAACATGTATTCATGAATTCATGAAACAGGTATTTAGAGTTCACTTTATTATTATGCTAAGAGAATAATAATAAATAATAAAACATTGTCCAACTGATCACAGTCTCTGTCTTTTTCTCTGTCTTTGTAGTGGTCTTTTGTTTTACTTGTGGAGGAACATGGATTTGGGGGTATTTTAGAGCGTGACTTTGGGATTTTTGTTTATCAGGGATTTTTCAGTTTTCCAATAGGGGACACCAGAATTCCTGCTAGGGAGGCCAGTGGCAGGACCCTGGTTGCTCAGAGCTGGCACCTTGGAGCCATCTGGCTATGGCTGACCTCCTGGACAAATGGGGCCAGGAGGACATGCTTTGACAGTTCAAAGCAGGCCATCACACCTGGAACATCTTCTGGGTGATAGCTGCCCAGATGGCTGGGCAGGGGCACACATGACAGTAGTGCCGCACAAAGGCAAACCCTGTTACTGCAGTCCACTGGCAGCTGGCCCAGAGGGGGAAATACCTCTACTGGCTCTGCAGTCCACATCTGAGTCTGGCAGGTGCACAGCAGGTCAAAGCCAGGCAGCTGCAGTGGGTAGAGGGTGCAGGGAACTCTCATGGCTGCTTCAGCAATCCAGCTGGCACAAGGGGTAGTGTCCCCAGGTACCAATTGGCTGAATCCCATAAGCTCCTCAGAGCTAGTGGCCCTAAGCTACTTGCCAGGGTGGCTTTTTATACTGCTGGGGCTAGGACAGAGAAACTTTTTATACTGCTGTGGCTAGGTGCTTGCCCTGGGCTCTAGCTCCCCCTGGTGGAAAATCCGGGAGGAACCAGGCAAGGTTATTTTGCCCCAAGTGGCACAATTTGCTCCACAACAAAGTGCACGTCCGAGCACGTGCTCTGAAGTAAAAAGCCCTGGCTCAAATTTGCACTGCTTCTATTTGAGCTGCTGCAAGCACACATGCTTGCATGTGTGGACGTGCCCAGCGTGTCTTATCTTGACAGTCCAGTCTCTGTAAAATATGCATTGGAAGAAGGCCTACCATGGCAGTCTCACTGTCTAATAACTATTGTTTAAAGATTCATTTAAGCACGTTTTGAGTACTGTTTGAAATACTGGGATTGCTTGTACCAAATGTAAATATTTGCTCACTAAGCAGTTGTATGAAATTCTTTCTTTGAAGGTGACTCAGCTGTGAATAATACTTTTATACTTAAGATTTACATAAGATGGCTGATGTTCAGCTTTGTATAATACTTTCTGGAAAGCAAAAAAAGTTATAATTTGGGCCTATACCGCATTGAGACTTTCAGCAGAAGTTTGGGAAAGGGACTGCAATAATTGCATATGACTTGCCCTGATTCAAGTGTCTTGGATTTGTTAAACTAGAGGAGCATGTTTTGGAAATAATCTTGCTTAATAAAGAGGCTAAGCCTATGAAAGAGATGTGGAACAGTAAGGAAAGTACATACCAGCATCTCTTTAATTCATGCTGCTGTTGGTGAGAAGAATGCTTCACGGTTTTCTTAGAGGAAGGAAAACCATTTGTGGAACAGGAATAATATTAAAAAGGTGTGTGTCAGGTATGCCCAGAGTACCTCAAACTTTTCTTTCTACAAAGAAGAAAGAGAAAATGGTAAATTATATAACAGAGGAGAAAAAAATACTGCCCGCTTAATGTTATTCACTAATAAAGATAATGCAAAAGAAGTCTGCATAAAAAGATTAAATACTTCATTGCAATGTCTGTCAGGTCCTCTCTCATGGACAACACCTGTCTTACGAAGTGATAAAAATAAGCATCAGTCTTTAAATTACACCAAAAGGCACTCTTCCAGAATGCATACAGGATGAATAATATGTATATGATCTTTTCTTGTTCATTTGCTTTGCATTGGTAAAAATCATGTTATATTTATATACATTTTTCCAAACAATGTATGCTCTAAAGCTGTTGATGTAAATCAAATCCCACAAGTGCAACAAATGCAAGATCAAGCCTAATACCCTGGTACCAATTTTATATTCCCTTTGGAGCCTGTTGTGCAGTGTTTTGTAGAAAACGAAAGATTGGAAATCCAGTGTTATTTTTGCTGCCTTTGATTTAACCTAGTTTCATAAGGTCTATAAGGAAAATACATTTATCCTGAAAACTTCCTTGCAGGTCGTAACAGCAGCTCAGCAAAGTGCAGAATGCATTACGGGTCTCTCTCTCTCTCTCTCTCTTTGCCCCAGAGGAGTTCATTGTCTGCTTTTTTCTGGAACCAGATTCAGATCAGACAGCAAGCCCTCTGAGACAGGAAATGAGAAGTGATGGAAGAGCATTCTGTCCTCTTACCAGATGCTTTCACATCTCTTGCTCACAAGGATGTTTATAAAAATAAAGGCAGAGGTCTGGACCCAAGAGATTAACAATTCTATTAAAGAGGAGCAGGGGCTTGGCAAGCTGACGTGATGATAGATTAAAGATTGATATTAATATAAAAAGGGTTTTCATATCGCAAAGACTTTCATAAAGTTCAAGTACATATTGGTCACAGATAATATTAAAATAATATTAATAATAATACAAAATTTAATCATAACATTTTGTTTTTATGACCTTGCAATTTGCTTTTGTGATTTGCTGTCAATCTAAAAATAGGGGTTTTTTTGTTGCTACTGCTTGTATTTATTACTTTTTGTTGTTATTGCTTGCTGTTACTTGTTATTGTGATGTTAGAGCTGCTTGCCTGTAGTAGATATCCAGCACCATATCCAGGAAAAATCAATGTTGTGTAGTTTGGATATATCTGACGTGTGACTTGGTTTATTTGTATAAATCTACCATCCCTGAAACAGAGGTGGTCAAATAGCAATCTCTTATGAGCAAACTCTGCTGCTGGTTATTTAGCTCCCTCTGTCTTATATGAAGCAAAGCTAATGATATATTGTATCTTCCTGAGGCCGAAGGTTTACTTGCATACTAAGAAAAGGAGCTTGAGTCCTATGCATAGGAACATACACTAGTGACCTGTACTATAACAGTTTGCAATTTCAGCTGGATAGAACCTGAGAAACTTTACATGAATATTCATTACGAGGGATCCTGGTTTTCTCTGTTTAAAAATTGCAAATTTTCAGATTTAAACCCCCCCCCAAATGCTCTGATTACCCCCCCAAATCTGTGTTTTCCCATGATTAAAATGAAACATCACTCACACTCTCTCCCTCTCCCTCTATATATATGTGTGTGTGTGTATGTGTGTATATATAGAGATATGTGTGTGTGTGTGTGTATGTATGGGTATCAGTCGAACACAATGTTTTATTGATATATTTACAATTTTAAAGCAATTGGAAACCTACCAGTGCCTCAATCACTATAATAAAATACATTTTAACTAGGGCTGTCAAATGATTAAAAAAAATAATTGTGATTAATTGCATGATTAAAAAAATTACTTGCAATTAATTGCGATTTTAATCACACAGCTAAAAACTCAACATTATACAAAATTGTGCAGGTATTTTGTATGGTTGGGGGGTGGGTATGGGGTGTGTGTGTGTTGGGGGAATTTGTGAAGGTGTGCAGGGCTGTGGGTGTGAGTGTGGAGTTTGGAGCCTGGGGAGGGGGGACTCCCACATGGCCTGGCAGGATGCGGCATGGACTGAAGGGCAGGGCACAGGCATATCACTGCCCCCGCCACACACAGTCCTATTACCCCCCTACAGATGTCCCCTTTTTTTCAAACTGGAAATATGATAACCCAACAGGAATTCAGCCCAGTAACATGTAGGGCAGTGCCAAGCACCTAAGTCTGTGGAGGGGAACAGGGGGGGAAGTGGCAGGGGGGTCAGATTGAGGCTGTCACAGTGAGGGAGGGAGTGTGGCAGGGGCCAGGGCTGGGGTGAATGGAAACCCAGGCTGGGGCAGTGGGTGGGACAGAGCTGTGGGTGGCTCATCCAGGGGCGCAGTGTGTGGGGGGGGTCCCCACTGCTGTGCGCACCCCCAGGGGAGGCAAGGGGGGGCATGTGACCCCAGATTTGTGCACAGGGTGGGGGTGGGCTGCCCACTGCTCTAAGCCCTGCTGCTTTTGCCCTGAGAACTGTTCTTTGACTGTGCTGTGCCCCCTGCTTGCCTGGCAGCAGGAGCCACAACATGGCTTTGCATGGCTCCTGGGGCAAAGGCAATAGGGTGCAGGGCCCCAGGCCACAGTGGGTAGCCCACCTCTATCGGGTGCACATGCCCATTGTGTCTCCCTGGGGGGTGTTCACAGTTGTGGGGAGCCACTCCCTGCTGCACCCTTTGATGAACTGCCTGCAACTCCATCCCATGATCCACCTCTGCCCCACTCCCTCACTCTATATGGGAGACTTGATCTGACCCTCCCACCTCTTCCCTCTTCCCCCACACCTTCCCCTCCACAGAAGTACCTACTTGGTGCTGCTCTACATGCTGCCAGGCTGCATTGCTGGCTGCGTGCTTGCTATGGCTGCATGCCTGCACACGGTGTCCCAAGGCAACAATATATCAATGCATCTCTATTTTGTGGGTGGGTGGGTGTGGTCCCATCCCTGCGTTCCTGCTGCAATAGCTCAGAGCCTGCGCCCAGGCTGCCCTGTGGCTCCTCTGCACTACCACTGCTGCTGTGCTGGATGGCTCAGAGGTGGTAGTGACAATTAATTGACACCCCTATTAAATAACTACACATTTTGGCTTTTGATTTTGGGTTTATGATGGAAAATCAGAGCTCTCTCTGCCCCCTTCACTTACCAAGATGCTGGTCCAAATCTGGCTGTCTCCCCTCACTGCTTTGTGGTGCCAGGCAGACCTGGTATGCCAGTGCCCTCCCCAGCTCAGCCCATTGCCCCTCACTCCTGTCCCCCAGCACCCCAGCCCTTCTGGTGCCCCTCATTCTCCACCCACAGCCATCTAGGCCCTGCTGGTGCTGCTCACTCCCTACCCATGGACCCCTGGCCCTGCTGGTGCCCTTCACTCCCCACCCACAGTGCCCTGACCCACAGCTGCCAGGCCTACAGGGCCAGGGACCTGGATCCACAGCCCCCTGCCCCCCACCCCCTCCCCAGCAGCACCTGAGCTTTGGCTGCCACATGTAGGAGATGGTGGCTGTTGTGGTGGAGTGGACTTCTCCCTCTTCCCCACAGGCAGCATGGTCTGAGTAGAGCCCATGTGGGGGTAGATGTGCACTGCCCGCTGTGAGCACAGGCTCCCCACCCTGCTGCCCTTCCTCTGGGGACTCCATGGCCCAGCACGTGTGACCCAGAGCAGCAGGGCAGAGCAGGGTGGGGAAGCTGAATGCCACTCCCATGAGCCCTGCACCACCATGGTGAGGCATCCCTGCCCACCCCACATCAGTTGGGGGTGGTAGCATGGAGGTGTTCCCTTTACTGCTGCTGGGCATGCAGAGGGCACTTCACCATGGTGGTGCATGGTTCGTGGTGGCAGCATCGAGCTTCCCCACCCTGTTCTGTCCTGCTGTGCTGGGTCCTTCCCGCTGGGCTGCGGAAGCTCTGAGGGGATGGCAGCAGGGCGGGAAACCCAAGTCTGTAGCAGTCAGCCCACCCCCGCCCCATGCACAAACTTGGGGGGCACATGTAGCATGCACAGTGGCAGGGAGCCAGCCACCCTGTGGCCCCCTGGATGAGCCACCTGTGGCTCTGTTCTGCTCCCTGCCTGGGCCCTATGGCTGTGTATTCCTGTTCCATGTGGTGCCCCCGCTGGGCCACAGCCCCCGCCCTGCCCAATTCCCTTCTTCCATCATTATGGGGGCCTCAATCCCCCACAGCTCCCCTGCCAGGCTTACCTGCAGGAGCTGCTTTCCAGTTCCATACACTGGCAGCCATGTGTATGTGTGTGCATGCACATGCACCTGGTGCCCCCTGCCTAACCATTCTCCTCCCAGCCCCTTGCAGGCTGGAACTGTACCAGCCTGTAAGGGGAAACCCACCCTTTCCTGCATTTATCTGGATTTCTCTTCTTAAAATGAAAAAATTTGGGTTTTACCATGTTTTTCCATTGTGAATGGAAAACCTGGATCCCTGTTCATTACAGACCTGCTGTATGATGCTTTGATGTTGGCTTTCCATGGATTTTTGGGTGTGAGCTTTACTGGTAATGTTTATAGAAGTAATAGATTTTAGACTTCACAGAAAGTAAATTCTGAATCTATAGATATGAACATGCAACAGCAATCTGATTTAAAGAGTTAGTTTTCTCCTCTTCAGCATCAGTAGCATTGTGTGCCTCCATTCAAAATTAATGCAACTCCTATTTCTGATATTAGCTCGTGAATAAATTATAGATTTTTTCCTTGAAATTATTTGATGTTTTTATGTATAATGAGGCCAACAACATTTCTTTGCTAGAAAAGATGAGAGAGAGAATCATCGGTAATGGACAAGGCATATTATAATAATTTTTTGTGAAATATGATTGTCTTCTGCATTTCAGAATGAGAAAATAGCTAATCTTCTTGTAATAGGTACCCACCACACTGGTCATTCACTTTTTAGTAGAGGTGCACCAATACATTGGTCCCATATCAGATTGGCACCGATTGTAAGGAAAATTGACAGTACTGGCAACAGCTTTTTTTGGCTGATGTAGCTGATAATATCCCTGATAAATGTCCCATGCATGCACACAGCTACAGCACAGCACACAGGCAGCCAGGAGCACAGCCTGGCAGTGTGGAGAGCAGCCAGGTCTGGCTGATAAGTCTGTTGTGAGGTAAGGGGTGTGTGTGGGGGAGGTGCAGATCAAGGCCCCAGCTGTGAGGCAGAGAGTGGGGCTGGGGCAAGAGCAGGGGCAGGTGGTGCACAGCTGGGGTGGGGTGCAGGATGGAGCAGTGAGTGGCTTGTTCAGGGGGCAGTAGCTCCCGCCACTGTGAGCACCCTGGGGAGGCACGGGTGGCATGTGCCACTGAATCTGCACATGAGACAAGGGTGGGCATGCCAGTTCATACTGGGGCCAGAGGCTGGGGGCAGCGTGGGGCTCTTTCTGGTGGGGGGCTGTGCTCAGGGCAGGCAGCAGTGGCACTGGGAGGGTGTGCTAAGGTGAATTTTGAGATGGTTACAGCCTCCTAGCACCACTGCCACCCACCCTGAGTGCAGCCTGGCCCAGCCCTCCCACTGCAAAGAACCTGGCACAGCTCCCAGCCCCAGCCCACAACAGCAGTCTGCCCTTGCCCTGCATGCAGACCTAGGGGCACACCCCCACCCCATGCCCTCCTGGGATGCACATGGTGGTGGGAGCTGCCCCCACTGGGGCTCCATGGACAAGCCACTTGCGGCTTCATCCCACACTCTGCCCTGGCTATGCAGTGCCTGCCCCTGCCCCACTCCCTCCCTCACCATGGGGGCCTCAATCTGCGCCCCCCCTTTCCCTTCCCCCCTCCCCCACAACAGGCTTACCAGCCTGACACTGCTCTTCAAGCTGCCCACATGCATATTGGCAATCGGCTCAGTATTGATTGATATGCCTCATTAAAAATCAGCCATTGGTATTGGCCCAAAAAATCTCTATCAGCGTGGCCCTACTTTTTAGGATTCCACCTGCAGTGCAAATCAGGAAAAATTGTTCTGGCTCTTTGTACCCAGTTACCCTCTCCATATTGAAGATATTCAGAAATAAAAATGTTTCAATAAACATAATGTTTAGTTATGTTTTTTTTAAATGGGAAAATATTGTTGCAGAATTTTTTGATAGGACACTTCTATGTGAATTCTCTCTGAATGGAAAAATTACAAACACAAGTTTTTTTGAAAAAATTTTTGTGGATGCAAATTTATTTTTGAGCAACTCTACTACCTGGTTTACTACTTTCTTCTGGCTGGTAAGGGACACATTTACATCTACAAATTTTAAATATTCTTGGTTTAGATGAAAATGTTTCATTGTTAATTGTACAAAAAAAAGAAAAAATGGAGTAATAGATTTTTAAAAATTCAGTTCTTGGACAGTCACTACAAAAATCATTTTTTGAGCTGATAAATCTTTTGTCATATGTTTGTACAGCACTGAGTCAGATGGACCCCAATCCATTATTGAGGCAGTTAGGTATTACCACAATATGCGTAAGAAGTAATGATGTAAAACAAAACAACCTGCTTGCCTTGTCTTAAGTGCTTTGGAAGTTTTCATCTTTTAATCGCTTCAGTTGTTTAGTTTTTACTTAATATCACAACTAATGCCATGCAGTATTCTTCATGCTACAAAATAATAGGCATCTTGTTTCAAAAGCATTATTTGTCATTCTCCTGAATCAAAGCAGACACTTTGTGCAGGGGGAAGTTGAAACAATGAAATGAAGAGTAGTGGAGGAAAATTGGATTGAAATTATTTGTCTTACTTTACTATGAAATAATTTGTTCTGGGTGTAGTGGGAGCTACGGAAAATGTCACAGCTGATGGCCTTAAATACCATGAGGTGATAAACTCCCTTCTATTCCTTAAATAAGATGCACCATTTAGTGAACTGTTTAAATGTTTGCTTTATCTGACAAATGTTTGCAAAAACCAAGGGTCAGATACTGAGTACAATGGTATTAAGTATAAAGTACGATCTGCAGCAACTAAGAAAATAGAAAAAAGGGCTTGTTCATGTGTCTGAGCTACCAACATTTTCCTGAAAACTTGTTAACACAATGCAAAAATAAAGTTTAACAAAAATATTGAACTCAACATTTTAAAAAGCAGCTTCATATGGAAGTGATAAGTGCTCAGCTTTTGGGGAAAAAGTACTCTTTAAATACATATACTGGAGACAAATTTTAAGCTCCATTTTAGAAGTGCAAGGAGAAAGCAAAAGTAAAACAAAGGGTTATTTGGTATAGGCTAAATAGGTTGAATTTTGTTTGAAAATTTTTATGTAGAGAATTTACATGGGAAAATATTTCAGATTTTCAGCACGTTCTGAGTCTTATCTGTAAGTGTTTGATCTTTTTTCCTTTCATGGTTGCATTGTTCTAAGTCTCTACATTTTTTAACTTCCTCCTCATTAATGCAGTAGTGTCCTAGAAGGTGTCCTAGTATTTGTCTGACAATTGTAGATGATGAATCAGTGTCAGTACTCAGTGTCATAGAGTGACCTTATGTCACACCGGGATGTGGGTAGCCAGGTTTGAGGCCTCTCAGGGAACCAAGGTGCTGGCCAGGGTCAGGACGAGTGAGCAGATGGAGAGGTCGAGCCAGGTCAGGAAGCCAGGGGTTCAGTCCAAGAGCAGAGTTAAGGAGTGAGCTGAGTCAGGAAGCAGGGTGATCAAACAGAGTGAAGTCAAGGAATGAGCTGAGTCACAAAGCTGGGATATCAGAAGAGTGGAGCCAAACAGCTAGCCAGAGGGGAACAGTAAAGCAGTCTTGGGTCAGGTTGCACCCTGTTGCCTGGGTACTTTCTGTTCTAGTTAAGTGGTTTATATGGAAGAAGTGGAGGATCAGCTGAATCTGGCTGGCCACTCTATTGACAGGGGATGGGCAGAGGGCTAGGACATACTGAAGACTTGACCGGCCTGGGTGACTAGTCATAGGATGGCAAGCTGAGATGAGAAGCTGTATTGCCAGGCTGAGACCCCAGGTTTGAGGACATGGCCTGACATTTGGTTTAGGCATATTTCCTATTCTTCTGTCAAAACAGAAATGTGCCAGAAACAAAATGGAAGAAGTGACTCCCATCTTTTAGCCCAGTAGCCTAGGGCACTCACCTAGGAAGTGGGAGATCCAGGTACAAGGCACTTACCACCTAAAGGGGGCAGTCAAACCCGCATCTCCTGTTTCGCAACCCACTGTACCTGCTATTAGCATGGGTTAGATGTCCCCTCCACCTCTACTCTTGAACCCTCACTGCCCTTGCTTTTTGTTGTCACTGAATAAAACATACAAAGAGAAGTGTAGAAATGTCTCTTGCGTTAAGAACAGGGCTCCAGGTTAGAACCCTGGGCTTTCTCCCATGGGGGCGCCATCCTTCTCATTAAGCTACCTTCTTTGGCTTCTCCCCTTGCTCCTGGCCTGACATATTTCTCTCTCTTGGCTTCCCAGGGGTCCAGCTTCAAAAGGATGGCTGGAGCACAGATTGGATAATGCTTAACTATGGTCTGATGTTTAGAGCACTATCCTGGGAAGCAGAAAATGTCTCTTCTTGGTGATGGAGGTCTATAGCCTGGGTTTCCTACTTCCCGAGTGAGTGCCCTAATCCCTAGGATGGTGAGCTAGAGGATTGTACTGCTGCTACTGCACACTTATGGGTTTTTGCTCAGCTACAATTTCAGGAATTACCTGGGTGAGCATAAGGTGCTGAGTACCCGTCCAGCTACTACACAGACCAACTGAGCGTGTTTAGTAGCCCTGTAGACACTTGCGTTTCCACCCTGTACCCAGAATAAGATCACAAACTGTGTGTAAGTGTGGCTGAGTAAATGCCATTTGGGCTTGTAATGTCAAACTGGATCTAGCCTGCATACTCCCGATCTTGCAGGCCTTATTTTCTTCCCCTTGAGGCCTTATTTTCTTCAGCAGAGTTCTGTACACATGCAAGTATTCCCCTGATTAGAGCAGTTTGTAGGGTTGGCCCCTAAGTTCAGATGCAGTGAGACTACTAACATGCTCAAATCTAGACAGAGACCCAAGTGCTTGACTCGAGCAAGACTTTAGATCTTTGTGGATAAGAACAGGATATCCAAAGTCTATTACCTTATGTCAATAGCCTGTGGATTAGAGCACAGGCACCGTATGTCTCACAATGGATGTGGATCAACATGCTGCAAATATCATTTTTACCACTATCATTCTTAATTAAGCCAGAAAAGAGATCACTATACTATTTGCAAAGTATATCAAATGTTGTTAATTGACCCAGTTTCTCTTGCTTCTTGGCCCAGAGCCAGCAGAGACACTTCAAGATCATTTATTACAGTTCAGCTGTATGATAGATTTACCTTCTGCTGTAAAATTAGCTCAGAGCAGCTTTCTCTGCCTATTTCTGCTGTCCCCCAGAATGTTGATCAGATACTACAGCCTAACCTAAACAGTTTTACATAAATAATACTTCTAAGCCTTTCATGGTAAAGAGTGGATTTAAAAAAAACCACTTTTTGCTGTCCTTTTTACTGCTGAAAATGACCATATCCACCGTAATCCTGGCATGTGTTTTGACGACACCAACAATTAGCTTTGTCTGCTTTTTCTTGCTGATCCACATAATGGCATGCAGACATTAAGAAGCTGGCTCAAGGACACAAGGGCTTGCATGTTTCAAAACTGGTAAACTTAATTTGTGACAAAAGTGACATTTTTCTCATCTGCACAAGATGCTACGTGTCTGTTGCCCTTGGGGTGTCATTTCCCTTTAACAGAGATGAATTCAATCTAGTTTTTTTTTCCAGCTAGCAATTTAGTCATCTTCCTTTCCACCCCTTTTTGTCCTCTGGGACACAACTATGACAATTGTTGAAGACTTATTTTTATCACCTGAGAATCCCAGCCAGATTTGCGACCTTTCTGTCATAGACAGATACCATGTGCTTGTACGTGTGTTTATTAAATCCTGAGTTGATTACCAGTTCCTTATTAATTTGCCTTTGGATTATATGCTAAAAAAGTCTTCAGCTGGGAGCTGAGTTAAAAAAAAATGCTCCAGGTAGTTCAAAATAACGTATCACCAGCATCACATTTCACTTGTTTTCTATTTGCTGCAGTGGCTCCTCATAACACTGGGACAGTCTTAGCTCTTAAATCTTGTTTCTGTAGTGCCTTGGGAGGTTTGACAGAAAAAGTGCTTTATAGACTGCATTGTATTTTATTATTGTATTGTAAACTACCCCAGGCTATAGAGTTATATAACCTTACCTCCAGTAATTAAATGCATGATGGATGAGGAAAATCAAGCTATCTAAACCCTTATGATCTGTGTATAGTAGGTTGTTTTATAGCTAAGAATTGTTTGGGAGACTAAGTGGGAGTTGCACTTTTACTGCACGAATAAAGCACTCATATATATTTAAGGTGCTTATGTGGCTCCTGTAACCAAATTACTTCAGAAACTAATAATCTCCTAATGTATTTAGCCTTGCAATACCACTGTGAGATAAGGAAGTGCCACTATCCCTAATTTACAGAAGAAGAGCTGAAACGCATGGGCACTGAGAGCTAAACCCTTCAGGACCTTTAGGTGACTCGGTCCTGGAGCAGAATCCACATCTGGATTTAGACATCCCACAGTATGTAGAATTTCTGTGCCTCAGACCTGGATTCACAACAGTCAATAGCCTATTCCCAAGAACTGGATTCACAACAGCAGTTCTTGGCATGCAAGAAAGCAGGACTTCAGACATCTAGGGAACCTTACTTGGTGGAAACTTAGTAGTTTCTATTACTTAGTAGGACTTGGGATGCTTGAGGCTTTAGGCAAGGGTTTTGAGGATAACACTCTTCGATTAGGTTATTTATAATGCCTCCTTATTCCGACTTTTGCGAGCTGGGCGTATGTGGCTTAGTGATGGTTACACAGGAAATCTGCGGTGGAGCCAAGAAAGGCATCTGGATTTCTATAGCAGGGCTCTAACACTGGATCATCTTTCATCTACCAGTCTGTTCCTCTGTATCTGTGGCTGAATACCTAGTGGAATCTTTCACAGGCCATTTAAAAAAAGAAGAAATCTACTGTCACAATAGGAATATTGTTCTGATGGGGATGTTGGAGGTTACCTTCAATGAAAAGAAGTGATGCTTCTTCATTGCTGGTGACTCTTAATTTCATTGGGCTGCAAAACCACCCCCATTAAATCAGAACAAGTTTAAAAATATTTTATTTTAGTGCAAATATTCATCTCCCTAAAATAGCAGTGGACAGTTTCTAAAACTTGTTTTAAGCACAGAAATATGCTTTCCTTTGTAGACAAATGGATTAATCTAGTATCATATTTGTATTCCTGACCAGCCAAAATTCTCCTCTCCACCTGTGTAGCAAGCCGTGTGCGCTGCTCTAGTTCACTCGTGGGTGGATCTAGAATTTTGAAAAGGGGGTGCAGATGGTGAAGTGCATCAACAGGTGTAAAACAATACCTATTTTTCTCCAGTTAAAAACAAACTAGAAACTTTACTAATATGCTTAGGGCCAAGGGCTGAATTACACAGTTTAAGATTGAAGCAAAAACATATAAGTTCATTAAGATGAGTTAAAAACAAACTGCAGGGCTGGGAAATGGGAGCTCCAGGAGGAGCTAACTGTCGAACAAAGGATAGCTTGATTGGTGGAACATCAAGACTATTAAGAAGAAGAGAAGGTCATTAACACCTGTGGAATGAAGAGTTTAGAAGGGATCAGGCAGATTACAATGAACCATGAATTCCATTGACTCCTTCAGTACTGCCTGTCTAGAACTGTTGCTGCCACTGCCAGGCAGTTGGTTTTAAAGTTTCAGTGGACCAGGAATCAAAGTGGGGTACATGTGCACCAATGCATCCTTCTTGGATCTTGAGAACTGAAGTGTTATATTCATGCCATCTACACAGCAGTGAATTTCACTCTTCATGTAAAGCAACTTGCATGCAAAATAGCTTCATGGTTAAATATAGAAGTGTAGGGCAACTACATTGTCTTTTGGTGTATGAGGCTGAAACATGTTAGGAACTTACTTAACAGTGCGAAGTGAATGGCTTAGTCACTGGTTTAAACTAATATAAATTACGAATTAACTAAGACTGTAACTGGCATGAGTTAGTTTACTGAAACAAATGTTAGATTGGTTTAAACAGCAAATGTTTAAATGTGGAGTTTTCAGAAGAGTTCAGCTATGATTTAAATGAGTGCTTTTGAAACTCTAGGCCAATCATGCACTATTAAAATCCTGAGTAAATGACTGGGAAAAATGACTGTATAAACAAATAGTAATTGTTGAAAAAATCCAAAGAGATTGAAAAATTGGAAAGAAAATGTATCTTAACTATAACAGGATGAAAGGAGAACCAGATACATGCTCACGTTTCATTTAAATAAAATGAGGTGCACAGGTAGGCCTTCACAAATCTCCCTGGTCTGCCTTACATAAGTTCTGAGCAACCTCTGAAAGAAGCTGAAAAAAACATGATGTTAAATTTGTGCTCTCAAACTAAAAATACATAAATAAATAAAAATCCCAGTACAGCTGAATGCAATCCAATTCCTGGCCACCTGTCAGTCTGGCTTTTGCCCTAGATATAGCACTGAGGTTGTTCTTGTGGCCTCGGTTGATGATGTTTGCCTGAAATCAATAGGGGAAACTGTTCATGGGAAGATCTAAGAAGGTGAAAAGGGCATGGGTCCAGGAGATGCCACTGGGGCCACAGGAGAAGTTGAAGTCCCCCCCCTTGCACAATGGCAGCAGTTTATGAGGGCTTTTTGCTATATAATTGTTGACATTGAGGTACAGCAAAGCAGTGGACAAATGGAAATAGAGTCCAAGTCTTATAGCATCTTACATTTATTAGACAGAAAGGTTTTGTTAATGTCTTCTTTGATGCTGTAGAGACATAAAAGTCATTATGGGATTAGATAACGCTGACAGATCAAAACTGGAGGCTTAAAATTCATGCCAAGTATTAGATAAGCAAACTATTATTTCAATGTATTATTAAAACTCCGAAGTCAATTTAAAGTTTTGCATTTTTAGTTTATAAAGCAGAACTATGGTAATGCTCAGAATGATAATTTGATACAAATAAAATACAAAGGAAAATACTGTAAGCAAAGATGTTGCTTAACTAGTTTACCTTTGGACTGGCTTTTCATTTTGCTTTTCACTTTAAAAGGAATTCCCAAACAGGGGAATCTTTTTTATTTATTAAGGATGAATATATACCAGTTTTCTATAGGAAAACAATCCTTATAAATTATCTGAGAAAATGGTGCTTTGAACAATTATTCTGCTCATAAAGCAACCCGTGTACAATACAAATGAGGAAAGTGGCAGCTTGATTCTGTATCTTGGTAGGAATTGTATTTATATTAGATTTTCTTTTGTATAAGAAAGATTAGAGAAAATATAGAAATGTTCTCTGATGCCTTTTGGGTATGTTGCAATTTGGGAGCATGAATAAGGAAGTCTGTCAAAACTAATTTGAATGCAACTTTCTTCTAATAATGGATTGAAAAGTGAAAAAGTACACTTAGCTACTACAGTGATGGATGGGAGATTGCAAATTGATTAGATTCAGGGAACGAAATGATCTTTATGCATAACTGTTTTGATTATTTTGTTTTCCAAACATAAAGCCTATTTTTCCAAAACTTCCAGGCCTGTATTTGGAAAGTGGTTAATAACAAAAAGTATCACTGTTTTTTAAAGCAGTTTTACAAAAAGATTATAGTTTAAGGAAAATGATTCATATACACAATTGAAACTTGATCTTCTGAACTTCAAGAGTAAAATTAAGCACAACAAAACTTCCCTTCTTCCTGCCCCCTGCAACCAAATTTGGAGCTGTAATGCAGAAGCAGTTTTGATTGAGACACATTTTAATAGTAATTATTATTGTGGCTTTTAGAATATGTCTCCCTCTTCCCAGCCCTCCCTCCCCTGAAATGGATACTTTACTAAATGTGCTTAGATACTGCATAATATGGATGGAACAGACATGGATTTACAAGCAAGAAGCATTGTAAAAGCACAGTTAAAACGAACATTTATTACCCTAAATTTCAGTGTATGGGCTACGTGTTTCTTTTGCAATGCTACCAATTGTATGCATCTACACATGCACTTTACTGCAGAGTAAACTAATTGGTGCTTCAGTAAAGTGTCACAATCTACACATGTGCTACTGTTAGGGCTCAGTAAACTAATTAATGCTGCTGTACGATGACTGTCTTATGGCAGAGTACTTTACTGCACTGAAATGCACATGTAGTCGGTAACCAGGGGTGTAAATTGCACCTGGTCAGTCCAGCCCTCTGGGGGCCTGCTCTGTTGAGCTCAGGTTGCTGCTGGCCCATACACACGTGTAGCTGCTGTGCCCAGGTGAAGTTTTACTTCAGTGTGAACTGCTCTGGAGTTTATTGTGTCTCATTAATTGCATATGTAGATGCACCCACTAGGCATCCATGAGCAGGAATGTGCATTTCCCCAGGGACAACTAGTAGCAGCAAGCAGCACATGACAGATTGCCCTAGGTAGGGTGGGGGAGGCTGGCCAGCAGCTTTACCTGGGGTCCTGGGAGACTTCTGGGGCTGCAGCAGCAGTGACCTGGGTGCATGGAACCTGGCCAGCAGCCAGCTGGCCAGGCTCCGGTTTCAGGCAGTGCATGCTGCTGCCACGTGTGCTGTCCTGCTTTTTTCTGCTGCATTTTTTTTGACACCAGGATATCCCTGTATCAACCCCTGAACCCCACTGCGCTACAAATTAGCAGTGTGGCAAATGCTTGCATGTGCCGTGCATGTGGTTTATGGTGCTACAAACTGAATGTGTGCACCCATGGGCATGTGCCCACTGATGGCAAAATTTTGTCCATCTTGGCTTTTGTTTCTGCACCACTTTCAGATTTCATTGAATTCTTCAAGTCATGATTTTCTGCCCTGGTGAAGAATGACAGACATGGGATAGCTGAAGTTTTGCTGCTTGAGACATGTATGAAGATCAGTCTGTGTCTTACGCTGTAATTAGCTAAGGGTCATCTGCTCTCTCAAGAACATTTGATTTCTTTTTTTGACACCACAGTATACACATGATTTGTTAAAGAGAGAAAAAGGTGGACAAGTTAGCTTTGAATCTTCAAGCAATATTAAAAAATCCTCAGCAAAGCCATGTCATTTAAATGAGGAGAAACGGAATTGAATATTACTGTTGCAACTGCTCCCTTGTTTTATTCTTTTCAGCACAGAATATGAAGCTATTTGTCATGTTTTTTCCTTCTACTTTTTAATATTTTCTACCAGTTTGCTATCTCTGATTCACAGGATCAATTTAGACAACCTTATATCATCTCTTACAAAGAATTTCTTAGACAATTTAGCTGCTGTATTGAGCTGGTTGCTGTTTATCTGGTTTAAAGGAATCTCTAAAAAATTAGAGATTTGTGGTGTCTTTAGTGGAATCACATATGTACATACCCTATGGGAAAGGAAGCTATTACTTATTTTTATGTCTCAGGAAGTAAGCAAATGAATAATGGGTATCTTAAATATGTTTCTTAGTATAGAAGGGTATATGTAAAAAATTCACCGAATACATTTAAAGGTTCCAAGCAAAAAACAAATGCTACTAGCCACCATAGGCAGAGCTTTATAAAATTCTTTCTCCAGTGTTTTTTCTTGTAAATTGAGAAAAATGTAACAAGAAAAAGCAGTGTAGAGAACTTCTTCAGAAATTTTCAAAATTTTCAATTTTCAGCTCGATGTGGGGGGAAAGAACACTTCCGGAAGAAGTTTAGCAAAAGTTTTAGTTTTGTACTTGTTCTATGAATCAATGCAAAAGAAGTATTTATATGTGTACATGTTACAGAAAATGTATGAGAATGAACGCTGATAAGTTCTGTGTTCCCTTATGTATTATTTTATGTGTGGGTCCATTTCTCTCATACCATAGAAAGGTTACAAAAAGTACTGAAGAGAGACTCTACTTAGTTCCTAATCAGTGATCACACGCACATTTCTATATTTAATTTATAAAAACACCTTTTGTTAAATCATTCAGCTAATGAAGAGGTTGGGAATGTTTCTTTCAGTTAACAATATTCATAAATCTTAATTTTCATAGTTATATGACACTAAATAAATGATCAAGAAAGGTGCCATTACAAGAAAAAGGATTGATTTGTCTAGATTGGTTGCATCAAAGTGTTGAGTAAAGAACTGGAAAAACTACAGACTTTGCTGGGCCTCTCATCCTGTCCCCACCCCAATTATTATGTTCTCCAAAGAAAGCTTTGTCTATCTAATGCAGGGGTGAGCAATTATTTCTGGTGGAAGTGTGCTTACTAAGTTTTGGCAAGCTGTTGAGGGCCGCATGGGGAGCCCTGCCCCTTGACAGGTGCCCTGCCCCCTGGTCACCATCTTGTGACTGAGAATCCTGCCCCCTAGCCCCTGACCTTTGCCACCAGAAGCCCCTTCCCTTACACCCAGAAGTACTCCTTTCAGCAAGGGGTTTTGCCATCTTGGAACCAGAATAATACGAAATTATATTCTAAAAAATGAACATCTAAAGCATTCATTAATTTGACTTTAAAAAATATTTTGTCCTGGTTTACATGTGTTTGTGTAGTGTACAGAGAGGTGATTGTATATAATAGCTTAAAATGAAGTTTTACTCTTGTATGTTGGGGGGGTGGGTATAGGTTTGTGTGGGTGTGGGGGCGGGCATGGATGTGTCTGTGGGGGTGGATAGGTGTGGGTGGGGGTGAGGGAGCATGTGAGTATGTGGGGTGTGGGTGGTTATGGGGTTTGTGGGTGCAGGGTGGCTTGGGATCTCTTAAGGGGTGCAGATGTGGGGGTCTGTGTGTATGGCAGTGTGAGGGGAGGTGTGGGTACATGTGTATGGTGGAGTGTGCATGTGGGACTCACCCTCTGAAAACACACACACACACTCCTGTGGTACTAGTGCAGCCCCATGCTGCTGCAATCTAGTGATGCAGCCAGGAGCCACATGGTGCTGGAGCAGTGTGGGGGCAGGGAGGCAGAGAAATTCCTGGGGATGGAGCAGGGCTGGGCTACTGCATCTTGCTGAAGCTCCCCCTGGGTCTGTAGCAAAACCCACAGTTTTTCTTTTTTTTCTTTTTAAAATGCATTCCCTCCCCTTCTCCGACCATTTCTGACTTTCTCTCTGCCCTCTCTATCCCTTATAAGTGATTTCAAAGTGTACTAGGTAAGCTAAGTTCTTGTATACTAGTATTGTAATAAGCCCCTTTTTTACATATCGTAAATAGTGTTCTGTTATGTTTGTATTTATTTTTTACTACTTTATATTGTATTCCTATCATTTATACATTGATTTTTATTGTTTCATATTAAAATTGTATGGTTTAGGACTGTGTCTGTAAAGTGTTGTCAAGTACCCGTTCCTATTTTGTTTCCATCTTGTCACCATGCCCTGTTGTGTAAGTATATTGCAATTCTGTAACCTCTCCCATGTAAATTGTTTTTCCTTGAATGCGTGAAACAAAAAAGTAAATGGATGAGTGAAACACAATGATAGCAGGACCCCTTACTAAATCACCCCACCATCAAAACCAATGCCTGGACCAATGACCCAGCCATTGGAACTACCCTCAGCATTCAATAACCAAAAGATGAGGCAACCCATCATTGTGCCAAGGCTGCACATGCTCAGTATGAACATCTGAAACCCTCTGGAACAGGGTTGACATTGCTTGGACATGCCCTCCCCATAGGAGATCATGGGTAGTCTGCCCCATAAAAAGGGGTTGTGAAGACTGACTCCTCGGGACACTATCTTCACCTGGACCAGATCTGCTCCACATTACAATACCTATCAACCCAGAGGACCTGTCAGTGGTCCCCCTCTGGACAACACCTGCTGGAGAAAGACCCCGACTGGCCATCGAGGACCCCCTCCCAGCCTGGATAGGTAGCTATTACCCCCACTCTCTGTTCAACCAAGGACTTGGACTCTGTTTATCTTCCCTATCTGAAGTCCAACCCTTCCACTGAGGCCCTTTCCCCTGCTACCATTGTGTGAGTGTGTGTGGGAACCAAGCTGTACAGTACAGTGTTCATTTAATAAAACTGGTATTTGGAACCTTGAGTTGGGCTTTGCTTTACTATGGTTCCAGCCCTGCTCCAATCTCTGCTCCTCACCCCTCTAACTTCTGTTTCATTTCTCCCTCTTCTGCTTCTGGCTCATCACCACCTCCACCACTTGTCCCATGCTCCTGTGGCTCCTCTCTGTCTGCAAACCACTGTTTCTTTGCTATTGTCCTATCTCCACTGCCTTTTCCCCTGATCTCTGCCACTGGCTTTTTAGTTACCAAGCACCCCAAGCGTATGTACCACAGGCACCAACACACACACACACTGTCACCTGAGTCAGTGTTTAACCTGTGTGTACATGTGTATGTATGTGTGTATTGTGTATAATTTCATGTCATTATCATTACAGCATGTATGTGCTTGAATTGGCAATAGGTATGCATGTGCCTAGGCTGGTAATTTTGGATGTGTATGTGCCTGAGCTGGTAGTGTGTGTGTGTGTGTGTGTGTGTGTGTGTGTGTGCGCACCTGGTGGTGTTGTATGCACCTAGAGTGTATGTGCATGTGCCTAATTAATTTGTGTGCATGTGTTTATGTGCAACTGTACACCACGCCCTCCTGTCTAACAGCGCGATATTGAGATCCTGAGCATTGGCCTGACCCCACAGTGCAACAGGTCATAGTTCTTATGACTCTCTTTGACAGGCAGCCAGGAGCAGATAAATATTTTCTAAGTTTTGGGGGGGCCCTGTGGGCAGCCCACAGGCCATATTTTGCCCACCCCGATCTAATGTGACGTATGTACATCAGTATGTCAAATTCTGTTTATCTGAATGGCCCTTTTGACATAAGGGGAAAATTTCTTAAATAACTCAAACATGATTTAAACCAGTATAATAATCATCTGGGTGGAACCGTCTTCCTAAGATCATCGCAGAAGAGATCCTCAGAACACTAATCTTTTCCACTTTCCTGCCTACCTAGAGTGAGGGTTCACCTGTTTTTTAAAATTGTCCTTCATCATACCCAAACTCTATTGAGAGTGCTCTGCCAGCCATATTGGATAAGATTAGAGCCTGAACGTGCTAGAAGTAGGACTTAATGGGTTATAGTGGGGAGGGATATGTATTGTACCTATTGAACTTAGAAAAATAATACAGGTGCATTCTTGAGGCAGTTATACAGGAGGCAATGGGAATTGTGGGCACAGGAAATAAACTGATAAGTGGTTGGACTGTTTATTATTTTAAAGACCTCTTAGTTCTCTTTTCTTTTTTATCCCCCTCCCCACTGCAAATGAAGCAAATGTTGGTCATAGCATAGGAAGAAAGTAGGGCTGGAAGGGACTGCATGATGTTATCTTGTCCAGCCTCTAGATTAAGGTAGGATCATTACTGATGAAACCACACCAACCAGGTGCCAGTCCAACCTGATTTTGAAAATTTACAGGATTGGAGATTCCATAACTTCTCAACTCTATCCTCTCTATAGGGCGGTGTGAAACAGCACCATTTCATTTTGACTTCTGCTTCACTGTTTCAATGGGAAAGTGTTTCATTTCAAGTTTTGTTTCATTTCAAAAGCACTGTTCTGTTTCATTTCATTGAAACTGTTTCACTGTTTTGATGCTGTTTCAACATTTTGCCCATAGGCTATAATGGAAAGCACAAAACTGCCTATAACTTTGTCATTTTTTGGCAGATCAGGATGGGAACAGCAGGCATGGTAGCCTGCTGAGGCCATGAAGCCTTCCAAGTTTCAAGGAGATAGGTTCAGGGGTTTCTGGGAAACTGCACCTCAAGCTGCTAACAAGCAAGACTCATGATGTATGTGACTATGTGTGTGTGTGTGTGTATGTTAAGATGCACCCTCACTGGCGCTGGGGCCTCTACATGACATGGTAGTATGTCCCAATGAGGTCTCCTCCTCCCCTACAGCCTCAGTCTGGTAGACTACTTTAAATAACAACAGGTAAATTAATAACTTAGTAGCAGCAGCACAGTAGCACCAGCAGCACCTCAGGCAGCTAAACTGTGACAGAGCCCTTCTTTCCTCTCCTGCAGGAGCTTCTTCTCCAGCATGTGTGTTAAGGCATGCCCTCACTGTGTCCTTCTCCCTCCCTCTCCGTACTTTTTGTTTCCCTGCTGGCAAGCCCAGCTTCAGCTTTGAAATTCAAAACTTTTCAAAATTTTTGAAATGTTTTGACTGCCCTTGTTTCATTTCAAAGCTGTTTTGAATCCCTTTGTTTCATTTTGATTTTGCTGTTTTGAGCTCGAAACAAGACAAAACAGCGTCAAAACGAAACAGCCAGTGAATTTTCACACAGCCCTAATAAATACCCTTCAAGTATTTGAAGACTGTTATCAAATCCCCACTCGGTCTTTTCTTTGCTAGGCTAAATAATCCTAGCTCTTTTAGCCTTTCCTCATAAGTCATGGTTTCTAGGTCTCTAATAATTTTTGTTGCTCTCTGTGGGACTCTTTCCAATATGTACACATCCTTTTTGAAGTGTGGGTCACAAAACTGGACATAGCACTCCAGGTGAGGCCTCAGTCCTGAGTAGACTGAAAAATCACTTCCCTTGACCTGCAAGTGACACTCCTGTTGATACAGCTCAGTGTACTGTTGGCCTTTTTTGCCACAAGAGGACATAGTTGGCTCATATTCAGCTTATGGTTTATTGTAACCCCCAAGGTCCTTCTTTGCAGGACTGCAGTCTAGCCAGTCATTCCCCCATTTGTATTTAAGCATGAAATTATTTTGTCTCGAGTGCAGGACTTTACACTTGTCCTTGTTGAATTTTATCTGATCGATTTCAAGTTGATCACATAGAATATCTATTTACACGCATCCAAAATCTAGATCAATGCTAATTACATACACCTGGCATTGTATCAGTGAAAGAGCAGACATTTACCATCTATTTTGTTAAATTTGAGCTTCAAAATATTTTTAGTAAGGAGGACAGGGCCTTTCAGTCCCTGTGTTCAACTAATTGTACTTCTATACTTCTGGAGTAGGCATTTGGTTTAGCATGAGAACATTTACATAGACTCAGATATCTGATTCATTGCTGCTCTGCTAATTGTCATGTCTATTTAAATTAAGCTTATTTAATTAGTTAAAATAATCACACTTGGCTTCTAATTAAACTAGACTGAAAACTGAAAAAAAGGTGAATATTTTTGAAAACCTTGCTAAGTACATTAAGACTTCATCACCATAATAAGACTAAATTATGATCTTAACTGTAAAGCAGAGAGCGAATCTTAAAATAGACCTAATTTGTTTCCTGCCACTTGTGCTTTTAATAAGATGGTAAGCTGTTGCTTAGTGGTGTATTTCCATTAATTAAAGAAATGCTTTTTGTACTTTATCTTCATTCAAATGTGAATATTTTTCTTAAGAACAGAAAAAAAAATTCTGGTAACAAAATAGTTGTACAATGTTAATATAAGTGCTTAGATATTATAATAACAGGCTCTGTTTCCTAGCAGAAGGAGAACATAATGCAGTGCAATGGTTGGAAGTTGAAGCTACAGTACAAATGTTTAATACTGAGGGTAATCATTGAATCAATTTATTGAGGAACATGGTGCATTGTGCAACTCAATGCCTGTACCTGAAGACTGGATATCTTTCCAAAAAAATATTGCGACTCGAACAGAAGTTGAGGTTGGATGTAGAAATTATTGTGTGTGATATATGTTTTGTGCTAAGCAAGAGGTCAGAGTAGATTATTATAATGCATCAATCAGCCTTTAGAATCTATGAATTTAACTACAGAAGCAACTTAGCATGAGATAGATACTATGTGAATTTATCATTTATGAATGACTTTGCAGTAACTATTTATATGTCTACTCATTCCCCATGGTAAATATAAGCTAGTTTACCCTGCCATCATCAGGGTTGTTTTAATTTTGCTGTTCTCATAAATTTAAAATAATTTACAGGACCACTGCACAGAGATCTGTCTATGTTTGCTTTGGAATCTTTAAACTGACTTCAGAGTCATATACTGTCTTTGGCTGAAATTCAACTCGAAGTCTTACTGACTGAGGTGGGATTTATTGAGAACCCCTTTGCTAAGGGGTAAATTTCCCCTGCATGGAGTTAATTTTTTTTGGTCTAAAATCTTATTGGACTAAATTTAAGTACAAATTTTCATGGATAACCTCTATATTTTCCCCATATAAAGACCTTGATATATTATGAAATTATTTTTACTGGACTTCTTTGGACAAAACCTAAAAATGGTTGTTTTAGCTAGAGAACTTCTGTGAAACTCATTTATTATGCAGTCAAGAAATGGATATTTCCAGGATTTGTGAGATTTAGCTAATCATTGCTTAGGTTAAAGTTGCCAAATCTTGTCACACCAAACAAATGCAAAGCTTGTGATCAGGAAGATAATAATGCATATTTAACTTTTCCTACACACACATCCTTTTTTGGCCAGACCAGAGGACTGTTTGCATTATATCACAGTTGTTCAATGGGTGGCCCACAGGCTGCACATGGCCCACAAGCCCTTGGCTCCTACACAGCCACTGCTCCTCACATTGCTCTGGCTGCAGTAGTATCTGGGATATGCAGACTCCCTTCTCCTCCTCAGACTCCCCTTCCCTGCCCCTGTCCCAGGTGTGGTAAGGTGGGGCAACATGACATGGCACCTCCCATGTTCTGGGAGAAATGGTGCATCAAAGCACTTGTGCAGTACAGTGGGGAGCAGTGGTGACACATAGAGGGTACACAGGGGTGCATATGCACCCCCTGAGAGCACTAAAGCACCCCCTGACAGCCAGTATTCCCCACTTAGGTGACAGGCAGGGGGGCAGGTGGGAGTGTTAGTACCCCCATGAAAGTACTGGCTGGGGGGGTAGGGACACCAGGAGAAGTGCCACTGGCACTTCCAGGTGTCCCCCTGGCACTTCTGGGTGCACTGCTGGCCCTTCTGGGTCAGTGCGATTGGCTGGTGGGGGTTGGGGAGCGGTCGCTGACTCAGGAGGCACCAGTCATCCATAGTGGGAGCCCACAGCCAGGGAACTGAGGGTGAGGTCAGGCCATGCTTACGGTCAGGAACCTAATCAAATTGTGATTTTTGCAGAGTTTGCAGAAATCGTGAAATCAGGTGATGTCTGAGAAATTTGTGGGGAGAAAGAAAGTACTAAAACTAAAATGTTGGCTCCCCAGTAGGAAAGTGGGGAGGCAGGCTGCCAGCATGAAGGCGAGCAGGCAAGATGGCTGTTTCCCCTGCCTCTCACTGCTGATTGGCTGATAGGGCCAGTCAGTGGAGAGAGGCTTGGCCACATAATGGACAGCAGTCTCAGCAAATCAGTGGCAAGGGCTGAGGCTGTATGATGGACAGCCCTCTTAACCAATCAGCAGTGGGAGGTGGGACAACTGGCGCCCTTTGTCCAATCAGACAAGGAGAGTTGTGTTGCAATAAGCTCATGAAAATGGTGGCAGACTTCATGTTCTGCCTACAAATTAGCCTCCTGCCTTCTCGATTTGGATAGGTCCCTACTTATGGCAGTGGGGATGTTTCTACCCACATGGTATGATGGGGTTGGGTCCTATCCCATGTGGTGCACAGCTCAGGAGCTCTGTAGTTTGTGTTGGTGTAGCCTGAAGACCACTTAACAGTTGGACAGCCCTCTCTTATGAGAATGTATATATGTGTAATGGGTGTGCACCTTCATATTGTGGGGGGTAATTTAGGGACTAACTTTTGACAATGTCTCTTCTTTTCCACATTCGCTGAATTACTAGGACTCCTACTGTAGACAGAGATATTTTGTACAAAATAACAGTTTTCATGTTTTATGAAGACAAAGTATGCCTTCAAGTTGTTTTACAGATGGTTGAATGATTTCTCCTTTCTGTTGACAAACTTATTGGAGCAAATAACAAACAATTTAATCCTAAAATGACATAGAAAAAGTTTCTGGATTTTTAAGTTTTTTGATTCCAAATACAAGATTTTTCTTTTCAACATCTCAAGAAAAAAAAAGATGTCGGTATTTGGATTGTAGACACTAATTGTTGAAACTAATTCATAGATTCATAGATTGTAAGTCTGGAAGGGACCTTGGAAGGTCATCAGATCCAGCCCCCTGCACTAAGCAGGAAAGATAACTGGGGTTCAGGTGACCCAGCAAGGTGACTGTGTAGTCTCCTCTTGAAGATTTCCAGGGTAGGTGATTGCTCCACCTCTGGAGGGAGCTTATTCCACAGTCTGGACACATGGACTGTGAAGAAGTTTTTCCTAATGTTGAGCCTGAATTGGTGTCCCAGGAGTTTGTGGCCATTACTCCTAGTTTTCTCCTTAGGTGCCCTGGTGAACAGTTGCTCACCAAGCCCCTGATGTACTCCCCCAGTGTAGCAGTAAGCTGCTACCCCTCAGCTTTCCCCCCTCAGCTTTCTTTTCTTCAGGCTAAAAGTTCCAGATCCCTCAGCCTTTCCTTGTAAGGCTTGCCATGTAAGACTTTAATCATATGGGTGGCTCTTCTTTGGACTCTCTCAAGCTTGTCTATGTCCTTGTTAAAGTGTGGCGCTCAGAACTGGATGCAGTACTCTAGCTGTGGTCTCACTAGTGCTGAGTAGAGTGGAAAAATCACTTCCCTGGTTTTGCTGGAGATGCATCAATTGATGCATGCCAGAGTATTATTTGCCCTACTGGCTACAGCATCGCACTGCTGGCTCATATTCGTATTGTAGTCTATTATTACCACCCCCCCCAGTCCCTTTCATTCATGGTACTAGTCTGTTTTGTGCTGCCAAGCCTGTAGGTGTGTTAGGGGTTGCTCATCCTGATGTGGAGCACTTTACATTTTTCAACGTTGAACTTCATCAGATTACAATCTGCCCAACTTGCTAGCCTGTCTAGGTATGTCTGTATCTGTGGCCTAGCTTCAAGTGTGACCACACTTCCCCATAACTCGGTGTCATACAAGAATTTGGCCAGTGAGCTCTTCACCCCCACATCCAAATCATTAATAAACATTTTGAAAAGTACTGGACCAAGCACTGACCCCTGTGGGACACTGCTACCTACTTCTCACCAGGATGACACAGATCTGTTCACTACAACTCTCTGGGTCCTATCCTGCAGTCAGTTTCTCACACCTGACTGTCTCAGAGTTAAGCCCACAATCGTCCAATTTTCTCATGAGGACATTGTGGGATACTAGATCAAAGGCCTTTTGAAAGGCAAGGTATACAATGTCAACCTGCTCTCTCATGTCCAGGTGGTGAGTTACCTGGTCATAAAAGGAGATGAGGGTGGTAAGGCGAGACCTGGCTGTGACAAAGCCATGCTGGCCGTCATTCAGAATCTTACCGACTCACTGGGTGCTACTTGGTTGGGGGGAGGGGTGAAATCCCCATTGTCCCACACTGTGTGGGGGCTCTGCATGAGCCCCCCAGCCCCTCTCCACTGTCCTATCCCCCCCGGCTGCCCCACCCACCCCAGCTCTGGCTCCTTAAGAAAAAAAAACAGAAAAATCTTGGACTCACTATTCCTGCTGGTGGGGGGTGATCCTTGCTGCCTTCCACTGGGCCCACACTGTGTGGGGGGCTCTTCCACAAGCCCCCCAAAACCCTGAGGCCACTGCAGAAGCAGAGAGTTCTGAGGTTTTTCTTGTTTTTTTTTGGTGGGTGGGGCAGCCATGGTGGGGCTGAGACAGTGGGGAGGGGGACTCGTGGCAGGGCCCCCCATGGAGCATGGGGCAGTAGAGGGCAGCCGGGATAGCCCCCCCACCCGGCAGTATCCGGTGAGTCTGGACTTTTTTTTTAAAGGGCGCAGAGCTGGGGTGGGCAGGGCAGCCTTGCACGGGGCTGAGGGAGCAGGCAGGGGCTGGGGGCTGGCAGGATTCCCGCTATGGTCCCTTGCCTGCCCTCTACTTACCAGCTCCTAGTCCAGCTGCAGCTCCAGGCTGCAGCCACTGGGGACTGTCTGAATCATCTTTTTCCAAAGATTCAGAGAGCTTCGACTCAATTAGGACCTTTTAATTGGTCCCCTGATTCGATTCGGATTCAGAAATTTGGCCACTGAATCGGACCGAATCTTGTCCAAATCAAATCACCACCCAAAGCTTTGCACAGCCCTAGTGGCCACAGCTCTGGTTTTGGCTCTGGGCTTGGACCTGAAGCTGGAGCTGACCTACAACCTACCTCAGGCCAGGATAGCTCATTTAGTCGGGGAGAGGGAGTTCACAGTTGGGGAAGTGTGAGGGAAACTGTGGAGTTGGGAGAAATAGGGGAGATGCACATATACAGCTTGGGGGCAGTGCAGGGGAGACCAAGAAGCCTGTCCCTTCCCTCTCAACTCCCCCTTATTTACATATGGTTCAATTTTTGCTTAAAAACTCTTAAAAGAAATCACACTTAGAATTTGGAGGTTACCAGAACTTAGCACTCTTTGGTTCATGATGAAACTTGGTGAACACTTTTTGGTTGTATTGTTTTAAAATAAAAAGAACACAAAGCTTTATATAATCCTGGACATAATTTGATATTTTGATTTCCCCTCTTTGTGTGAAATATTTAGTTTTTTCAAGGCTCCAAAATAGTTTCCCCTTATGTTTCTCCTTTTATCTCTTTCCTCACACTGTCCATTCCACCCATGATTTATGATCAATTGGTCTCCTTCCACCCTTACACCCCGGCACTTTCTGAGATCCTAATGATACTTTGAGTTTTAATGATGTACACACTTCTATCCTGTAATATATTACAGAAGTGTGTGTGTTAATCATGTGCATGCACAGAAACCATTTGCTAACTCATGGTGTTCTTAACTTTACAGTTCAGTCCTACTGGTTTAATTGGTCTGAATCTCTGTATCATTCCCCATTTCATAGGCTGTAAAATGAGATTGTAAGGTCTTCAGGGAAGGGACATCATCTTTATATGTCACAAAATGCCTAGCAAGCTGCACTATGAAGGGTTAAGCACATTTAGTGCTAGAATATTTTGTAGCTATTTCAATATTAAGATCTACATATCATACAACATAATTTTCCAGCCATCATGCCCCTTTCAAAGTCAATGGGCCAGATTATATTCCATCTATTAGGCATCTTAATGGATTTAGGCACAAAATATCTCTATGCCACTTTGTTTAAGCTCCTGAAAATCCGTTAATACATTGAATTTTGTAACACAGCACCAGCTTTCCTTTAAAACTTTACTTTAAAAAGGTGGAATGGGATCTGGTCTAAGTCACTTGTCTTGGTTCCAGAGGTTTCTAATTTACACAGCTGCAAATAGGTACATGGTCAAAGATGACCCCAGTTGAAATAGTTGTATCACTCCTTGTATGCTCTTGGTTGTACAAATGGGCTTGTTTAATCACTCCCGTCAGATAGACCATAAAACTTGGAAAAACCTGCATCTTCAGAGCTCAGGGGGCAACTTACAGCACACAGTGCATACAGCACACAACTTACAACACCTTGCATGTCTGGGCTTTGTATTTGGCTTCAAAGTCATTGCAAGATGAAAGAGAGATCTGAAGATAGAGGATCATTTTATTCATGGCAAAAGTTACTTTTAATTAGAAACCGATCTTAAATCTTACCTTTGTAAACTTGTTTTGGGAGAAATGCCCTATTTAACATTCAGGTATTTCACAATAAGAGGTTGATTTTTTTTTGACAGGAATTAGTAGCATGCTGTAAGTTTTAATGAACTTGCCTACATTAAGGAGATAGAAGAGAAAGGTTAACATGCTATCTGTCAGATATTACTGCTCATCATCTGGGAAAATTTAAATCATGAAAAAGAGACAGAGGCTGACTTGGTTAGATCTGCTCTGTTTCTTGTTTTGTTCCAGATCCCATGGCCAAGCATTAAGTCTGTCACATCTACAGTATTTCAAGTTAATTTAGCAGCTCTAATGAGGCCAATGTAATGTTTCTACACTGAACAGAACACTGGTATCTAGATTTGTGGTGTGTCACCTCTGGATGGAAAATTCATTTCAATCTTATTCAGTAATTCCAAGACTTCTCATTATTTCTACCCAAAATAACAAGCTTCCCCCAATCCCTCCCTGCTCCTGGAAATAAGCCCTTGAATAACTCAAGACTGGCAGTTAAATATTTGTTAAAATCCATGTTTAGAAATAACCATAGAGAATGATCATGTCATTTAGACAGGAAAGCAGGCTGTAACTGCATTTCTTGAGAGCTTTGGTAGAGAAGGGGTTTTTTTTTAAATATATATTTTATCCACAAATGTTGAATGACTCTTTTCTTTTGTATATCTGGATTAATACTTTATGTAGGTTTCTTTTTTTCTACTATTCCTACTCAGGACAAATAATTTATGTAAATAACTTGTATTCTGAGGTTTCTACTTTTCTGGATATTTTGAGTTGGGAATTTTTTCACATAACTGATTTGAGCCCTGTGGCTGGGGAAAAGAACAGCAGACTTTTCTGAGAACAGAAAAAGTATTTTTCTTAATCAGTCAACCAACACTGCTATCAGATGACCAAAATGGATGACTTTAAACTCCAGAGGTCTGCTGGGCAAAAGTTTATGAGTTTGTCAGACTGTCCACACAGGTTAAATCCAAGACAGGGTAAGAAATGGCAGATAAGCTTAAATGTTTGAGTCAAGGAAAGAGAATATGAATGAAAAAGAAATAGTATCCTTGGGTATTTTTTCTATTTTATGACATTAGGAAACTTCATTTAAAACAGTGGGGGCCAGCCTTTATGGTAAGTGTGTCATAAATTATCCCTTCACCCCCCCATGTGCCACTGCAATCCCCTTCCCTTCCTCAATTAGTTGCTCTCCTTTCTGCTTCCTGCCCTGTGTTCCCTGCCCCATCTGCTGCTGTGCTTTGTGCTTCCTGCCCTATCTATGCTGTGTTGGCTGCCTCCTCCACAATCTGCCATGTTCCACATAGGGTCTGCCCATGCTACCTGTGGAACACAGGCTGCAAATTGGCCACCGCTTGATCTAAAAGATGTACCATAATATGTATGGCTTTAAGATGATCTTTTTATATTATCTTGTCATATGTAAGACCATATAGCATGTGAATTATAGCAGTTGAAAGCTTGGCAGGAAAGTTAGAAGTTAGTTAACATTAGCAAGCTGTCATTAACAAGCTAACCTAATAAGATAATAAATTAGTTTATTTAAAAGCAGTCATTACACTTGGATAACTAAGTAATTTGTGATTAGAACTTTTATTAAAATCTCTACATGTAGGCACAGTTCTAAGCTAATACATAATGTTATTTTTTGATAAAATATCAGATTGATACTTTAAAGTTAATTAGCAGTCTGATCAGCAGGTTCAGTTAAAGACTTGTCTTAAGTGGAATGAGAATAAATAATATTCTATAGCTATTTTAAAAAAGCAAAATTTTAAGGTGATCCACTTTACTTTTAATCATCATGAGTAGCATTCTTGCTCGTTATTTGGATGGAGAGTTTGGAAGGCTTTTTCCTTTCAAAGACTCTTTCTTTTGTTTGGTTAGTAATACAGAGCTAGGAAAGTAACCATGGTCACAATTAGTTTGATGTGCCAGGCATGAGAGGTCAAAATAACAGGAAGCTTACTGGAATAATTTAGCCCTGTCAGAATTCATGTGCTTGGGGGACTGTTGTTTTATAGCGTGAGTAGCAGGTGACACTGAAGGTAGCATTGCAAGTGAGGGGGAGTGGAAGAATGATGTAGATGAGAAAAATAATATTCTCACTTTTAAAAATGATTTCCTTTATACTTCATGAGTACTTACCAGTCTCTGAAAATATTAAAATGTAAAAGAATAAGACCAAAAAAACCAGAACATTGTTTTAAATTAAAATTAATTGAAAGGCTAAAAGTGTTTTGGCAGCTGTCACCAGATGGCACTGTGACACATAAGGTATGTTTACACTGCAGGGCTGGCTGGGATCTGTCCCGGTCTGGGACAGAACACAGCCAGCTCTGGGCTGTGAGGAGAGCGCTCCGTACTGGGAACTATCCCAGTCTGGAGCAGGTCCCAGTCAGCTCTAGGCTATGTGGATAGTGCTCCGCATAGCCTGGGGCTGGATGGGAACTGTCCTGCTTCTGGTGATACCCATAGTGGTTCTTAGTTTGGTCTCTGATTTAATATATGTATTCATTAGGGATGTGCGAAACTTGGGCAGCTGTTTCATTTTGGAGATGTTTCGGCACATTTTGGCACCCAAAATGCCAAATCTGAAACTAAAGGAAACCATCCAAAACATTTTGGATGTTTCAGAAAGTTTTGGAGGCAGGCTCATCGGGAAACAGACTCATAAGAGAGAGGGGAAAGAGGGAGGGATGGACTGGTTTGCTATTGACATCTGTAGCTAGCCAGTGTCTGTGATATGTTGCTGAGGTCCCTTCCAATCCCAGTGCTCTGGGGGAGGGATGAAGGAAGAACATATAAGGTTGTTTGTGAACTGCTCTCTGCCTTTTGCGAGATCTGTTTCCTGCAGCATGACCAGCAGAGCACAGCATCTGAAGGGTCTAGGCTGGTAGGTAGTTTCTTGCTACCAAGTTGTAGCAACCCATTAGCCAATCCTTTCCCACTTACCCTTGCCTACCATCCCTATTGTTAATCCCTTTCAAATATTTCTTCCCAAAAAATCCTCTTATTTATTCATTATTTTTTTTCACCCCAAACAAAAAGAAAGCTGTGCTTTGCCTGGCAGTGTCTCATCACTGTACAAGAGAGGACTACACATATACAGCACATGGACACACATTTTCCAGCATGCCAAACATGAAGCTTAACTGGAAAGGCAGGTGCCAGGTCTTCTGGCAGGGGAGTGAGAGGGGGCAGAGGGAGATCTGTTAGTTTGCCTTACCCTGCACCAAACTTAGATGCCCCCTCTTTCCTAGCAGCCATGAGGGCTCTGCTGCTCATGGCAGCAAGGAAGTGGGAGCAGTGTCTGCACCTGCACCACCTCCACTAACACCAGCAATAATAATAAACCCCAGCACCACGAGCATGACAGTCTCCTCCATCCCAATTTCAGTTCCTAGCCTGAGCCTTCCAGTGCCAGAGGAAGAGCTAGATCTAGAATCAGGGGAACTCAGTGCCATAGCCAGAGAAGTTCTGGGGAACGAGGGGAATCTGTGTTTGTGCTCCACACCCCACAAGTTCCCCTAGAGCCAGGTCTCATTCTCTGGAAAGCATCTTGGAGGAGGTTGAGGTTGTGGAGGAAAGTGGCTCAGCTGAGTTAGCTCCTCCTGTTGTGCCTCTGCCTGTTAAAGAGGGGGATAAGGCAGGATCTACACCCAGAGCCCAGAAGTGAGGGGGCAGTGTAACGTGTGGGATTATTCTGAGGTGGCAGGTGATCCCACATATGCTATCTGCCTGCACTGCCAATGCAAGACCAGCTGGGGCAAGGACAAGAAACACTTCAGTACCATGGGGATGCTCATGCATCTCAAGAGGCACCACCTCCTTGCCCCCGTGCTCCTCCTCAGCCTGGCACCAGTGGAAGCATGCATAGAGGAAAGTCCCCCTTTCGCTCCAAAGCCTCCATCCCCCAGAAGCAGAGGTAGGCCACCTTGGACCAGTGTGGGAAAAAAGAAGGGAAAGGAGGGCATGTTCCAAAGGTGAGCAAGGTCACTCAGAGCGTAGGGGAGATGCTTGCTTTGGATGGCCATCCCCTTTCCTTAGTTGAGCAGCCAGGGTTCAGGTGGCTCATGGTGCTCATGGCCCCATCATACCACATACCTGCATGCGCCATCTTCAGCAGGACAGTGGTGCCCTCCCTGTATGAGGCATGTAGGGAGTACTTGAAGGAGGAACTGAGCAAGGCAGGGCCACAGGTGGCCTTGCACTTCACTTTGGACATCTGGAGCAGCCGGGGTGGAGATCATGCCTACCTCTCCCTTACAGGGCACTGGTGTGATCAGTCAGGCTGTTGGTGGGCTCTGTTTCAAGTGGAGGTGATGGATGAGTCCCACACAACAATGGAGATCATAGGAGCCATGAACTGCATGGTGCAGGGGTGGCTCATTGGGCAGGGTAAGCTCACCTGTGGGTTCATGGTCATCGACAATGTGGCCAATATGGTCAAGGTGGTCCATGATGCCAACTTTGTTGACATCCATGGTGTAGCACAGAAGTTCTACCTTATAGTCAGGGCAACCTTGGAGGGGGACAGAGCTGCTGGGGAGAGTGCCGTCACAACCAGCCAGCTCATTTCAAAATGCAGGAAGGTTGTGGGCTACTTTCATTGGAGCATCAAGGGGGATAAGATGCTGTGGGATAAACAGGCAGAGCTGAGCATCCTGCAGCACAAAATCATGCAGGATGTGGAGACTCAGTGGAACTCCACAGACCTGAAGGCTGGTCGAACAACAGAAGGCCATCCCTGACAAGGCCTTACTTGGGGAGATTGGGATCAGTGCCCCCCTTAACAAAACAGAATGGGATACCATCTCCCAGATCTTGTTGGTCCTCAAGCCATTCCTCAAGGCCACCAAGAGTCTCAGTGCTGGCGATGCCCCCCCTTAGCCAGGTGATCCCCATAGTGAGGGAGCTTCAGAACTGAATGGAGAAGTTCCAGGGGATTGATGTTCGTGGGTGGGGCAAAATGCTGTCACAAGAGGTGAAGTACTGGTAAAGCAGTGCATCAAGTGAAGGAGTGCATCAAGAAATGGCTGGATCCATTGCAGTCCAGTACAGTGCACATGCTGGTGGCCATGTGTGATCTGAGGGTTAAGGGGAGTGTGTGTGTCAGCAGAATCCTGGATTACTAGACAGAGGTGCTGGTGAACAGAGTGCAGGAGGCACAAGGGCACAGGTGGGGGGATGTAGAAGAGGGGGAACCACTGTCCCGTGCCAGCACTCCATCCATCAGCCAGTCTCCTCCACCACAGGTGCTTCCAATGTGGGCCAAGGGCATGGCTTCCATGTTGGGGTCCAGAGACCCCAGACCCCAGCATCGGGCAGGTAGTGCTAAGGTCTCAGTGGCTTCCTATCTTGCTGAGGATGTGGAGCCACTGCTCTGAGACCCTTTGGCTTACTGGGCAAGCCACAGCCATGTGTGGCAGGATCTGGCCACAGTTGCCTGGGAAGACCTGTCTTGTCCACCGACCAGTAGCAGGTAAAAGTGGAGAGGTACCTGGAGAGTAAGATATTGGGCAGGTTATAGTGTCATAAATCCAGGGTCTATATTGAGTCCATGAGTTTCTGTATCTAGCCGGTTGATGAAGAGAAGTTCATAGGCTCGTCTGTGAAAAATGGTTTATAAATTCCCTTTCAGGATCAGGCCTGAGAGATTGGAGAGAGATTGGTTTTCTTGTGAGAGAGATTGGTTTTCTTGTGAGAAATGTGTCCCCACAGGTAATTGGGTATTCTTGTATGTAATAGATTTCTGGTGTGCATTCATTCTAGTGCCCAGTTGCTGCTTGGTGTCTCCTACATATTTCCATCAGGGCATTTGGCGCACTGGATGAGATATATACCATTTCTGGAGGTACAGCTGTAAGATCTAGGAGTGGTGATGGTTCTTTTGTAGGGTGTAGTAATTGTGGGGGTATTGGATATATGTTGGCAGATTTTGCATTTCTTGTTATGTCATGGTCTGGATCCATTTGGTGTGTTTTGGGCTGTAGGACGTTTGCTTCTGGTGATGAGGTTAGCAAGGTTTGGTGGTTGTTTGAATTTCCAAAACACTTTTCACAGATGAGCCAATGAACTTCACTTCATCAGCATCCTAGATAAAAAAACTCATGGACTCAATATAAACACTGGATTTATGATGCACTGTAACCTGCCTGACATCTGACTCCACAGGTACCCTCCCATTTTTACCTGGCTGCTATATCTCCCTTCCCCCCACCCCTCCCAGCCCATCTCTCACCCCCTGACACCTCAATTTAGATTTTCCTGAAAGCTTGCTAAGATATATTTCCCCAACTATTCAGTTGGTATAATAAAAGATATCAGAGGTACCCTTGAGTGGCCTGTGCTGGGTCCAGGACCCAAACTGGGGTCTAAGGGCCAGGGGCCCACCATGAGGAATGCCCAGAGCAAGAGGCTCGGGATTCTAACTGGCCTGAAGGTAGGGCCAGAGCCTAAGGGGGACCCAAAGGTCCCAGAGAGGGAAGCACAGCTGGAGGGGTTGAATAATGCAATGTGTGAGGCTGCAGTGTAGGGGAGGTACAGAGCTGTGGAATGGACACTACCCCAAGACACCTAAATGGGCAGCCTCCCACCAGGGAAACATCTGAATCAGTTTTCCATCAACGTGTGCCAGAAAAAAGAGGGGCGGGTGGTTGGCCCAGAAACAGGTGGGTGGGTGGAGATCTAACCAGCACTGGGAAGGCCCACTGTTATAGGCTACCATGGCTGCTGTTTTCATCTCACTGTGCCTTAACACACACACGTCACTTGTTTTACTTTGAACAGTTTGAGGTACAGTTTCACAGAAATGCCTGCATCTATATCCTTGAAACTTGGCAGGCTTCATGTACTCAGAAGGGGCTACTATCCCTAAAATTTTCATCTGAATCAGGCAAGAAATGACAAAGTTATAGGCATTTTAGTGATTTCCCATTATAGCCTATGGCCGAATCACCAAAACAGCATCTAAACTCCAAAACAGATTCAGCCAAATCGAAACGGAACAGTGATCCAAAACACTGAAATGAATCACTGTCCCTCCCAAATGGATGAATCCAAAACTGAATTGAAACAAAACTGTTTCTCACAACCCTAGTATTCATTGGTAACCCTTGGGACAGGTACCTTCTTGTGATCTGGTAGGGAGGATTGCCTCAGTACTATTTTGCCTATCTATAGGACTGATGCTATGTGTAAATAAATAAAACAATATTGCATATATACAACATACTATGTCACAAATTTGTTCCTATACTAGAAAAACAACTTCCAAGGTGCCAAAATTCAGCTACTGAGAGGAGGCAATGGTGTAAAGCATAAGATACAGAGGTAGGAAGGAAAGGTTTTATATTGCAGCATGGATTCCAACTGTTTAGGATAAGGATTATATTTATTTTGTTTTGTCAAATAGAAAACACCTGTCACAATCCAAGGAACCTGGCTAGAGTCGGCGTAGTAATACCAATAACAGTAGCCTGCAACTATTATTTAATTGTGTCAAAATAACATAGCAATTCTCTTATGAGAATTTCTATCTCACTTTCTCTGAAGTGTATCCAATAAAAAAGAGAGAATAATGGGAATAATTGAATCTATGGAGTTAACATTCCATTTTAGAGAGTGACCCAGCAAAGAGTGGGTTAAAAAGTAGTAGCCTGCCAACATAGGAAATTATCAAAAGAATAGCCAGAATTGTACTGCATGACTAACTCCTGCCAGCATGACAAGTTCAAAATAATTGAAAAGATTAAATAAAAATGACAGACTATTGATGAGTCAGTTGATATTTATTCTGCATTTTACTAGAATGCTGATGGTCCTTTTGTGAAGCCAGTATATCTGGAATGATATGATAGTTAAAAACCTTTTAATGTAACAAAACTAGATTGAATTTTCATCATGATTTTCTGATTCTTTTAGGAAACCTCACTTGTCACTTGATCTACCAGCCATAATTGTTGGTTTAATGTGAAAGTTTCGGGAGTCCTTTGTTTGATTTATGGCTTGCTGTTCAGTAGAGACCATGGATGTAATTTAAACACATAATCCTTTCTATGTTGAAATCGTCCTAATCCATCTTGATAGGATGGTTAGCCTTATTGTTGTAACATACTAATCCTGATGTTAAAAGGTATTCTTGTATCTGGTAGAATGGAGTTCTTTAGCTTGAGGCCACCCAATAAAGAAGTCTGATCTCCTTCACCTGTGAGTGATACACTGAGCAAAATCATGCTAGCTGCTGTGGTAGGTCATGTATATATGAGAGAGATCTCTGGTAAAAATAAATAAATAGGTAAGCAAAAGTGTTTGAATAGCATGATGTAAAACAGCTTTTATTTTGGTGTGCTTTCTGGTTTATGTTGGTGGACCTCCTTAGGGTGCCTTAGGGGGTCATGGACCCTCAGTTAAGAACCACTGCTGTAGACAAGGGGTTCTCAACCTTTTTTTTCCTTGGGCCCCTGCCTAGCATGCTATAAAAACTTCATGATCACCTGTGCCACAGCAACTCTTTTTCTGCATATCCCACCCCCCCATGGTCCTCAGTGTTGTGTTCCCCTCCTGTCTCCCCATCTGGTCCTTGTCCCTGCGTCCCTTGCCATTTCCCTCCCCACCACCCATCCATAGTTTCATAGTTTCTAGGGTCATAAGGGACCTGAACAAATCATCAAGTCCTACCCTCTCCCCTAGGCAGGAACAAGTGCTGGGATCACATAATACCCCATCCAACCTCCTCCTGAAGACTCCCAAGGTAGAGGAGAGCACCACTTCCCTTGGGAGCGTGTTCCAGAGCCTGGCAACCCTAACCATAAAGTAATGCCTCCTGATATCATGTCTGAACCTGCTCTCAATCAATTTGTGGCTGTTATTCCTTGTTATCCCAGGTGGTGCCAGGGGGAACAGAGTCTCACCTATTTTCCGCTGGTCCCCCCGGTGAGTTTATAGTTGACCACCAGATCCTCTCTCAGTCTTCTCTTGTGGAGGCTGAATAGATTCAGGCCCTTTGGTCTATCTTTGTAGGGCCTGGTCTGCTGTCCCCCAACCACATGAGTGGCCCTCCTCCGGATCCTCCCAAAGTTAGCCACATCCCTTTGGAAGCGTGGCACCCAGAAATGGACACAGTACTCCAACTGCAGCCTGACCAGTGCCGTGTAGCGGGAAAGGATCACCTCCCTGGACCTGCTCATGATGCATCTGTAGATGCATGACAAGGTGCAATTAGCCTTATTGACCGCTTCCTTGCATTGGTGGCTCATGTCCATCTTGGAGTCAACAATGACTCCAAGATCCCTTTCTGCCACTGTGTTGTTGAGAAGGGTGTTCCCCAGCCTATGGGTATGTTGCAGGTTCCTTCTCCCTAGACGCAGTACCTTGCATTTGTCTGCGTTGAATTAATTCCATTCTATTCTCATCCGCCCACCTCTGTAACCTGTCCAGATCTAGTTGGATTCTGTCCCTCTCCTCCAGTGTGCCCACTTCTCCCCACATCTTTGACACTGCTTGCCCCTCCCATCTCCCCCCTGGTCCCTGGTGCTGCACCCCCATCCTGTTTCCCCCCTTGGTCCCCGGTGCTGCTTACTTTGGGCATAGGGCATGGCCCCAAGCCAGTGCTGCTGAGCTGGGCTGCAATCCAGAGCTTCAAATGGCTGGGAGCCATGTTCTCTGGTAAAAATAAATAAATAAGAAAGCAAAAGTGTCTGAACAGCATGATGTAAAATGGCTTTTAGTTTTTGTGTGCTCTGTGGTTTATTTTGGTGGACCCCTTGAGGCCATGGACCCTTGGCTGAGAACTGTCGGTGTAGAGAATGCCAGACTGCTCTGTTTTGGTCTTTGTTACTTACGACAGTGATTACATGCTGAATCATCTACAGCATTTCCATAGCATTCATTTACAACCCCAGGCAGAATATATTGCAATAATTAAATATAACTAGAACAAACATAAGGAGTATGTGGCTGCTAGCTGAACGTGGTATGTGTGTCCTTTCTCTTCTTGGGGATGTTGATAAGAATCTGAGCAGTAGTTAGAAGCATTGGGCAGACAGATAATTTTTTAAGGAGAAAGTGGGCTTCTGAATGTTTGTTGCATGCAAGGTGTTGACACAGTAGTGTCATTATTGACTTATATTACTCGCTTGTTCAAGGTGGGCAAAAGAAAAAAGGCACACAAGCCTGACACTGAAGAAAGTCATAGATGTTGACCTCAGAAACCACATGGGATCTACCTTGTGCAAATAGTGCATGTCTGAAACAAAGTCTCATAGTCAAAGTGTGCAGGGCTGAATTTGCAACAAAGTAAGCCTCATCACTTAGCTTGTTAAAGTTAAAAGCAGTCCTTCCTGGGTTAGAGACAAGCAAGTTTTAGTTGCCCTTAGAACTCTGCAGGAGATTGAACCAATTTCTCTGGATGGCAGTTGTGTGCTCTATCTCTGGGCCAGATGCTTACTCCTTTATTCACATTCACTGAAATCTTTCCTACAATTAGCCTTGTTAATTTCCATGAGAATCAGGATAGCAGAGTCTAGCCCTGAGAGAAGGAGATGAAACAGCTACCCTCTACAGGGCTTGTTTCAGCCTACTGTACAGTTTTAATGGTAATGGTCTGTCTCTATAACCCTGGAGGAATGTTGGTATTTAAGGCTCTTCTTTGGCTAAGCTATGCCTGGCTTGCAGCCAGTCAGCTTTAAGGAACCCTTTCTACAGATGTCAGATCCATTGAAACCCTTGACCATATAACTGGTAATCACATGCCATATACAGCTATCAGCAAAGCAAAGTCTCAGTTGCTGTGTAAGTATCTCTGAGAGGAGTCAGCGTTGCTGAGCACTAGACTATCTCCAAATTCTGCTTAGTCAGCTCAGTCAAATTTTAAAGATACAAGTCATGATTAAGTTTGAAAGATGGTAGGCCAGAGAGACGCTTGGTACCAAAAATCAGTGGTGCTGGGCAGCTTTGTTGAAAAGAGTTATAAATGTATAGTATATGGTAGCTTATTTTTTATTAATAAGCATCAACTGATGGAATATTGTCAAAATGAGGCAAATGTTTCAGTGATAAGACAGCAGAAGAGAGTGCCCTGGAAAAAATAATGGCCCTGCAGCAGTATTGAAACCTAATGGATTTTTCTGTGCAACTCCAAGGCAAGCAAGAGTGGAAAATGAGCACACTTCATTTTGCATAAAGTGATGCCATATTCCTGTCATGAGGATCAGCTGTAGTTGCTATGTGACAATATACAACATTATCATAATAGAGAAATTATTGGCATTTATGATAACACAACTGTTTAAAAGAGCAACAAAAGAGTGTTTGAGAGATCAGAATAAGGTAGAAAACACCATCCTCTCCTGCAGTAATATAAATTCAGTTTCTCTCTCTTTGTCTAAAATCAATTGTCCTGGGAAGCAGCATTGCATTCTGACACATGGAAGCCCTTTGTCACAAGCAATTATACTATGCTACATTAAATTGCCACATAATCTATTACATTATGGGACACCGAGTATGTTTAAGCTAGCTTAATTAACCATTCATATAAAAAGGGGTTTATAAAACAGTCCAGAAGCTGTAGGAAGAATTACTTCCAACAACCCCCAAAGGCTTAAACAGAAAGTATAAATATCTGCTAGAAATGCAATTCTATTTTGATATAGAAGAAATAGTTTATTATATAACCTGGGTCAGATTCTGCTCTCTGTGCTCTCAGTAGAGGGTACCTGACCTTACAATTTGCATTATTGAAATCAAAGGGACCATTTTTAGAGTAAACTGCTGCTCAGAGATGAGTACATGGACCTGTATGGTTTGTAAGGAAGTATTGATTACCTCAAGGCTGTCAGGAAGGCAAAATTAAAATCTTTACAATCAAACATGTAGCAATTTGAAGATGGGGTTTGGATGAGTCAGAATCTTTTTCTTTTTTCAAGACTTTGGGCCATCTCAAGACCCCAGAGGGACGGCTGCTTACGGACCCAGGCGAAGTGTGGGGGCATGTCATCGCTGTCTACTGGGACTTGTTTGCGGCTGACCCCACCTGCCAGAGGCCGCTCAGCAGCTGCATGAGGACTTGCCGCACCTCTGTGCTTCACAGGCTGAGGCCCTGGAGTGCAAGTTCTCTCTGGCAGAGCTTGAGGCTGCTGTGGGTTGAACTGTGTGCTGTGTGCCTTGTTCCCAGTGCATCAGGACATCCACCAGGGTTGCCTCCTGTTGGGCATGCTGTATGCCCTGGCCATCAAACCGTTGCTGCACACTCTGCGATGTCGCCTGACTGGCTTAGCCCTGCCACCGGCAGCGGGCCCGACCACCGGCCCCCCGATCCAGCTGATGGTGTACATGGACAACATGACAGTCTTCCTGGGCAGCCAGGAGGATGTGTGGGCCCTGGTGGAATGCCAACACACCTACGAGCTCGCTGCATCAGCCTGCATCAACTGGGGCAACAGCGACACGCTCCTGCTTGGGTCTTGGGTCAGCAGACCACCTCCGGACCTCCTGGGGGGCCTCACCTGGCACTGGGAAGGACTCAAAGCCCTGGGAGTGTTTCTGGGGCCGCCGAGCTTTGCAGCCAACAACTGGGAGGACCTGGCAGAGGGAGTGGAGGCCCGCATGCAGTGCTGGTGCTGGAACTTGCCCACCCTCTCCTACCGTAGCCAGGTCCTCATCACCAACAACCTGGCGGCAGTGACCCTGTGGCACCGCTGCACTGGACCCTCCACCAGAGCTACTCGAGAGACTGCAATGGCTCCTAGTGGACAACCTCTGGGATGGACGCCAGTAGCTCCCATGAGCTGCCCTTTACCTGCCCACCACTGAGGAGGGCCAGGGCCTGATCAACCTGGCCAGCAGGGTGGCTGCCTACCACCTGCAGGCCCTCCAGTGGCTCCTGTATGCGGAGGGCCACCTCCTGTGGTGGCAGCTGGCATGCCAGTTCCTGCACCAGGTGGGCGGCCTTGGCTTTGACCGGGAGCTCTTTATGCTGGACCTCACCTTCCTGAATGGGACAGTCCTTCTCCGTTCTATTGCAGCATGGTGCAGGCCTGGCAGGCTGCCTTCCATCTCCGTCCCCAAGCCAGGCACCTGTGTTTCCCACAGGTGCTTCAGGAGCCCCTGGTCTACAACCCGGCCCTGCAGCATGTTGAACTAATCTAGGGCACTTAGAAAAAGCCACGAATGTTAGTGCAAATCTGCCTTGGACTTTTTTAACCTCTGTGCCTAGCCTTGGCCTATGCAATGAGACTATTTTGGTGAGCTGAGCAATTTTCCTGCTTCACCTTGTCCTAATTCCAAGCTGTGCTGTACTGAGAAGAGTTGCTGACTACAAATCTAATATAAGAGGAAAGTTTGATTTAGGGTGAAATGTCATAATGGTGTCAAATGTATACAAGAATTTGACAGTCCTGTCATTTGCCTTGCACAAGACACTTGGCACTAAGTCAATTTCACTAGGAAAAGTTATCTTTTGCAATGGAAAAAATCACCAGAAAATTTAGTGGCAAATCTTATTTTATTAACTGCTCAATATTTAACCCATTATCTTGAACACAATTATTTCTCATTAACATGACTGGTGGTCCTAGAAACATAGATTCCTCTCTAGACAGTGTATAAGTGTGACTCCTTGTGTTAGGGATTTTTAATTAATTTTAAACTTCAGAAAGTCAATAAGGATAACTCATTATACACAGTTCAGATTTAAAATACCTTGACATGGTTGAAACAGCTTCCCCACTTACTTGTATGATATTTCGTATTTTTTGGATTCAGGCAATCGTATCCTATAATTTCTTCAATCCAGCAAAGAAGAGCAGAACTTCAGCCTCCATCAACTATCAAAAAAGAAAATTCATGGTGTGATTCACCATATGCCAGGTTGAGCTCTAGAGAGGTGGTGTGCTGCCAACAAACAATTTCAGGGTATCTGAACTTCTATGATGGAATGGAATGGGGTCAAGACACACCAGTTTTAGATGTGTTAAAAGCACTGTCACCTCAGTGGTAAAATGAAACATATACCATAACTGAAGTAAACAGCTCTCCATTTTTCATCATTACCAATATAACATAATCTACCACAAGCTGATAATACTGTATATGTTTGTCATGTGTACAATGCACTGAAATTTTAAATTATCAGCTATTTGAAATTATTTGTATAGTTCAGGGATACACAATCCCTGGTCTGTGGGCCAGACCCAGTCCCTGAAGCCAGGCCATCTTAGCTGCAGGGCTCCCAGGCATCTGAAAAATTGGGGATGAGGGAGTGGTGCCTGCTACCACATTTCTGGACCTGTAGGGAGTCCCACAGGCTGGACAGCATGGCCCAGCATGCATAGTGGCAGAGCCTGATCCTGGCACATGGGACAGACAGGAGGCCCCAGGCCCCAATCCCAGTGTTCAGGGCCTGGCTGGAAGCAGCACAGGGCCTTGGGACCCAATCCTGGTGCAGTGCCCCAATCCCAGCACCTAGGACCTGATCCTGGCACATGATAAAGGAGGCCAGGGGTAGTATGGAACCCTGGGGCCTGATCCTGGCATATCAAGCCAATGCTGGTCCAATCCAGCTGTAGACCAGGTTGGACCAGGTCCTGCAGGGCCAAAAGACTAGCACCACTGCTATGGTTCATGTTTTGTCAATTATGAATAGGAATTATCCCAAACTCATGCCAATAAAAGTATATCACACAATGATATGTCCATATTTTGTAAATTTATTAAAACAATCATACCAAAAAAATCCCCATAAGAATATTAAAAAATGGAGAGGAAGCGACTAAAATAGGAATTTCTTCAACCCCACCCCAAACTATGTGCAGAAGCCAGCCTGCAGTGTGGACAGGCCACAGTGCCATCTAGGCAGCCAGGGCTTTGGGTGACAGCCAGCCCAGCTGAGCAGGGTCCAGGAGGTGCCCCAGGTGGGTGGTGCATGCCTTGATGAGAGCAGCCACGAGTGTGTTCAGGAGTGAACAGAACTCACATTTGCCCTTGGGATGGGGGAAGCTGAAGGGAAGAGGGCAAAGAGGCAGCCTGCACTGGCTGAGGCCAGCAGACTGGGGGTTCTCCCAGAAGTCTGTCAGAAACTGTCAAACTCAGCTGAGCAGCTGGTCACCCTGACTGACCAGCCCTACAACCTGCCACTAGCTGTTGGCTGTCAGTGGTGGCTGGGGTGGGGCCCGCTCCCCACTTACGTTGGTTCAGTTTTGGTGGGCCTGGGGCCATCTGACTGTCTGCTGTATCGTGAACAGGGAGGGTTTGATCAGAGCCACCACCACATGGGCTCCCCCCAGCCTACTGGCTTGGGACTGGAGGGTGTCAGGTCAGGTCTACATGGCAGTGAGCTCTGCTCCCCTCCTTCCTGCCTCTGGTTCCCAGCTGCAGGGACAGTGTGTGGCTTTGAGCATGGCTCCTGGCTGCAGCTATCAGGAGGCTTGGATGTGGTGGTGGGGAGGGAGAACGGAGCTCACCACTCCCACCACCCGTTGCCTGGCCATGCAGGCAGGAGACCGTGGCTTTTATGGCTCCTATCTGTGGCAGACCAGGGGCAGGGCTGGCTTGGTGCTCACCATGAGCAGATGAGCACCAGCTGAGGCTAGCAGGCTACCCTGTGATGTGTACTAAGGTGATTCGCTATGGGATCTGGGACAGAAATTCAATATACAGTGCTAACCTGAACTGATTAAGTCTAATACTGCATCCATCTAGGTCTCTCTTAGACTGCATTCCACCATTTTAAAACAATCCATGTCTGCTGAACTTCTGTTCTGTTATAGGTTTAGACTAATTTCTGATCACTTATACTGGTTTTTGTGCAGTGTCTGTACCTCAAGTGTCTACATTTTGATATTCAGCAGACAGCATTCTGTTCTTTTTGCCCTGACTGGGTAATATCACTGATCATTCAGTTGAGTAGTTGTCTTCTTGTAACAAAGACCTGAGTTATTTCCTTTTAACACCCATGTAACTAAAAACAGAAGGTGGCTCAAGTGTGTCATTAACCTCTTACATCTGTATCTCTTTAAAGTTCTTTAATTCTTAAAGTGACATCACTGACTGGTACTTTTAGATGGGAAGATCATGAAAATTACAGCTATCCTTAGGAACTATGCCTGCTATATTTTGGTTTTTTAATAGAAAAAATGTATGACAGTACAGTCAGTATAATGAGGATTGGTGGAGGTACAGTAGGACCGATAGAAAGAACATATCCTAATCCCATGTACAAAATCCGTTAAATTCAACATGTGGCTTTCCATTAGTTTTAGTGGACTCTGGATTGGACCCTTAAAGATGTATGCAGAGAATGGCAACCAGGGATCCAGTGACCAGGGAGCCAGAGAACAGGGGCTGCAAACAGGATAAGCACTTTTCAGACAGTTTGTGGGCCAGTTCACAGGGCAGTTCACTGCCCCTTCCCCTCCCATTTTGAGGGGAGAGCCTTGCAGCTTGGTGTGAGAAAGTAGGAAAAAAGAAACCCTTTGGGGCCAAGGAACAATCAACAGCCAGTGTGTTGCCAGTAGGTCCAGGGAAGTTATTATTCTGCTCTGTTCAGCACTGATGAGGCCACATCTGGAGACTTGGGTTCAGTTTTGGGGCCCCCACTACAGGAACGGTGTGGACAAATTGGAGAGGGTCCAGCAGAGGGCAGCGAAAATATAGATGAGGCTCGGGTATGTGACTTATGAAGAGAGGCTGAGGGAACTGGACTTATTTAGTCTAGAGAAGAGAAGACTGAGAGAGGATTTAATAACAGCCTTCAACTACCTGAAGAGGAGTTCAAAAGAAGATGGAGCTAGACTATTCTTAGTGGTGGCAGATGACAGAACAAGGAGCAATGGTCTCAAGTTACAGCAAGCGGAGCTTAGGTTAGATATTAGGAAGAATGCTCTCATTAGGAGGGTAGTAAAACACTGAAACAGGTTACCCAGAGGGGTGGTGGAATCTCCATCCTTGGAGGTTTTTAAGACCCAGCTAGACAAAGCATTGGCTGATGATCTAGTTAGGGCTGGTCCTGGTTTGGGCAGGGGGTTGGACTAGGTGATTTCCTGAGGTCCCTTCCAACCCTAACTCTCTATGATTCTCTGTGGCAGGGATTATAAAGAGAATAGGCTAGAAGATGTGTTAAAGACTAAGAAAGCCATGATTAAAGATTCTGTGTCAGGTTGTTTGGTTTTGAGGTCTTTATGTTTATACCAGGAACCAAGAATGTTATACTTCATTATAGTGTAAACCAGGGTTGTCCAACTGGCAGTCTATGAGCCACATGCTAGGGTTAGATTGGTGCCCTGGCCTCCTACCCAGCTACCACTCTCCCTACTGCTCTGGCTGCAGTAGCAGCTATGGTTTCCAGGCTCCATCTGGCTTCCCCATCCCTGCCCCACTGGACAGGGCAGTGCAGTGTGGTGAAGCCCACAGTACTAGGGGAGCCCATGACCCAGGGTCCTTGGGAAGTGTGGTGTAGTGGCAGAGTCTGTGTTGGGGAGTTAGGGCAAGGCAGGGTGTCAAGTCATGTGGTACAGTTATGTGGGAAGTGCCCAGATATGTGGTACAGCAGGCGAGCGGTGCGTCACCACCAACTGTATAGTGCAGTTGGGCAGGGGCATGTGGTGTGCAGCCCCAGAAGCCCATGGCCTCCAGTGGGGCAGCCTCCAGTCACTTAAAAGTTGGACAACCCTGATGTAGGTAAATATGAACCTAAAAAGTTCCCAGTCTGTTCAGCAAGAGCATGTCTTTACTTTTAGATATAGTTTGAAATGCTAGCTTCATTGAAATCAATGGTAAAACACCCATTGACTCCAATTTCAGGCAGTATTTCAGTCCTCCTTCCAACCCTAGTGAATATACAACTTCCCTTGTCATGCTAATTTCCCTTCTAATGTGGATTCATCTCTTGAAATATCTCCAATGCTATCCATAGTGAGAAAAATAATTTGAAAAACAATAACCTATCTTGAAATATACAGCAAAAACACTCCACAACTAATAACTTTTGAAGGCTCCTGTATTTTAAATATAGCCAAGCATATTTTTTTAAGGAAGTAAATATAATAAAAAATATACTCCTTGCTTGTATAGTAGCTTCCCCAATTTTAGCTCATAGTAGATTTTTATGGTTAGCTGGCTTGCTGTATAAACCTCTGAAAAAACTGCATTTCAGTAACATCAATCTTACCTGTCACTAATTTGTCATTCTTGTCCCATAAGAGAACTTATTCTGTCACCTTGACTTTTTTATCTGCTGCTTCTGTATTTTGAGAACTTTTTTGGCTTTCTTCTTATTCCCTGGGTGGGATAATGATGATGATGATTCCCTTCTTTTAACTTCCATACCTTTATATATTTTATTAGCAATTCTTTTACCATCTGAATATAATTTGTGTTAAAAAGATTTTCATTGACCCATATATTGGCATAAAATTGCTCTTTTAGGATAGAGGAAGGATACAATATAGTTTCCACAATTAAAATCCTTCCTATACTGTACAGTACATGAAAATAATCCATCTTTGTTTTGAGAATACATTTAAACATGTTTCCTAAATTATTTTAAAATGTGTGTACTCCAGATACTAGAATTAACATCATCTTATTATAGTACAAGTGATTTACTGGTATGTAGGTTTGGGTACTGCATTATTATTAAGATTAAAAACCCCTAAAAGATCAAAGAAAAAACAGGAAAAAAGGGGGGAGGGCCTAGGTGAAAGAGTAAAATAACTAGATTTTGTATTAGTTTTATTATGACATAGACAGAAAAGTACCTTTCTGTATGTGTGTGTGTGTGTGTCTGTTCACTCACATGTGCGTGTGTGTTCATGAATAAATTCAGACTCATGGGGTTACATGTGGATAAGGAACTTGATTGAGAGAGAGCTATAATATGATAGAATATTACTTCAGTGACAGAATAACTCTTATGGAACAAGAATGATAAACTAGTGACAGGTAAACTTGGTGTCACTGACATGCAGTTTTTATATATGCAGGTATAATGACTTAATACTATATATATGTACATATACAATGATTTAATACTATAAATGGTTACTTGTCTATTTTTTATGATTTGTTATTTACAGCTAATATATAATTTTTTATTGTTTTTATTTTAATTTGTTCTTTTATGCTTCAGGCTTCATGTCTGTATACAGGACTGTTCAATGCCACGTTTATATCTCTTTGCTAACAATCTACCTTTTCTTTAACTCACAGCTTGTGTCAAAAGCATATGTGCATTTGTTTAAAAAATCTTTTGACCTAGCAAGCAAAATTCATAAATTCCATTTTGGGCATCTTCTACTTGTCATTGACATTAGTTTTGTTTTTTTAACAAGCTGCTTTTTCACAAATCATGAGGGGCACATTCCTAATCTTCTTCCTCCCTTCCCGCCCCCCGCTTGTTACAATTTTAGGCTCTGGTCCTGAAAGAAGCCTTGTATTTAGCTCAGGATTTTCATTAGTTTGTAACCGTAACTTGCTACATCCTTTTTTACTAAACAAAATACTCTCTTGGTTCACCAGTGTTGTAGTTTTCAAATTGTCACTACTGTCTGTGAAACTCCTACTAGTGATCTATGGGGAGCTTAATTCAGTAATGCATACTTATTCAGGAATCAGAACTCATGGCAGAGGTGGTATCTTGCATTAGACCAACTAGACTTTTGCAAAAAAAATATTATTTGCAAACTTTCAGGCACAAGCATCCTTCTTCAGGCATAGCAGAAAAGAGTATAAATGTTCTCCTAGGTAGAAATGAAGGTTCATATTTCATAGGAGAGTTGAAGGGATGGTAAAATCTCCTGTTTGGAACAGCTTATTGTATGCAGATGAGGCTCAGAGAAAAGTTGGAATAGTCTATTTACCTCAAAGTTGTTTGTAGAATTGCAAGCAGGATGCAGAGTTATATTTCCTTCTGGTTATGATGTTTCATATTTCACAGAAGAGTAAAAAGATGCAAAGCTCTTCTGGGCAGGAATTTCTTATGTGGTGAGGTATTTCTGGGCTCTGCCTCTAGACCAATATGGCTACAACCATAGATACCTGACACATGGAAGATATCAAATTTGAGCCGATTTTTAAAAATGCAATCGTCATAATTTTACAAGGAGGAAGGAAGTTTTACCACTTGAAACCTTAAACCCTGTTTCTGCCTTTATTTGAGGTAATGTGCATTATCACAGAGCCCAGAGATACCTCACCACAAATCTGGTTGGTCTAGTTGCAACAATCTAGTTAGTTTAATGAAAGGTATCACCTCTACCATGAGTTCTGATCCCTTTTGCCTCTAGAGCAAAACTGTTACAACTTGGACAGCTGACTTTTTCAGGAAAGTACTTAAGCTCATTCTTAGGTCTTGTTGACTCAAATGTTCACTATGCATATGTCTAAATGCTGTACCAAATAGGAGAGGAGTTAACTGTGCTTGAGTACCTGACATAATTGATATAAGTGTTGGGTATTTCCAGCAGCTATTTTTTTACATTGAATGAAGAAAGCAAGCTAAAAGTGCAGGGGTGTAGTTGGTAGCTGTGTTGGTCTTAGACAAGAAGACATGCAAAAAACTAGAACTCTTGGTTCCAAAATTATACCAAAAAGATTTTTTTACCTCCCTGCCTGCCATCTGACACCTCCAGAGAAGGAATTCTACCTGATCTACAGATCAAAGAGCTACTCAGCACAGCTCACCAAGACACTCTCATGGACCCAGAGGGACAGCCTTCCATCTTCAGCTCCCTCTGTACAAAAATGAAGTTTATTTCCTACCTATGGGGACTTTTTATCATCTTGTACCATCTATACTTTCCTCAGAGCCTGATGAAGGGACTTTGATCCTGAAAGCTTGCAGAAAAGGACAATATTCATGCGATTTCCCAGTTGGCTTAATAAAAAGTATCATTTTGGAACCATGAGTTCTAGGTTTTTTGTATAGCTAAAAGTGGATGCATTTCCCTTTTAGTACTACTTTTAAATGTAACTGTTGCTGTGAGCACAAATGGAAAAGGTGGGACCAAAAAAAGGAAGATATTTTGGCACAAATAAACCTTTGTGTATATCATATTTTCCATTAAAAAACCCTTTCATCTGGAGGCATCTGATTTCATTCTAATTTGATGGCATTCAGCAAAACTATCATCCTATTAAAACATGCTTTCCTAAAACATGATTATTTGTATTTCCTATTTTAACTTTATGTTTAATAATGTGATTGTGACTTTTTGCTTTCCAGAATGTATGAAGTCTTGAATCTTGAATATGAAACCAATTTAACTTCTTTGTTATCATGATGCACATAGTGGGATCTATAGAGCTTTTGAAACAATGAGGTAGGTAAGTGTCATATGATTTGGCTCTAGTGCCAATGCCTGATGGCAATGTGCCTGCTGTGCACTAGTGAAATCAGATTATATGTGGATATTTATTTTATATTGATCTGGTTATGGATTACACTAAGCTTTCTTGAAATTGGGTGTGTTTAACTTCTGTTTTCCATTTAACAACAGCAGAGTCTCCCAATGCCTGAAGAAGGGTACTTGTGCCCGAAAGCTTGCAAAAACATTTTTCCAGCTACTCAGTTGGTTTAATAAAGGTTCTACCCAAAGAACCTTGCCTGCTTTCCAGTTAAGATAACTACAAGATGCAATGAAGCACCTTTGGAAAACAACAACCTCTGCTGCAAACACAACTCAAGGCCCATGCAACTGAGAGGTTTTTTTTGCTGTTTTCTGAAGGTTTTTATGTTTGAATAATAGAGACATAAGATCAGAGAAGCTGAGGTAAAAGACTGCAGGAAAGTATCAGGCATAGCCTAAACAAGCAGCACAGCCATGCCCTGGGAAAAAAAAAAGTGTACCAAATGAGAAGTTCTTGTGGGGAGTGCAGGAAATGCTGAAAATGTGGGCAGACAGACATACTTGTGTGTTGCTTGGTTTCTCCTGCCTTCCAGGAAACAGAATCTAGTACATTGTCTGTCTGTATCCAAGCAGAACTTCATGAAAGTGATAACTACATCACCAGTTTCTCCTCTTCACTGGAGGAACCTGTCAGATCCCCAATTTTTGGGTAAATGCTCAAGTTGAATGCAATAACAATGCATGCAAAACTGGGGTTATTGAAGGTTCAGAGGAACCAGAGACCAGTGATCAGGAATGTCCCAGGTAATATATCCAGTCCCTCTGTTTAATAGGTTTGAATGACTTGTGTCTCTTCTAAGTGAATTGTAAAGCTAGTGAAAGATGCAGCATTGGCAAATCTGGGAGAATGACCTTTTCAGGTCAAGTCAAGTCAGTCCTGAGGCCACTGTGACCAGTGGGGGCACCCCAGGTGCTGTAACAACCCTCTTCCATTCCACCTTGTGTTTGGCTAGCTTTCTGCACTCTGTTAGTTGAAGCCCCATCCAGTCCTTGATATCGGTTCCCCAGCTTTTCCTAGATTTACTTCTTTTTTCCCTTTCCTCCACAGTGCTTTGCATTATGGTGTTGGCAAGGGTATGAGTAAATGTTTGGGAGGCCTCAAATGCCTCTACACTAATGCTCGTAGTATGGGGAACAAGCAGGAGGAACTCACCCTCCTGCTAGCTGACACAAACCCAGACATAATGGAGCTCACCAAAACATGGTGGGACACAACTCACGACTGGGCAGTGAATATCAAGAGCTATAGGCTGTACAGGAGGGATACGACAGGGAGGAGAGGTGGGGGTGTGGTGCTCTACGTTAAGGAGAAATACACATCCTCAATGAGTGGCACTGGGTCAGAGGAGGGGCAAACTGAAATGCTCTGGGTTAGAATGCAAGGAATTTGAGGGGAAAGGGACTTAACGGTGGGGGTCTACTACAGATCACCCAACCAAGAGGAAGAGCAAGATTGGGAATTCTTAAGTCAGCTCATGGAGCTAATTAGGTCAAAGGATGTAGTCATCATGGGTGACCTGAACTTTCCAGACATCTGGGAAAGGCAGTCAGCCAGGTCTGACCACTCACGTAGGTTCCTAGCCCAAATGCAGGACCTCCATCTAACCCAGGAGGTGCACAGCCCCACCAGGGGAGATGCCTTGTTGGATCTGGTCCTGGCCATGAGTGACTGCCTAGTGAGGGGTCTGTGGGTACTCGACCACCTGGGTGACAGTGATCATCACCTGCTGGAATTCACCATCCAGCACAAGGTGGCAAAGGCCTGCAGCAAGGCAGTGGCCCTGGACTTCAAGAGGGCGGATTTAAATGAGGTAAGGAGAAGAGTCAGGGAGGCACTGAGGTCCCAGAGGGGAGGGGAGTTGGGTGTCCAGGAAGAGTGGCTGTTCCTTAAGGAGATGATCCTCCAAGCCCTAAGGGAGGTAATCCCATCATGGATCAAAGGGGGCAAAAGGGTGCAAAAGCCCCCATGGCTCACTGTGATCTCTAGGGGGCCTTATGGGTAGCATGGCCTGTTAGTTATGTAGCCCCTCCCCTCAACTTGCCTGCCACAACTTTGATGTTAAGCTATCAAGGGAGAGTGTTCAGTGTATATCTTCTTGGGAGGGCTTCTCAACAATGGCAGTACTCACAATTGTTCGGCGTGATGTTCCATGGGGCTCTGCCTCTCCTACACCCCGTCCACTTGCCAGCCAGATAGGTGATTGTGTGATGGTGGTTTTGGCCCCACGGGCTTGCCCTCAGCCTGCTTCAATTGGAGCGACCTACATCCGAGTGGGTTCAGTCGACTCTTGTCCTTCCGACCTTGATGCCCCAACTTTCTCTCTCTATCTCTTTGATTTTTTTCTCTTTTTTTCTGTTTTCTTTAGAAGACGTATTCTCCTGGGGAGGAGAGGGATATGGAGCCACCTCCTTCCCCCCAGCCTCCTACAGGGGGCTCAAACACTTCCCCTGCTCTACCTCTTACAAGGAGCTCAAACGTTTCCCCTGGTCTGCCTTCTGCAGGGTGCTGCAGTGCTTCCCCTGCTCTGCTTCCTACAGGGGGCTTGAAGATTTCCCCTGCCCTGCTCGCCAGTGCTGCTCTGGCTGTGCCACTCCTTTTCCCCACAGGAGCCTCAGCACGTCTGGTGTGCTGTCCACCTACTCTCTCTTCTGCTGGCTTCCTCTCTCTGCAGGGTCTGCTGGGGCTTTTAAACTCCCGTGTGGCAGCTGGTACAGCTGCCACGATTGGTCCAGCTGTTCCCTGCATGGGGAAGAGCTAATTAAACAGCCAGTGTAATGCCGGCTCACGCAGCTGCAGCTGTGGTCCCAGTTCCTTTGCTGCTGGGCTGGCAGGAGGTAAGTTTTCCCTGTGGGGGGTCTGTTTCAGGGTTTTGGAACCCGCAGAGCTTGCCCCCACCCCTTTGAAAGCCTGCAGGGGCGTGTAACTGCCACACTCACCAAAAGCCTACAGGAACCTCCTAGCTAAAAAGGAGGCGTACACCCAATGGAAGGGAGGAGCCATCACCAAGGAGGACTATACCTCAGTTACTTGGGGATGTAGGGGGAGGTCAGGAAGGCCAAGGCGGAGATGGAACTGGGACTAGCTACCCAGATCAAAGACAACAAAAAGTCCTTTTTTAAATACGTAGTGGGTAAAAAGAAAGTACCGGGCAATGTGGGGCCTCTGCAGGACATGCTAGGAAACCTGGTCATTGCACCAAACAGCAAAGCTAACCTATTTAACAATTCCTTTGCCTCCATTTTTCTGAGTGGGGATCGGGTCACCCCCCCCACCGGGACCCCCATAGGTCCCAGGGGAGGCACACCCAGGCCTAGGGTCAGTGAGGACCTAGTTAGGGAACTTCTGGAGGGACTGGACTTATTTAAATCAGCAGCTCCTGATGATCTCCACCCCAGAGTGCTGAAGGAATTAGCAGAGGTCATTGTGGGACCCCTGGCACAGCTTTATGAGCACTCATGGTGCTCTGGCATGGTGCCAGAGGACTGGAAAAGGGCTAAAGTGGTTCCCATTTTCAAAAAAGGGAGGAAGGAGGACCGAGGAAACTATAAGGCCATATAGGTCTTAACTTGATCTTGGGTAAGCTTTTTGAGAGAGTTATCCTGGTGCATGTCCACGAGGGGCCAGCAGGGGAGATTATGCTTGGGGCAACCAACACGGGTTCATTAGAGGCAGGTCCTGTCAGACCAACCTGGTGGCCTTCTA
>NW_017728949.1:79969620-79992130 GCF_001723895.1 Crocodylus porosus
GGGGACCAGCAGGCATTGGGGGAGTCCCTGTTCCCCCAAGCACTACCAGGAGTGACAAGAAATAATGGTCACAAGCTGGCAGAGGGTAGCTTTAGGCTAGATATCACGAGGCACTACTTCACTGTCAGGGCGGCTACGATCTGGAACCAACTTCCAAGAGAAGTGGTGCTGGCTTCTACCCTGAAGGTCTATAAGGAGGAGGCTGGATGAACACCTCGCTGGAGTCATTTGACCCCCCAGTACTCTTTCCTGCCATGGAGGGGGTCGGACTTGATGATCTGCTCAGGTCCCTTCCAACCCTACCAACTATGAAACTATGAAATGTTCCTTGTAATACCTTATGCTGTTTATTCTCTGGTTATCTCTGAGCATACTAGTTAAGTACAGAAAGTCAAAAAGCCTGAGGCTGAATCAATTCAATATTGCCAGGCTAGTCTAAGCTGCGTAGATTGAACCAATAAGAAAGTGAACAGTCATTCATTTTTGATTCTAGAAATGCAGCCACATGCCTGTAGTGGCCCAGGCCAGAAGCTGGAGCATGCTAGAGCACATTTCCCTGCTTGGCTGGAGCAGACAGCTTGGGCCAAAGCTAGTCTGTCCACCCTGCAAAGGTGGGGTTTGTGGGGGAGGTGCAAAGCATTGTGGGATGCTGGGGGACTGTGAGTTAACTTGAATCTGGAGGGGATCTGGGAGAGAAGTTCAATAAACCAATTGAACCTAAATCAGTTCATTCTGACACGACATCTATCCAGGTTTATCTTAAACCAGTTTGGGCCATTTTGAAAGCAGTTTATGTGCACTGAATGTCTGTTGTGTTACAGATTTGAACCGGTTTCCAATTGCTTGTACCAGTTTGCATGCAATTTCTGTCCCTAGCCACCTTATCTCTTGATAACATACCCCCCAAATATTCCTCCAGAGGAATCAGGTTATACCTGAAGCCCCGTTACTAATACCAAACAAGTTTGCTAGATCGATACCTAAGTGAACTGTTTGAGAAATGTTTCCCATCCAAGTCTCTCTCTCTCTAACAAAATGAAGAGGTTTCTTTACTTTTGCAGTGGTTGTAGCCAGAAAGACATGAAATACAGCCTGCGGCTACCACTCAACATGCAAAAGGTAAACATTTTGGTTCAGGTTTACATTAAAACCTGCATTTGTTTCAGCATAATTTTATTAATTCTTTTTATTGTGTTTATTGACACCCATAAAATATAAAATTATTTCTTGGAGTTGTTGTGATACCAATCTAGAGAAACTAATCCTAGCTGAGAGTATGATCTGTTCCTATTTAAATCCTGCTTTCTGAAATTGTCATTTAATGTCAAAGAGAATGATAATGAAAACGGGTTGTGAAATGGCATCCTGGTTTCAAGAGACCAGTAGAAATTGTTAACTGGATTTGAAAATCTCAGTACCCCTGCACCCTAGATTTTTCCAACATATGTTTCAACTGGCCAGGAACACATTATATGAGGCATCTAAATTTCAAGACACATGAAACATAAGAAGAGGAAGCTTAAAAAATGTGGAATGAATTTATTTGAAGGGAATCAGAATGTCATTTAGCATTTCAGGTGCTGATAGTTTTTAGTATACTAAACAGTAAGATAATACAATGTTGCATTTCAGTGGGAGGAGGGTATATTGCGAGTAGGATATCTGGTGCTTGGGTACAATTGGGATGCATGCATTCTGGCTCCCCTTCTAGTTTCCAGCTAGCTTCAGGATAGGTTCATTTGACACAAAATGTCATTAGGATGGAATGTTTAAAAGTGAGTTTATGGGAAAAACTGCCTTGCTTAATGGAGCTGAACCATGCTGTGATAAAAACATATAAAAAGTAAGTACTTATGCAAAAAGTCCCTTCAAATATAAATGGCTGGGTTATTTTAGACTATGTATTTTTAATAAATACTTCAAAGCATTATATTATAAAAAAAACTACATTAAGAAAATATTAAGATAAAAAAGTCAAACACTCCAAAGTTAGGAAATGCCTAAATACGTAGGTAATTTGATCCCCTTATACATTTGCTGTATAATATAGTCTTTAATTACATGATCACAAGCATTCTATTGTTCCCACAGGATCCCTGCTCATTTTGTGTACAGGTTTAATGAGTGTGCAGGATTAAAAGCAGTACTTCTTGTTAATGAGTGGCTATCCAATATTTTTGACCAGGATGTCACAGGTCCAGCAAGGGAGCAGGCACCCAGCACATGACTCTAGAGGCCCTTCCACTGGAGGATTCGAGAGCCACACACATGGCTGAATGTCCTCTCCCTTGGCCAGACCATCTATGGAGAAGCAGGGAGGGCTGTTGGTGTCCTGCAGCTCCCAGCCCTATCACCCCTTCCCAGGGCACTCAGGAATGGCTCCACACTGGGTCTGTAGGCAGTATTCACTGCTGTCTCACTCATCCTCCCCTGCTGGGACCTGGGGGGTGGTGAAGAGCACCAAGAAGTCCTGAGCAGTTCCCACACTCAGCACCCTCAGCCCCTGCTATGCCTCGAGCCTGTCATGCCAATTGAGCAGATTCCAGCCACAGCTGGATTATGACATGCTGGGGCCCTAAACTATGTCACGCTTGAGAGGCCCCATAGCATTGACAAAAAAAGTGCATTATTCCAACAATTAAAATAGAAATAGTAAAGCCGCTGTTTCCCCCTGCCAGCCCGGAAGTAGCTGGGGGAAGCTTGCATGCTGCTGCTGCCACCTCCATTAAGCACCCCACACCACCGTTCTGTGTGTGGCTGGTGCTCTGGGACTGGCTGGTGCTACCCACCCCCGCTTCCCAGCTCCGCAACTGGCTGCAGTGGCAGTTTAAAAAAACTGGAATTTTCAAATTACAGCACATGCTTGATCCCAAGCATGCTGGATTTATGAGTGTGCCCTCCTGACTTTGTTGAGCCTCTCCCTTGTGGCCCTGGAGCATGTGCTAGGGGTGTGCCATGTGGATGGCTCCAGTGGTTGTGACGTGGTGTCGCGTTCACTACAGGGAATACCTTGGTATTCTCCTCCCAGGCCTTAGGTGTTCTGTTCAGTACTAGGGCTTCCTTCCGTCATGGGGAACATGCCAAGTGTTGTCATTAGTGGGCTTTCCTGGGGCTCCACCACCCCTAGACCCCAGCCGTGCACCAGACTATCAGTGCCACTGAACAATGGATGGTTCAGCCCTGCCTCAATGTGATTTCATTCCCCTTCTCTGCCCCCCTGGCCCTCAGGGCTCACAACAGTCTTTCTTCTTGCTACCCAGCTTTGCCCAGGATGGGGTGATGGCTTCACTGGTGTACCTAGCTTCTCCTCATTGGGCTCTTCTGAGCAGCCCCAGCCTGCTCACCCTCAGCATCTGCCGTACGGCCTTCTACCTGACCCTGAGAGGGGGTTTCAAGACAACTAAAGTATAACTAAAGAATGAAAATACTAGGGAGGGGCCTCTGCCCACTCCCCACTCATGCATTCTGCATCCGCCAGCTTCACCGTCCTTTGGGGTCCTCCTCCTGGCTGCCTCCCTGCTGTCTCGGGTGGTGTGGCCCTTTAAATCAGGCCTTGGACCCTACATCTGGGTCCCTCTTTGGCCACTCCTTGACTGTATCTGGGGCTTCTGTCTGTCCCAGTGGGGTGGTCCTGCAACTGCCCCACTGCTGCGCTCTCCCCTGCTGCCTTCCGGCCGGTGACCTGCATGGGCGCTTCACCCCTCTGGGGCTCGTACGGCACAGCTGTGCCTGCAGGTGGTAAGTTTGCTCTGTTCTCAGTGCTTTTCTTCTTGTCATCATGGTGGGTTGTCTCTGCCATAACCCACATTGGGGGAGGGGTCTCCTTCTCCTTTCTTATTGTACCCCTGAGACAGGGAGGTTTTACTGTTTTTTTTTTTTTGTATTTAGAGGCCCCTCATAATGTGAGGCCCTAAGCTGTAGCTTACTTAGCTTGTGCCTAAATCTGGCACTGATGCCAGCCTCTTCCCACAGCCAGACAACACTGCCCCAGCCCTGGCCTCAGCCCTGGCCCCAACCCCCGTGTTCACAGCTCATCAGGCAAACCAGCAACTGTGGGGAGCCAGGCAGAGGCAGGAGAGAACAGCAGAGCATACCAGGTGGTTCCATGCTTTGCCCACAGTGGAACCCCACCTGTCCCAGAAGATTAGAGTCCACAGATGCTGGGCACCAGGGGCAGGCCATGGGTTGGTTCCATTGCAGGCCAAACAGGGCTGGACTGGGTTGGTAGGGTCTGTGGATCAGCAGGTCCCAGTGCTTGATGGTCCCTCCCCTTTCACTTACAGCAGCTTTTAAACCACCTGTGCCCACCTCCTTCACCAGGTTCCTGGAGTGCGACAGGACTAGCAGGCAGCCAGGCCCAGGCTCCAGGGAGGTGCTGCAGCTGGTCTGGAGCAGCAGATGCTCTGTGCATCACTGCCCCCTTCCTGCCTGCTCCCTTCCACCCCACTTCAGCCCCATGAATGCTGAGCACTGCACTGCCACTGCCCTGAGCTCTAAGCTTTAAGCCCCATGCCCCAAAGTGAAAGGAACTCAGGAGGTGCCAGGATGCACTACCCCAGTTACAGCCCCAGCCCAGAGAAGGAAGAGAGCCCTTACCTCTGATCATCCTCTCTCTGGTCCCTCCACCTGGAAGCAAGTCCTTGCAGGCTGGAACTCCACTAGCCTGCAAGGGGAAACCTGTGGTTTCCCACTTCAAAGGGGAAAATCCATGTTTTTCTGTGTTTTTCCACGTGAAATGGACAACCTGGATCCCCGGAAATTACTAATTTTGGGTGCCTACTTACAGTTGACTTGAACTGTATTTTTCACAGTTTTCTTTGACTTCCATTGCAGTTATGAATGGTCCATATTTCAAACCCAATCAAACCCCAGGCTGCCAAGTATATACCCCGAAAACGTGAACTGCATGTCCCTACTGTACAGGTCTTCTGAAATATTTGACTCAAGTTACTTGCATAATGTCACACAGGATTTTCTGGCAGAAGCAAGGGTAGAATCCAGGGTAGTGTTCAAGTATCCTGACAAGAGATGATCTTGTCCTTTTATAACATTTTCTCTTTCATTTTCTCCATGCCTTCCAGCTTGTAAAAGAGGTGCTTTAGAGAATGCCTAGCCTGCAAAATTGAATGAAATAGGGGCCCAGTGGAAAAAATATGTGATCATATAATGGAGAGACTATATCATAGGTACAGAGGAGTGATATCCTAGGTTTTTAAAAAATCAAACAGAAAAGAACAAATTAAATCATGGCATTTTTCTGACAGCACAGTTCTGCTTCATGGTTCCATCCTTTAGATCCATCGCAAAGACCTCTGCTGGTAGCACAGAGCTACTGGAGTGACACTGAGAATGGCATTCTTGAAACAATGGCCACTCCCCTGCCGAATTTCAAGTTCTTGTTCCAAAGCATAAGGGTGCGACTGCATTTAAAGAGCTCCAGAGATTAATATGGGTACAACAAATATATGTGGGTTCCCTAGATTTGAATGGGAAGTGATTGAACTGCTTTGACAGAAACTTAAAAAAGATCAGCCCCAGATAAACACCTAGCATAGAAAATTGCAACACAAATGTTTTAAGTTTAACAAATTCCAAGAATCAGGATCCTAAAATAGAAAGTATTAAGCAGCCTTAATAATCAACAGAGCTGCCCACATTCTCCACCAAAAATGTTACACAAATTACTAATTGCTTAAAATACGAGCAACGCTTTATAAAGGGGGATAAGGTAAGGTGTCGCGTTTATTGATTACATGAATTAGAGATAGAGGTTCAGACATACTATTTATACAAATACACAGAAATCATCATATACATCATTACACACAGGCATACACATACACAAAACAATTACTTTATTTACATATACACTAGATATAGTTACTAGCAATAGTTGCTCAATATCAGCCAAGGGTGGCTAACCTGGGCTTATTGAGTAGAAGATGATGATTTGAAGATAGCAGATTTGAAAATAACAGCTGGAGTGGGGTGAACAGATACTTTCGTGCTAAGATGAAACAGCAGTAGAGAAAAAGACTTACTTAACTGTTAGTTTTCTTTTCATTAACAGATCTTAACTACAACCTTTTTTAGGCTACAGGCTTTACAATTCATTTTATCAGTGGCCCCTTTTTGCCTTGGTCTCTGTAAACCAATCTATCTAGCAAATCTTGATTTCTCACTCTCTCTCTTACAGCTGCACACTCTGTGCTGGCCTTGCCTTTTACAAACTAAAAATAATCTTTGTTTTTTCCTCACAGACACACAGTCTAGTAAGCTCTATTTTAGCTCCCTCTAAGAGACTACAGGCAATGAATTGCACACCACACAAAATTTCTTTAGAAAAATTTTTCTTACCTTAAAAAGGAACTTTTAAACTATGCCTCTGGAGAGAAAAAGTAAAACATTCTTCTGATAAGCTCACTGTTCTTCCTTTGCTCAGAGTAACTTAAAGTAATTCTGGGCACTGATCTCTGTCTGCATAGCTGTACCTTGATGTTTCCCAAAACAAGCTGCTATGCTCCTGTAACAATCTCTATCTCTTCTAGGCCCTTCACTGTTCTTGGAGATGTGGTGGGTGGGGGGGACCAAGTTTCTCCTCACTTTCAATTACAAATTCTCTGCCACTGCCTGAGCAGATGTCTAGTCATATACTTTTTCTCTTTCTGTGCTATTGGCTGCCTCTACTTTTTTTTTGTTTGGCACACAGGATCTCAAAGTATCTGTCTTACATTACTGTTTTTGATCTCTTTGAAGCTCCACTGTTTGCATAACATTTTACCGTGCCATAACTTGCACTTGTAATTTACACCTTACAAACTTTACAGAAAATACACAACTGCTCTTGTAACCTTTCATAAAAGACTAACCCTTCCCAAGGACCCTGTCATTTAGACAGCATTTCCAGCAGAGAGATGACTTTCTCTGCTCTCTCCTAGCTTTCTATTGCAAGCACAACAGGAGGTTCTTACTTAATCCCAAGCACGGACCACAGCATGTACTTATGTTTACTACTTTGCCTGACCCAGACAAACACAGTTTTCAAACCACCTTTTTTGCACAAAATTTACAACCCTAGTTACAATTATCATACAACTTTATCTTACTACAGATTTTAAACTTTTTAAAATGTCTCCTAATGGTTAGTTAGATGGAGGAACAGATTTTTAGTAGCTTCCCATAAAAGCCACATTGCTGCAGCCTCCTTTTTCATGGAGTATGGTGGTATATTATATATCTGCATATAATTTGTTTTTTTAAATCTTCAGTGGTATAGGAGTCTCTTACTGCCTGCTTGGTCTATAGGCTATGTCCAAATCACGGCAGCAGTTGTTTTAAAAGACTCATATCTTGCAGATATGTAGGCAGGGGATCTTTGGCATTTTTAAACATCTGCCTTACTCTTTACTGTTTTTCTTTTGAACATCTTAACTTCTGTTTTTTGTATTTTTCTTACTACTTTAAGTTAGTTACTGTTTGTTAATACTCAAATCCAGTATACTAGTCTGTACAACATGCTAAAAGTCTGATTTCTAAGATAACTAAGTCCAAAAACAAAACTCAAAACCAAAGCAATGGACCCCTTTCTATAGGTGATCTGGACTACCCTGGCAGTCTATAACCCACAAAGTAAGATTCTTAATATCCAAAAACAAAACTTAAATCACAACAATGGACCCCTCTTTCTAGGCGGTATGGACTACCCTGGCAGTCCATTACCCACAAAGTGAGCTTCTGAATTATCTACAACCTACAAAGTGGGCTTTCCAAGTTAACTTGTCTAAATAGCTAAGTATTCCTCTATTCTTCTAAGTGGTCAGTCTAACCCAAGACCACTATACCTGGCACTTCTACCACCAGGCGGTGTGGACACCTTCAGATAGACAAACACATATACAGACAAAACTTACTATACAGATAACACACAACTGATCAATAATCACAACATAGAACCTTATTCACCCCCACATGCATTCTCCACCAAAAATGTTACACAAATTGCCAATTGCTCAAATCATGAGTGAGACTTTATGATAGGGGATAAATCTAGGTGCCACATTTATTGATCACATGAGTTAGACATAGAGGTTTGGACATACCATTTATATGAACCCACACAAATCATCATACACATTATTACCCACAGGCATACACATACACAAAACAATCATTTTATCCTCACATACACCAGATATAGTTACCAGCAACAGTTGCTCAATATCAGTCCAGGGTGGCTAACCTGGGCTTATTGAGTAGATGATGATGATCTGAAGATAGCAGATTTGAAGATAACAGCTGGAGCGGGGTGAACAGATGCATCTGTGCTCCGATGAAACAGCAGGAGAGAAAGAGACTCACCCAAATTGGCATTCTCAAAGTGTTCTTTTATAGGGATTGGAATCCTTTGTTTCAGTGCTTTGGGGGTTTTCTATACCCAGCTTCTGTTTTTGTGGTTGTTCTTCTTTTGTCTTCAGTTTATCTTAGCCTTGGAGTGTTCTTTGTGCCCGTCTGGCAGAATTTCTTCTTCTGTTATCTCCTTTGTGCCCTCGAGCTTCAAAGGGATTCTTCAGCCGTTTGTTAGTTACTGGCTGGTAACATATTTGGCACCTTGTTGCTTACATAAACAGTTAAATCTTCTTCTCCCATCTCTATGCTATTCTCTCACCATTCACCATTTTACACACACACACATACATAAAGTCTATGCAGAGTTCATTCACTTGTCCAGTAAGCAACTAGTACTTTAGCTACATTAGTACAGTTCATACTACACCAGCCCCACCTACACTGCAAGTCCTGAAGGCTGAAATCTTCTGTGGTGCTAGTGAATATGACTGAACTAAAAATAAATGATTTGCACTGATTTAGAGCTGAGTGGTTATATGCATTTGTAAAAGGTTCATTTTAAAATACAGCTTTTTACTTCTAGCCATGAACAGAAATTTACTGGAATAGATATTTCGTTTTTTGAGTAAGGAAAAAAGTAATTGTCAGCTATTCTCAAACACTGCAAAACAATTTCCACACAGCAAGAAGTCTCTGCATTGAGTTTTGAATATAAACAATTAAATACAACAGGGTTGAACTATTGATAGAGTTTATATTGGTTCTTTTTCTCCTGCTGATCTCTATGCAAGCCTATGGTAAATAAAAAGTCATTCCATCTAAGAAAGTGACTTGTACTTTTTATCCCTTCTGAACAAAAGAGTGCTGAGGGAATTAGCAGAGGTCATTGTGGGACCCCTGGCACAGCTTTACAAGCACTCAAGGTGCTCTGGAGAGGTGCCGGAGGACTGGAAAAGGGCCAATGTGGTCCCAATTTTCAAAAAAGGGAGGAAGGAGGACCCAGGAAACTACAGGCCCATTAGCCTTACCTTGGTCCTGGGGAAGCTCTTTGAGAAAATTATTCAGGAGCACATCTGTGAGGGACCAGTAGGGGATATCATGGTTAGGGGCAACCAACACGGGTTCATTCGAGGCAAGTCCTGTCAGACCAACCTGGTGGCCTTCTACAACCAGGTCACAGAATCCTTGGACCAAGATGTCGTGGGGGACATAGTCTTTCTGGTCTTTAGGAAGGCCTTCAACACGGTCTCTCACCCCATTCTCATTAAGAAATTAGGTGACTGTGGTGTTGATGCCTACACAATCAGATGGGTTGCAAATTGGCTGGAAGGCTGCACCCAGAAAGTGGTGGTGGATGGGTCTTTTTCAACCTGGAGTGGGCAGTGGGTTCCCCCAGGGTTTGGTCCTCGGGCCCGCACTGTTCAACATTTTTAACAGTGACTTGGACGAGGGGGTGAAAAGCATCTTGTTCAAATTTGCAGATAACACTAAAATGTGGGGAGAAGTGGGCATGCTGGAGGAGAGGGACAGCTTGCAACTAGATCTAGACAGGTTACAGGGGTGGGCAGATGAGAACAGGATGAGTTTCAATACTGACAAGTGCAAGGTACTGCACCTGGGGAGGAAGAACCAGCACCATACTTACAGACTGGGGATCTCCCTTCTAGTCAGCACAGAGGCAGAAAAGGATCTTGGTGTCATTATTAATTCCAAAATGAACATGGTCGGCAAATGTGGGGACATGGTCAGGAAGGCTAACTGCACCTTGTCATGCATCCACAGTTGCATCACAAGCAGGTCCAAGGAGGTGATCCTCCCCCTCTATGCAACACTGGAGTTCTGGGTGCCACACTTCAGGAGGGATGTAGCCAGCATTGAGAGGGTCCAGAGGAGGGCCACTCACATGATCAGGGGGCAGCAAGGCAGGCTCTACACGCGGAGGCTACAGGACCTGAACCTGTTCAGTCTCCACAGGAGAAGTCTGAAAGGGGATCTGGTGGCCTCTACAAACTGGCCAAGAGGGACCAGCAGGCTATGGGAGAATCCCTGTTCCCCCAAGCACTATCGGGAATAACAAGGAATAACAGCCATAAGTTGACTGAGAGTAGATTCAGGCTAGCTATCAGGAGGCACTACTTCACAGTCAGGGAGGCTAGGATCCGAAACCAACTGGTGCTTGCTCCTACCCTGGGGGTCTTCAAAAGGAGGCTAGATAATCACCTAGCCAGGGTAGTTTGACCCCAGCATTCTTTCCTGCCCATGGCAGGGGGTCGGACTTGATGATCTGCTCAGGTTTCTTCTGACTCTACCTACTGTGAAATTATGAAAAGGTGTAGGCTCAGTCAATTATAAAACTATAGAATTACATAAATTAGAGCTGGAAAGATGAAAGCATTGCAGTCAGTACATTTTGTTAGCTGCTTTTTCATGTACTGTGTGTTGGGTGAGAACATGAAAGGCTATTGTCACTGTAACACTAAAGCTGGCTCTTTATTAGAGAGCCATTTACAAAGATGCTGCAGTTGGAGTCAGCCTTCTTCTGGCCATGAGTAGACACACTACATTCCCGGTATTTCCTCTAAACTCTTTCCTCCTGCAATCTGTGTTTCTGTCTCAAAGATCCAGGCATCTTTCAATATTCTTGTTGTGTCTTTTGGGTAAGCATTTGTTGATTTGCTCAGGTCAGGGGTCATTACTGTATAGCCCAGCCTAAGGATATGGCCTTCATCTGCAGCCCAATAGAGTTTCTTAGGCCTCCTAGTCTTTCAAGTATGCTGGTCTTAGAATATTTTTTTCTACTTCCTGTTTAAGTTATTGTTGGAAATAGGTTTGCTTCCATTCCATTGCCATCTTCATTCTTCTGCACATCATTTGTTGCTCCTCTATATTGTTTATACCTCTCATTTATTGCTTATTTGCCTCAGGTCTCCTACATCAGGACAGCTGAAGGCTGAGGTCTCTTGTATGTGTCACAGGGCACCTAAGTGCCCTGTTCCTAAGTAGTGGAGATGGGCAGCTGCCAATCTCCAGGGCAGCTCAGGTGCCAGTTGCTCGGGCAACCAGATGGGTCATGTGACCAGAAGGGGGCAGGGCCGGGCCTTTATAAACAGCTCAGGCTGGAGCCTAGAGAGCAGTTCCCTTCTGGCAGCCATAGGAGCAGGAGCTCTGCAGGGGAGTCGAGCCGAGGCGAGCAGATTGATAGAGTGAGCAGCTGCATCACGGCGCGGGTGGAGAGAACCCTGTCTAGGAGGCTTTACTGGAAAGCCAGGTGGGACCTGGACTTTATGTTATAGCCAGAAGGTTTATTGTTGTGTTTCAGCCATTTGGCTTATGGTTCTGTTTAGCTACTGTTACACCGGAGGACCAGATGAGGCTGTAGGGGTGCGAGGAGGCCTCATGGGAGCTCCCCAGTTGCTTGGGTGTTCCCGGTGCCCTATGTGGGCAAACGAGTGGTGCCAGGGACGGCACGATTGTGTGGTGCTGGGTGGCGCAGAGCCGGTGACTATAGAAAGACCGGCAAAGGCAGAGAAGCCACAGGAGCGGGCGGATACTCGTGAGGAGCCCCGGAGAGGGCACATTTAGAGAAGCAGCCCCAAGAGGGGCATGGGTTATTGGCAGACACCCCAAGAGGGGTGCAGCCTAGAAGGCATCCCAGAGGGTCTCCGCGGTAGCGGGAACCACAGGGGAACCAAAGGGGCCAGGTAAGGCTCCGGCCGCCTGAGACTGACCGGACACCTATTATCGACAAGGACCCAGAAAGGCCAGGTAAGGCTCTGGCCACCTGAGTCTAATCAGATACTTACTATGGACAGGAGCCCAAAGGGGCCAGGCAAGGCTTAGGCCGCTGAACCCAGTGGGCAAAGCACCACCAGTAAGCCCAATAGGGCTAAGGACTAGAGGGGCGCAGGTTGTGTGACGAGCCCAGGGGCACCAGATGAGGGGTGCAGGTTGCATGATGAGCCCAGGGGCGCCAGATGAGGGTGCCGAAGGTTGGGAGCCTGACAACGTCCAGGATGAGCTGCGAGGCTTGGGGCGTGCTAAAGGGGAGGTAGGAGGCACGCATAGCCCTTAAGGCTGGGGTGTATCAAGTCACCCCATACGGAACAGGGGATAGTCCAGCAAATACCATGTATTAGGAGATAAAAGGCAGCCTCCCTAATTGAACCATTTAACAGCAAAGATGTGGCGGGCGAGGATAGAGGGTGCTGGATTGCCTAATTGACACGGTAGGGGAGCTAGAGGGATCACGGCTGCTCCTAGACTCCATGCCGTGACAATGTTCTTCTGGCCTTGATCTCTGTATATACGTACCAGCCATGTGTCACTATTCAGTAGTTATCTTTGGTATTGATTCTGACCCTTTCTCAGGCTTGGATTGCATTTTTGTGAGACTCAAGTGTCTTTCTACATCTGTTTCATGTTTGCTGTCCACTGACCATTCACACTTGCCATTAGATACACATCTTTGCTCTTCTCAAGTTTGCTACTATTCTCCCAGAGTGAATTGTGTATCCACTTAATGATATCCTGTTGTCTTGGGAGGTCTGCTGCTTACCTGGAGCCTGGATCCAAGATGTCATGGAGGGACTACTGAGGCTTATCCAACCCTCTGACTACTACCCCGTGTTCCTCATCCATGTGGGCACCAACAATACTGCCAGGGAGATCTTAAGTATATCACAAGTGACTATAGGGCTCTGGGTGCAAGGGTGAGGGGGTCTGGGGCTCAGGTTGTGTTATCATTGATCTTTATGCTCAAGGGAAATGGCCTGGGCAGGAGCAGGTGCATCCTGCAGATCAACACCTGTCTGAGCAAGTGGTGCTGCCAGAAAGGCTCTGGCTTCTTTGACCATGGGATGTTGTTCCAAGAAGGATTGCTGGGAAGAGATGGGGTTCATCTGATGAAGAGAGGGAAGAGTGTCTTTCCAGGCAGGCTCACTAACCTAGTGAGGAGAGCTTTAAACTAGATTTGCCAGAGGATGGAGACCAAAGCCCTGAGGTAAATGGGGAAACAGGAGACCTGGAGGAAGACCAAGCAGGAGAGGGCACCAGGTGAGGTACTCTCATACTTCTTGAGAAATCAGGTCCATCAACTATTTACCTCAGGTGCCTGTACACAAATGCACAAAACCTGGGAAACAAGCAGGAAGAATTGGAACTCCTTGCACAATCACAGAACTATGATGTGATTAACTTAAGTAACATCTTTTCCTTCTGGATCAATATGTCAGAACCCATTTTTCATATTACAGAATGAATTGGGCAGCATGTTGTACTCATTGGTAATTAGTAGCGACTTCTTCAGGAGTTATATAATGGACCTCCTAGATTTTCTTGAAGGTTTCACCACCATTGATAGACTGCTGATGTACTCTGTGCTAGTTTCAGTAAATGTAATGAGAAAATCTTCCCTGTAGATTTTCTAGTTTGTTCAAGTGGTAATACCAGTGCCAATGAAGCTCTGTTTCAGTAAACTCATGAGATGCATATTGGGGACCGTCTAGATATCCAGCAAATCCAAATGGAAAAGAAATCTAAAGTAGTTTATTGTATCTTAAAGACATCATATCTAAGACACAAGAGCAGACTATCCTAATATGAAGGATGAATAGGAAGTGCAGCAAGAGAGTGACCTGGCTAAACAGCAAATGCTTCAATAAGCTGAAACTCAAAAGGGAATCTTACAAAAAAGTGGCAACATAGCCAAGTTATTAGTGGTGAGTATAAGAGTATAACATAGTGTAATAGTGTGCCATCCTTAGCAACCTTTAGGGCTGCCTGTGGGTATTCCTGAATCTCTTTACATTTGCCCTTCCTGCTGGGAACAGACTCACTCACCTACCATGTCTCAATGTTTCTTTGGGTTCCAAAGAGGAGGGTGCCCCAGGGTTCCTCAGAGTCGGATCTATGCTCATGAACACCTTGTGGTGATGAGCTTTAGCCTTAAGGGCTCTTTGCATGCTTCTATCTCCCCTTAATGTGCCCCATGCCTTGCAGATGTTGCCTGTATAATGTCCCTTTGTGAGGGCTCCAGCCTCCTGAGCTTATGCCACCTTTTCTCTGACTAGGCCTACCAACCAAGGAACCGAGTCCATGATTTGGGACTTGACTTTAAGGCCTTAGCTCCACACCACTCTGGGCTTCTGGCCCTTTATGCCATGGCATTGGGCTCCCTGATCTCTTTTACACTGTGCCCCTGTGGTGCTGAGTTTTTGGGGTCTCAGCCTTTCCTGGCTTTTCCCCTTTATTCTATAGCTAGGCCTCCCAGCATAGGCACACTAGGTAGGCTCACCTGACATTGGGGCAAGTGCATCCCTCCTTTCTGAGCTGTGTGCCCTGTACAGTTGTGCCTGCTATTGCACGGGCTCTCTAGCCCTCCAGCTGCACCACATGGATGCTAATAAGGTCTCCACCTCTCCTACAGCTGCAGCCACAAACCATCAGTTTAAAATAGAACATAACAATAAGCCCCTGGGCTATAACAAAAATAAAGGTAAAGAAGGCAATTTTCCACTTACATTTCCAGGGTCTCTCTCTCTGCATCCCACTGCCAGCTGCTCTCTCTTTTTTGTGGAGCTGCTGCAACTTCTCTGTGAGCTGTCAGGAGTCCACCCTCTCTGCTCTTGCCCCACCCCCCAGCCAGCTCAGGCACTGCTTATGTAGTTCTGGCTTGAGTCCTTTTCTGGTCACTTGATGTCCCCTTAGCTGACCAGCCAGCCAGGTCAGCTTCTAACTCCTCTGCCTGAAAGGGTCTGGTCTTAAAGGGGCTGCCTTGCTTTCCAGTAACAGGGTTAGGATTCCCTGTTACACATGGATATTCAGGGAGAAAATCAGGAAGTCCCAAGGCATGAAATGAGCTACAGCTAGAAAGGCAACAAAAAGCATCTTGCAAATATGATAACAATATGAGGAAGACCAAGATAAATGTACTCCATTACTAACTGAGAACATTCTAATAACGGGTGATGCAGGGAAATCTGAGAGATTTAGTGTCTTTTCTACATCAGTCTTCACACATAAAATCAATTATCAGTTGACAAGCAAAGTTGGTAACAAGGATGGGAAGGAGATAATCGGCCTAGAACAGGGATACAACAGGCTTGAGATTACATAGAGAAGCTGCATGGTTTTAAGTCTTCAGGGCCAGATGAGATTTAGCCTAGAGTACTCAGAGTAATTATAGAGCAATTAGATGTTCTTTTTGAGAACTAATGGAGCTTTTATGAGGTCCTGGATAACTGGAAAAGGGCAAATATTGTGATGGTCATTTAAAGAAAGGGAAGGAGGATCATAGGAATTATAGACCAGTTAGTCTCACTTGGATACCTAGAAGGATTATGGAGTGTATAATTAAGGAATAATTTTTTAAGCACCTGAAAGAGAACAAAGTGATTAGAAATAGCCAACATGGATTTGTCAAGAACAAGTAAGGATTGACCAACTTAATTTCCTTCTATGACAAGGAAGTGGTCTTTATAGATGAAGGAAATCAATGGATGTGATGTACCTTGACTTCAGCAAAGCTATCAACCTTATCTCCCATAACATTAGTAAATTAAAGAAATACACACTGGATGAAAATACTGTAAAGTAAAGAATACACACTACATTTACCCATATCAAAGATGACCTTGAATTTAAGATGATCCCCAATAATTAAATTTAAAATTTATTATTTAAAATTTATTACTTGAAAGTAGGGGGAACTATAGCAAATAAATTCTTTTGACCGCAAAGGAAAACAGTTTTGTCAATCTTATTGTCATCTTAGATATGTTGCTAAAGTAGTGTGCTATATAATCTGTTTTTGTCATCTTTTTCTTCTAGATTTTAATGTTGTATACTGTTTAATTTTAGGACAAAATGTAGTATGGGATACTTCTCTCCTGTTTTCACAAATGACTAAAACAGATTAACTGAATTGACTAAAAAGGCAAAATGGTTCTTTGAAGTATTATTATTAGATACAAAAATGTAGGCTCTAAAACAAGATCATAAATAGATAGAAATATCCTCAAGTTCTGCACAAAAACTTGCTTCTTGTTCCAAACCTACATGTCCTCTTCCTTCTTGCCAGCCAAGTCAATCTCCCCACCCAACTGAGCATGAGGTGAAAGTAGGTCAGGAACAGCTCTGGGCTTCCTCCCATGCCTGTGTCAGCCAGGGATAGCTGTGGCAGTGCACAGGTTCCTTCTTCCAGTGCTTGCTCCAGGCCAGTGGGGAAGAGGAGCTGGATAGGGCGCAGATGCTGGAAAAAGGACCCTATGTGCCACTGCTGCTGTTCTTGGCCAAGTTGATCTCCCCACACTGCCTTTCTCCACAGCTGCTGGCTGGAGCAATGCAATGCTGAGTTCTAAGACAAGGCTTTGTTTTCCCCATACATGATGGGGAAAAATCCTTGTCATGGAATCACATAAATAGAGTAACTGTTTACGTCATTGCATTCAAAGAGTGAAGCAATGGACTAATTAGAAGGACAAGCTCAGTGAGGTTCTGTAGGGATCTGTCCTGGGTCTGGTACTATTCAACATTTTCATTAATTATTTAGAGGAAGGGATTGCATGCATAGTTAGCAATTTTTTTAGATAACACCAAGCTGGGTCGAGTTGCAGATACTCTGGAGGATAGAATTAGGATTTAAAATTAACTTTAGCAATTGGAAAAAATGTTCCAGAATTAATCAAGTCAAATTCAGTAAAGATTAGTGCAAAGTTATGTGTTTGTGACACAAAAATCAAATACATAAATGCATATTGAGAAGTGGCTAAGTTGCAGTGCTGCAGAAAAGGGCTTGAGGGTTAAGTGGACCATAAGCTGAATATAAATCAACGGTGTGCTATTGTTGGGGAAAAAAAGCCAATAACATTCTTGGTTTTATTAATAAATGTGTCACCTACAAATTAAGGTAAGTAATTATTTCACTTAGCACTGGTGAGGCCTCATCTGGAGTACTCTATCCAGTTTTGGGCCTTGCTATTCAAGAAAGTCATAGACAAAGTAGAGAAAGTCCAGCAGAGAGAAACAAAAATGATTAGTGGTCTAGGAAAATGACCTACAAGAAAAGGTAGGAAAAAGTGGTGTGAGAGGCAAGGATCTTTGTGGATGATCTCTTTTATTGAACCAACTGCACAATTGGAAAAAGCTTAGATGAGCTTTCAAATGCAATGCTTTCTTCTTCAAGTTGGAGAAAAATCAGGCACAGTGAAGATTAAAAACATTCTTCATGGCTATGAAATTGGAAAAGAGAGAGAGAGAGAAATTACCAGGGGTAGCAGACAAGCAAATTTACAACAGGAAGGATAGTTTGATTAGTGGAAGATCAAGGCAATTCATTATGAAGTTTGGTTCCCAGACTTGCCTCTCTCCCAGGTTCTGAGAGTGGAGATGGGCAGGTACCCGGTTCCATGGGTGTGGGCAGGGGATACAGGAGTTCTGAGGGTGGGGTGGGGGGAGACATGAGTTCCAAGACTAGGGGTCAGGGCCACAGGTTTGGAGAGCAGGGGCAAGTGTGGGCTCCAAGAGTTGGAGAGGGTGCATATTCCAACAGTTGGGGGAAGTGGGGAGTGCATAGTACTGAGATCATGAGGGATGCCTAGTGCCAAAAGCAGGGGCAGGAGGCATGTGAGCTCGGAGAGCAGGGGGAGGGTGTGGTTGCAGGAGTGGTGATGGGGGAGGATGTAGGTTCTGCAAGTGGAGATGAGGGGTGCACAGATTTCAAGAGCAAGGTGCAGGTTCCAAGACTGAGAATAGGAGGTCACACAGTGCCATGCCAGGAAGTCCTAAACAGTCCCCAGCTGAGTTACTGCTGCCCCTACTGCCTGCTCTTCCTGCTTTGGCTGTTGCTCCTAGAGCAGCAGCAGTAGCAGCTGGAGACTTTTTTTTGGAGTTTCCAGCATTTTTTCTCCCTGGTGTAGCTTTGGGAAATTAAGTGATTCTGTCCCCCATAATCCTTACATTTATAATCCTTATACACTTTTACAAATAGGCTCCAAAGTTTTCTTTTTGCCTTCTATGTTGTATTCACTGGACCATAATGCCTATGTTCTCAGTTGGTCTGTCTGTCCTGCTTCCTGGATTCCTTAACCTGCATACTTAGTCTGTTCCAGTTGCTGCTATCACTTTGATCCTTTTCAATTCAATTGCCTTTGCTATTGGACAGCATTTATTTAGGATCAGATCTGTTTCTTTTAAAAATCTTTCTTGTAAACTGACATAAGGTGTTCCAGAGCTGTATTTATTTAGGAACTCTTTAATGCAGAGGCAGGCAATTCTTTTGGGTGGAGAGTCACTTACTGAGTTTTGGCAGGCTGTTGAGGCCGCATCGGTAGCCCCACACCTTGACAGGTGCCTCACCCCCTTGTTGCCATCTTGGGACTGGAAGTCCCCCCGTAACCTCTGACCTTTGCCATCCAAAGTCCCTCCCCTTGCCCCTGGAGGTACTCATTTGGGGAACAGTGTTTGCCATCTTAAAGGGAAAAAAACACATTACATACTAAAAATCAAACACCCATAATAATATATTTTAATTTAATTAAAAAATATATTTTTGTCCTGATTTGTGGTGTATATGCAGAAGTGATTGCATATGGTGGTCTGTGGGGATGTGTGTGTTGGGGTATGGATGTGGGTATAGGAGACATGTAGTGCAGAGTGGCTGGTGGGTGGGCAGGATGGTGGGGAAAATGGTGGAGGGAAGTGGCAGTGAGTGGGAGCATGGGGCCTGCACCAAAGTCCTGTGTCTTAGAGTGGGGTGGTAGGAGTCTGGGGCCCAGGCTGGCACAAGGATCTGTGGAGGTGGGCTGGGCTGCACCAGCAGGGAGAGGGGGAAGTTGGTCCAGCTTCATAGAGCCCCTGACAGCCAGGACCCAGTGCTCCTGCTGGTGCCAGGACACTGGCGTGGGCCCTGAGGTCCTGCCCAGCTGATGCTGGCTCCTGCGTACCCACTCACTCCCAGTGGCACCGCACAGCCCCAACCCTGTGTGCGCTGCACTTGCCCGCTGATCATGGGCCTCAGCAGGAGCCAGCCCATCCTTGAGGACTGGGATATCCCCAGGGTCCTCCCCTGCCTCCCTTCCCCTCTTCTTACCTGAATTTTTCATGCTGATGCAGCCATGAAAAGGGAGGCCTAGTGCCCCTGGCTCCTGTCATCTTTGACTGGAGCCAGAGGCAGATAAATACTAATTTTCTAAATTTTTTAGGGGCCCCGTGGAGTGGATAGAATGGCCTGGTGAGCTGGGTCTGGCCCGCAGGCTGTATTTTGCCCACCTATGCTTTAATGTCTTCCAAGTCTCATGCAGATTTAATAAAAAATCTGTTCCTCCTCCTTGGCTTTGGGTAAAAAAAAATCCATGTACCTGTACAATCTGATTGTTTGTATAAACTTAATTTTTGTTCAACCTGCTTTCATTTGTGTGCAAGGCTTTCTAACTGGAAATTCAGTTTTCTCAATGGCATTGGTTGAATGCGCACTGCCTGTTTGTTCTATTTCTAGGTGCTGCTTTGTTTTCTTGCTAATCATGCCCTCTTTCTTGCTAAAGATCTTATTAGAGTGCCCGCTGTCACCATGTTTCACATATCACATCTTTTGTAATAATATGAAAGGACTCTCTGCTTGTGAAAATAAACTGTTTTTTATTAATAGAACTATTTATAGAGATGCTGCAACTGCAGTGAGTAGTCACATGCACACAAAGTTGCTGATGCTTCCTCTAAAGTCTTCCCTCCAGTAACTTGTGTTCCTTTTTGTCAGTTCCATGCAGATTATTACTGCTGTGTTTAAGTTTGGGGGTTTTTTACTTTTGATTTGACATTTTAGTTTGTTCTGTAGTAGCTGAGTACCATATTTTCTCTCATACAGTGTTCTCCTTTCCTCCCAAAATTGGGGTGAGTGTTTTAAATAGAAAAACTGCTTTATTTACTAGGGAAGAAGCATGAAGATACTATACATGCCACACAGTTGCCAAGTTGTTGGAGTCATGTGTTAACTCTCTCACAAATGTAGCTATTGCCTGAGTGCTGCAGTTTATGCCTAAAGCAGCCAGTGAGCTTCTGGTAGTATTCCAATGAGGCCTGTGATATGGACACAACACTTTATTTACAGGAATTTGTAGAAGAAACTACTTGCAGTAAAGAGCTAACAGTCTTGCTACTTCTCTTGCAAGGATCCGGGGCCTAATTTTGTGTGACATACAGTAAGCCCTCCTGGGAGCACAGAGTGTCCAGGAACTGTAACATCCTTGAAGATATAATGGTTGAGGCAGTAGGACCTTCATAGTATGCCACACTTCCTGGCAGAGCTGACTCAAGTAGGGTGTGGGGCCTCAGGCAAATCAGGTTGTTTGGGGCCCCACTCCCGCCCCTGCCCTGATCCCATGTGCACCAGATAAAAAGAAGCCGCTGCTGTGGTGGCAGGGGGAAGGGGGGAGAGCAAGCACAAGTGACTGGACATGAAGCTGGCCATGGCTGCTCTGCCCAGCTCCACAGGGCCACCCAAAGTGTGGGGCCCGGGGCCATCACCCTGATTTGCCCCCTCACCTCCCCCCAGAGCAGCACTGCTTCCTGGACATGCTACGTTCTCAGGGGCTAGGGACAGAAGTTACACATAAACCAGTATAAGTGGTCAGAAGTGCTGGGAAGAGCAGTCAGCCAGGTCTGACCGCTCACTTAGGTTCTTAGACAGAGTGCGGGACCTCCATCTAACCTAGGAGGTGCACAGCCCCACCAGGGGAGACGCCTTGTTGGACCTAGTGCTGGCCACGGGTGAGGGGGCTGCGGGTGCTCGACCACCTGGGCGACAGGGATCATCGCCTGCTGGAATTCACCATCCAGCACAAGGTGGCAAAGGCCTGCAGTAAGGCAGCAGCCCTAGATTTCAGGAGGGCAAACTTCAACGAGCTAAGGAGGATAGTTGGGGAAGCGCTGAGGTCCCAGAGGGGAGGGGAGCCAGGTGTCCAAGGAGACTGGTCGCTCCTTAAGGAGACGATCCTCCAAGCCCAAAGGAAGCTAATCCCAACGAGGATTAAAGGGAGCAGGAGGGTGCACAGGCCTCCATGGCTCACAAAAAGCATCCAGGAATGTCTTCTTGCTAAAAGGGAGGTGTACACCCAATGGAAAGAAGGGGTCATCACCAGGGATCACTATACTGCAGTTGCTCGGGGATGTAGGGGGGCAGTCAGGAAGGCCAAGGCATGGAATTAGGACTAGCTTCCCAGATTAAGAACAATAAGAAGTCCTTCTTTAAATACATAGGGGGTAGAAAGAAGGTCCCAGGTAATGTGGGGCCCCTGCAGGACGTGTTGAGAAATTTGGTTGTCACACCAGACGACAAAGCTAACATGTTTAACTATTTCTTTGCCTCCGTCTTCCTAAGTAGGGACCAGAACAGCCACCTCCCTGCTGGGCCCCCCTCTGGCCCCAGGAGAGGCACACCTGGGCCAAGGGTTAGCGAGGAACTAGTTAGGGAGCTTCTGGAGGGACTGGACGTATTCAAGTCCGGCGGTTTGGACAATCTCCACCCTAGAGTTCTAAATTGGCCAAGGTCATTGCAGAACCCCTGGCATGGCTTTACGAGCACTCGTGGTGCTCTGGTGTGGTGCCGGAGGACTGGAAGAGGGCCAACATGGTTCCCATCTTCAAAAAAGGGAAAAAGGAGGACCCGGGAAACTATAGGCCAGTTAGTCTCACCTCGATCCTAGGCAAGCTGTTTGAGAGAATTATTTTGGCACACATCCATGAGGGGCCAGCAGGGGACTGCATGCTTAGGGGCAACCAACACGGGTTCATCAGTGGCAGGGCCTGTCAGACCAACCTGGTGGCCTTTTTATGATCAGATCACCAAATCCTTAGATGCAGGGGTAGCAGTGGACATAGTCTTCCTGGACATCCAGAAGGCTTTTGACACTGTCTCTCACCCCGTTCTCATTAAAAAACTTGGGGACTGTGGTGTCAACACCCACACAGTCAAATGGGTCGCTAACTGGCTGGAGGGCCGCACCCAGAGAGTGGTGGTGGATGGGTCATTTTCGACCTGGAGGGATGTGGGTAGTGGGGTTCCGCAGGGCTTGGTCCTGGGGCCCACACTGTTCAATGTCTTCATCAGTGACTTGGGTGAGGGGGTAAAAAGCACCCTGTTCAAATTTGCTGATGACACTAAGATGTGGGGGGA
>NW_017728949.1:79992849-80025021 GCF_001723895.1 Crocodylus porosus
GCCGGGGTCGTTTGACTCCAGTACTCTTTCCTGCCATGGCAGGGGGTCGGACTAGATGATCTACTCAGGTCCCTTCCAACCCTAGAAACTACGAAGAAACTGGTTTAAACCTGCAACATAAGTTCAGTGAATGTAAACCAGCTTCAAAATGGCTGAAACTGGTTTAAGATAAAACTGGTTGAATGTAATATCAGACTTAACTGATTTGGATTAAACCGGTTTATGCAAGTTCTGTCCCAGACCCCTTCCTCGTTTAAGTTAAATCAGAGTCGCCCAGCATCCAAGTTGTTTTGGAGTCCTGGGCAGGGCTATGCACCCAGCTCCAGAGAGCAGGGCCGGCCCATCTCGTCTGCTCTCTCATAGCCAGATGCATGGCTCCCTGACACAAAGGGATCAGGGAAATAGTTTATTCTCTCACCTCCCCTACTGGGGGGACAGTGGCCCCTGTCACCCATTCCCCTCCCCACCCAATCCAGAGCATGTCCAGAACCAGCTGGCATGACCCCAACCATGCACCTGCCTTGCCATCAGCTGGGTCTGCAGGGCTGAGACCAGCCAGACTGCGAGTGCTGCTGAGGCCAGAGGAGAGGGGCCTGCCCAGGATTGTCTGCCAGAGCTGGGCCCTTCCCAGCAGGCTGCAGCTTGGGTTGGGACCATGGGGGCTGCGCAGCTCCCCATGCCCAAGCCAGATGGGGCTGTCATGGAGCCCTGGTGGGTTGGGAAGGGGTCTGTGGTGTTGGTCTTGGGGGCAGGGCCCTTCCTAGCCCACTGGGGCTGCATGACAACCTAGCCTTGCAGCATGGGTGTGGGCTTGCACCTGAGTGGGCTTCCAAGGCCACCTTGGAGGCATCGGCAGGCCCTGAACTTGGCAGCTGTCGCCACCTACCCTGTGCTATACAGGACTCATTACTGCAGGTACACAGCCAGCTGTGGGCTGGTCGGGGCCAGGGAGGCTATTCTGCACCCCTTCACTCCAGCTGCCACTGCTGCAGCCACGCCTCTCTGGGGGGAAGTGGGAAGCTTTAACCCTGTGGCTTCTGCCCCATTTGTGGGGTCCCTATAGGCCAGGGTTGGGATTTAAACCCCTCCAAAATCATACATAGCCCCTGTGGGGGCCTGGTCACAGCCGTCATGTCACCTTTCCTCCAGCCTTGTGGCTTCTACAAAGGGAAGGGAGCTCTAGCATCCCCTGGCTTCTAGCCTGAGTCACTGTAGGCATGTGCCTGCATTTCCAGAATAAAATGTAAATGTCTGTGCACTTGCAAATTAGTTCAATCTCTGCAGGTTAAACTACCTGCAAAGACTAAATCAATTCGGGCTCTGGCTTTTTGAATGTCTGTCCCTAGCCAAGAAGACTTATTGTATATCATACAGTTGGTTAGGACTCTGGAAAAATCTTTTTTTCTACATTCTGCCTTCTAAAACAAGATAAGTGTTTTATTTGGGAGAGGGGTGTTATATGCAAGAAAATATTATAAAAATAAAAAATACTAAAAATATATTATAAAAATATAATAAAAATAAGAGAGTATTTTGGTTAGTGAAAGGTAAGGCAAGATAGTGGCTTCTGTTGAACAATGAAGAAGTAAGTCACTGTTAGATCCAGCTTTCAGGCACTTTAACTTCTTGATGATTTCTTTTGCACAATCATCTTCCTCACCTAACAAACACATGTACATCTGAATTTTGGATTAAAAGAGTATCCTGTTTCCTAAATTCTCAACCATCTGGGTTGTAGTCACGCAAGGGACTGTCCAATCAGCTTTTGTTATACCTTGTTTCTATTCCTAGCTCCACATATATGGCTGCCATATGGCTGTCCCTTTTCCCTATAGGGAGAGAAGGAAACTGAGTCAATGCTAAAATAGTGAAAATACTTTGGTGAAATAGTGGCAAGCTGGTGTACTGCCATGTTTTAAATTTTGTGTGTGAACAACAGCTGGCCCCTCTCTCCTCCCCACCCCCAACAGCTAGAAGTACCAGATTGAGATGGATTATAGGTTCCCTTCCAGCAGACTTGTAGCCCTCTAGTTCCACCTAATGAAATGGCTACTGTTTTCATATATTATCCAGGAACCTGATTCCTTCTGGTCACTGTGGCCTGTTGGATAAAAGTAATGAGGCATAACAACAACATCTGTTCCTCATGCTTGTTTTATAAATACCAAGGTTAAAAGGAATGTGATTCTTTACCATATATAACTCTGTTGTCTATAAATGACTGTTCTCTGCTCTCCTTGGAGGATTTCCTGTACTTGTTAAGTGCTGCTTTTGTAGTAATTCTTACCATAACCTCTTGTACCTTTGTTCAGATTCCTTTTCCTTCTTTACTGTACCATTTATTATCATGCCTTTATGCTTTGATAACTTAATTCTTTCAAACTGCTTGAAATTGTGGTTTCCTTCTTTCATGGTCACTTTCTGGGTTCATTGTCACAACCTCCTGTGACTTCATTCATTGTTTGCTTGCTTATATTTTGAGTTTTTTTCACTTCTCTTCTCTGTGGGTAACATCACAATTTGGTTTCACGCTAGCAGAATACTTATTTTAGCAATGACTCAGTTATCTTCATTTCCTGTAGAAGGGACAGAAGGACCACGTAGAGATAGTAATGGAACTTTTTGCTTAGCAAAAGCTGATTTGACAGCTGTTTTATGGCTGATGAGAGAGTACAGAAAACAGAATCCACTTTTAATCTGAATTTAGCATGTGCATCTGCCCCTTTTAGGTCTACTCACTCCAATACCTGTCATTGGGCATATCTATATGAGAAGCTATTGCGTGGTAGCAATGAGCTACCTTGCATTAGCTTGTTGCTACCATGCAATAGCATTGCCAGGCATTAACTGTTACACAATTCTCCTGCAAAGTAGTAATGAGCTACTGCTCAGTGGCATCAGAAAAAAACTCTGCAGGGACAGTACTGTGCAGTTATACTGGTTACTTATGTAAGTACTAAATGACTGCACAGTAACTGCTTGTGTAGACATCATAGGTGCATTAATGCATGGGCCAGCTGGGCATGAGCTGAGGGGCCACTACTGATTTGGGGTCCCAGTCCCTGGGATCCTGATCAGCAGGGAAGCAAAAGCCTTGGTTTAAACTTGGCACATTTCTGTCTCCCATCTTTTGCATTTGCTTCCTTGTAGCCAGGAGTGGGGCCCCTCCCACAGGCAGGGGCTGGCTGGCTGGGAGTGCTGTGCAGCACAGCACAGGGCTGTGCCACGCCTGGGGAGGGTGGGGGGCTGGGCCAGGAGTGTTGCGCTGCGCCTTTGCAGGCTAGCAGCAGCACTGAGGGAGGGGGGAGGAGCCCCCCCAAATTCTCCTTAGCCCCCACATAGCCACCCCTCCCAGCACTGCCACCTGCACGCAGAGGTGCAGCGCAAGTCTCCTGCCCTGAGCTGGGCTGGCCTGGCCCATGCACGTGTGCTGCCACAGGGACACAGCCCAGCAGCAGCTCCCTCCTGGTCAGTGCAACAGGAGCCAGGTGGGAGCAAGATGCAGCCGTAGGTGGCTGGGAGGGCAGGGGGAGGTGTGGGAAGGGGCTGCCTCAGAGTGATGGAGAGTGGGAGAGAGGGAAGTCCTGTGTGGGGAAGGTATGTGGCTGGGTGTGTGTGTCTGTCACTTTCTGTGTGTGTGCATCTGTGTGTGTGTCTGTGTACATGCACCTGTCTATGTGTGCACATCTGTGTGCATGTGCGTGCACATCTGTCTGTGTGTGCATGCATCTGCACCAGTGTGCATGCATCTGTGCATCTGTGTGCATGTCGGTGCATCTGTAAGCATCTGTGTCTGTGTGTGCACGTGTCTGTGTTCATTGCAGAGAGACTGTGTTTGTATGTCCATGTGCAGAGAGTGAGTGAGTAGAGTGCACACCCATCTGCGTATGTCTGTGTGTGTGTGTGCAGGTGTCAGTGCATGTATGCATGCATGTGTGTGCACGTGCATGTGCCTGTGTTTATGGCAGGAAGAGTATGTTTGTGTCTGTATGTCTATGTGCAGAGAGTGAGAGTAGAGCATGCACCTGTCTGTGTGGATGCCTGTGTCTGTGTGCGTGTATGTTTGGCCATAGTGGGGGCGGGGGCAAGTAGCAGGGAGAAGAGGGGGACATGTGGCCTCCCCACCTGCAGTCTGGCAGGGTCCAGCCAGCCTCCCCCACCAGCACCAGCACCAGGAGGGAAACTGGCCCTTCTCCCCCACCCCAGCTCAGCTTCCGTGGGGGCAGGGGGCCTCCAATTTTGTGTTTTCTCAGGGCCCCAGTACACATTAATCTGCGTCTGGTAGACATGACCATCGTGTCTTTCATTTTAACCAAAGCTAAGCATATTGGGAGAATTCCATACACCCACCCTTGCTCTGATCACTTTGTGCTGTTCCGGAAGAGTGTCAGGGCTTTAATGGAGTCAGAAAGAGGAAGGAGAAACCCATGTTGATGGCATGTAACAACTGAACAGTTCTGAAAACTCACTGTTTGGGAACTGGTTCACAAATGTGTGAAGTATTATGGCTCCAACACACCAGGGAGTGGAAGTGAGCACCCAGCCCAGCGAGCTTTGTAGTGGATAAGTTGGTGGGCAATGCTTGCATGCATGCTTTGGGGATTCAGGTTGGGTGGCCTGTGGCAGGGGGCATTTTCACCTTTCCACTTTCCCTTCTTTCTTGAATTTGAGTTCAGTAAGCTTCAAGATCCTGCAGTTGACTGAAGTCTGCAGTGTGCTTGCCTGCTGTGGGGGAGTGCTTGGACCTGAGCTTTTTGGTTCCCAGAGGCTGGGGGGAGTGTTGGGTTACAGCTAAGTCCAGAGTGAGGACAGACCTTGTTGTTAGAACGATATCTTTTTTTGACCAAACAAGGTTGGTCACTGATAACAATAATAAAAAAATGCCAACAAAAGGAGAAAAAAAGGTGGGGGCAGATTGTGCACTGGAACAGTCAGCTGCAGCAGGGCGGGGCTGAGGGGAAGAGAAGGGGAGATGGGGCGGTAAGGGTGAGGAGCAGTGCAGCATGGCAGCTTTAAATTAGTTTAATTGGCTGGTACATCTGCCCACATTTAAGCTGTTCTAAGTGTCAAGTGTGTCTCTGTCCTTACGGTCAGGGCAGGAAGGAGACTTCCCATAATACTGAGCATTACAGAGATTCTAGGCTGTGCTGAGGTTTGAAACTATCCACTGGCAGCAAGCTCAGACTCTGTTTTATTTGTATGTCCCCTCAGGCTGAACCTTCAATACAGCACTGAATATCCTTTTTTCATGCCAGTGTGATATAGAACCAAAACCTCCATCTGACCCAAGCTCCCAGTGGCCCAAAGCAACACAACAAGGAAAAGAACCCAATATACTTTAAAACCTGGGATATAATTGACACCTTTAAAATTTGTGTCTCCCAACTCAGCAATATAGCAAGCCACACTCATTCCTTCTCACTGCTACTCTCAGTAATGACATTGGCTAGGGTTAAATCTGGAGGCAATTATCCAATCGTTACAGCACAGACATTGGTGCTTTGCTAGTAAACACACTACAGGTTTTCTTCTGAGCACTCTGTTAGTTATTTAACATTTAAATGAGAGGATTCAAGCTTAAACTCAGTTCAGAAAAAGATGTAGATCACCTGTAAAGCACAGAGATCCTGTAGCTTCTAAAATAATACTAATCTAATAAACTAATAAACACTTTTAAATGAAACGTTGCTCAAATTAAGGTATAATTTACTAAAGAGCAACTACTTTTCTTCAGGAAACAAGGAGATGTTAGCATGCTTTTTTTGTTCAGTATCTTATATTGGGCTCACACTATTATCATAGAACTATAAGGGCACTGGGATGTGATACTACTCTGAATTATTACTAATTATTAGCAGCTTTCATAGGAACATAGAAAATGTCATATTGTGTCAGGCCAATGGGAGAGTTTTTAAATAAAATATATATAAAATAATTAAAATATGAAACCAAGACGTATTCACTAGATAGTAAATGTGTAGGCTAAATTGTATTCTACCTGTGACATGCATAAAGGGATTTAGGTGCCTATGTACAATTCTGTTCTGCTCTGCTTGAGTCTGTGAAAAATTTTAATATAAAATGTGCATGGTTCCTCCTTTTCCTTGATGTTTTTTTGTCTCAGTGACAAGGGCCAGATACTCACAATTGTGTGTTACAAATGTAATTGCTATATGGATTTCCTGGAATTTGAACAGAGAGGAATAGAATTGCACTTAAGTGCCTGAGTCTACTTAACAGAAAAAACTCTTGTGCTAGCGGCGATATCTTTTATTCGACCAACTAAAATAGTAGCAAAATTCTTTCTTTGCAAGATTCCAGGTCCAAACACTCTTCTTCAGGCAGAGGAGAAGTCAAAGATAGGACAAGACAGACTCTACTTAGGTCACATAGACATTCAGTTTCTCCTGGAAGAGTTACAGCTCCTGGGAAAGTTATCAGCACTGCAAACTCCCTGCTTTTCAGGGGTTTAGGATTCAAATGTCTGTTTAGGCATCTCCAGAAACCATGAGTGTACAGATGCATTTTTCTCTAAGAGCAAAAATGGCTGGTCCAAGAGAAAAATAACCTGGGAACAATCAGGGTTATAATCCTCCAAGGAGAGTTCCTCCTGGGAAAGCAAATGTTTGTACAACTTACCCTTGTGAGAGAAGCCACATCACAGTCCTCAAGCATCACAGGCAGATTTGCTTCTTGCCTCAGCCCCCAGGCAGACAGTGTGTTGCTTGCTAGACTGAGCAGGGGGCAAAAGACAGCCCCTTCACAATCCCATGTTTTGCTGCAGGGATGTACAAGGCTTATTGAGCAGTCTGGGTCAGCCAATCAGAGGTGCCCTGTGTACTGCTGCCTTCTGTCACAAGGCAGACTGAGGGAGCCTGGAGAGTATGTTGAAATGTGTACAGAGGGGCCCCCTGACTGTGCAGCATCGGCACTGCAAACTCCCTGCTCTTCAGGGGTTTAGCAGTCTGTTTAGGCATCTCCAGGCAAGTTTTTTGTACTGAAAGAATTCTCCCAGGTCATTTGAATATGTATATGTAGCCTTAGTTGCTTAATAGGTGGAACAGAATATGGCCTAAAGTGTCTACATTGATGAGGAATCTCCTGTGAATAACTATTCTGTTGGTCTGTAACCCAACAGGAACTTGGGTTTGTTTCTATATAAGCAGCACTTATTTACTATGAAGGCAGCATAACCCGCCCCCAGCATTTTGGAAAATGATTTTCTAGACTTCATTTTCCAATATGCTTTTTATCCTTTACTGCTTTAAGAAACAAGATAATTTTACGTCTCTTTCATGCAGATGTCCTTAGGCAGTAAACAAGTTTAATTTACCAGTTAAATTAGATTGGTTTCAGCAGCTGCACTTGTGATCTTTGGAAGCATGACCCCCTGGCGATGAACTCCTCCTAATATAATGTGTACCACGATTTTTGTAGCACTGAGCACTACTTCTCAAAATCTGGAGGGAAACATACAAAAAAAGTTGCTGACTCTAGTCACATCCTTAATAAGGATTTTTGAATAATGTTAACATTTTTTTCCAAACTGGGATGTGTTATCTTTCATCTCTTATCTTAGTGCATATGTGTAACAGTGATTGATGCTTCTGAGGATTAATAAGAGTGAAAGAATAATTTGAGAAAGAAATAAATGTTGCAAAGCAAGTGTTGTAAAAGCTAGGTAAGTTCAACAATGAGTTTTTACCATTTTGGTCCGTAATATTTGAAAGTGACATAGTTTACATTCTCACAAAAGTCTGAATGAGTATCCTCATATGTAATTTATAAAAGGCCATATCCTAGACTCTGATCCAGCTGATTTGCACTTCTGTGGATGTGCAAAGCATCTGGAAAGTTAGTGGATTTAGCTTTCTGAGGAATTCTTTATAGGGGAGTTAGATAATGTAGGTAGCAGGAGTGTTTCTGACCCCAAGCAGTGTCTACCTGCCAGACAGTTTAGGGTCTAATGCTAGTGTAATTTAAAATTTTATTCCTTAACAAAGGAAAAAAAAAGAAACCACCATTTTCCAATCAACCTAATGGCTGGTGAACTGCCCAATCAAAATTCCTGTAAACTCCATTAGATTTCAACAAGACTTTGCTGATTTTTGTTGGGGCACTAGTAGGTTAAGACCTAGGAGGCCAAGGGTTTTAATTCTGCTAAAAAATCTACCAATCAAAAAACTAGTTGGCATTTTCAGCCAGAATTATTAGTTTTCTATCCAGGAAACTGAAAGAGATGGAATTCAACTAGTTACACATTCTTCTGTAGACTTCTGTGTGCATAAGGCTTTTTATTTTCTTTGTTTGTCCCACACGGAATAACCATTTTATTTATCTGCACCTACTCTTTGCCGTGTGGGGTTCCCAGTAATAAATGTTTGTCACTGTCTGGAAAGGAGCATTATCATGCTTGGTGGATCCCTGGTAGAATAGACTTCATATTGGCATTGGGGGCCAAGAGCAGCAAGACTCCCAGCTCCTGGCACTCCTTGTCCCAGGTCCAGGTGCAGCCAATGTGATTCTTGAAGTGGTGCATGGCATTGCATACTTGGCTCCACAGCGAGGTGAAGTCCTTACCATCTCGGCTGAAATCTTGAGTAAGCTGCTTAGGAAGGTGGCCAGGTCACATGCAATCGGCTGCCTCCCAGTCCTCTTGTGGGTGGACCCCTTCAGAGTGCTGGTGGCAATGCTGCTCATCATCTCTTTTGGGCAGGTCAGGAGGTGGAAGGTGTGGGTAAGCACTTTGGTGTCACAGAAGTCTCCCATTCAGGGCACATTTGTGCCTCCCTGCTGGTAGGGGACATGCAGGATCTCATTGCTGCCCACAGTAGCAGGTGCAGCCACTTCTTGATCGGCTGCTGGGTCTTGGTGTCTGCCTTCTTTTGCAGGGTCTTGGGGACCACTGAGCCCCTCAAACGTGATGTGGGAGATGAAGAACATGTTCACCTCATCTATCTTCTGCCAGGGAGTCAGGAGGGATGGGTCCAGCTTGTGGGCATCCTGCACGATCCTATTAATCATTTCTTCTGGCATCTGCTTTGCCCGGTGCCTGGTAGGCATTCCCAGGTGGATGTAGCTCTCTCTGCTTCTCAGATGCCTCACCTGCTTGCCCTGGATGGTGAGGCTGGAGTCCAGGATGGTGCTTTTCTTTCTGTAGTTAATGTGCAGTGAGGCACACTTGGTGGCATTGAAGTGGAGAACCATCCACTTGGCCGCCTTAGAGCTGACATCCAACATCCTCTGCAGCTGCTTGGCATCGCTGATGAGGAGGACGGTGTTGTTCATGTAGGCCAGGATGCTCAGCTTCCACTCATAGAGGCCAAGGCATCTGGGGCCTCCTGCTACTGCCTGGAGGACTGTCTCTATCATGACATTGAAGATGATGGGGCTGAGCAGGCAGCCCTGCTTCACACCAGACTGGATGGGTGGATGTCATGCATCTCACCCTCCAACAACTGGATGGTGGTGGTGCAGCCGTTGTAGACCTCTCGCATGAGGTCCATGGTATTAACTGGTACCTTGAGCTCCCAGAATGTGTCAAAAATGTGGTGGGGGAGCACGGAGCCAAAGCCATTGGAAATGTCCAGCCATGCCACCGCACACTACCTTGTCACCCTCCGAGTGTCAGCCAGCATCTTCTGGAGTGCAAAGTTGTGTTTGTAGCAGCCCTAGTTAGAGAGGAAGCCCTTCTGGCTCAGGCTGATGGTCTGCCCAGTCACCAGCCAGCTGGTAAGCTGAGCAACCAAACAGCTGGCATAGAGTGTATATAATGTGGAGCACAGGATGATGGGTTTCCAGTTGGCCATGTCATCCGGTTCACCTTTCTTGAAGATAAACAAGATCATTGCCTTTTTCCAGGAGCTGAGCATGTGGCGGAACTCCCTGCACTGGTTGAAGAATATCATCAGGATGAGGCAGCCTGGGTCTTTCTTTTTCAGTAAGCTTGATCTTAGCCCACAGGAGACCAGGAAGTGATCCAACAATAGTGGTACATCAGTTTAAGTGTGGTTCAATGAGAACTTCCCACCTGAAGTTATGCGCCTCAATTTGATTCAGTTATTTATTAACTGCTGTGCCCTATTTCACCTAACACCATATGTTCTTCTATTTCCAGCTTTTCATTTGGCAGTAAAATGTAGTCCTTTATATAGACAATCAGAAAAAGACTGTTATATAACCACAAATCCAGAAAGTTTGACTAAAGGTAAACTTAGTAGCTAACACTTGCCTAAAGAAAACTAGAAAAGAAAGACAAAAGCTTCTTGGTTTCTAACTTAATGAGAGAGGATTATGAACAATGGCTACTGTTTCTTCCTTCTGAAGTATTTTACTTCTCATTAGCTGTCACTTTAATGAATGGCAGATTTCCTATGAATTTCCTTCATGTGAAGCTAAAAGTTTCAGCTGCTTAGACATGATATAGATGCTATATAAAGTGAAGCATATAGGCTGAAATCCTTTTATACCATTCAGTTTGTGTGAGTACTACATCTGCTACTGTACAATTTTATTTCCAACTAAGTGTTGTGGTATGTGAAACATCAACCCTTGAGTTTGATTTAATGTTGATAGACGCATGCTGATTTTTTGTGCATATCTATTAAATTCTGAAAGCAGTTTGGTTTGAAAACATATGTTAACATTCAAGCATACTCTCCTTATTGCCTAGAGACAATAAGCAGTTTATCACTTGGTGCTGGTAATTTACAAATGCTACTTTTTTAGGAATTAACTGATTTTTTCACTCTATAAGTAAAATCCATCTCTACCTGAGAGAGCTGTGCAGAGATGTCTATACCACAGAAGCCTAGGCAGGAAGGTGAGGGGAGCCATATGTGCAGTGTCTACATGATCAAGTCCCTGTACTGTCTGTATACTACCAAAGTAAGCTTCTGAAGTGAAGTCCTGAATAGGCTATCACCAAAGGAAATATTGTGGGTAGGCTAAGGGTTGAATCATTGAATGTATTCTTATTTGCCTTTTATACCTTAAAGTTTCTATACTGCATATTCAAAGGGAGAAAGGCTGCAGCTCTAGGCAAAATGGAAATACCTCCATCGCACTTTGTATATGACTTGGGGAAGTAAATTCTCATTTTTCCAATTTGTGAAGTGTCCCCTACAAAAAGGAGTGAGTAAAGAAAGATGCATTTCATGACACCAACCACCTTATCCAATGCTTGCCTGCTTTTACATGTGAAACTTTAATACATGAAGTTCATTATTTGTACTGCAGTACCCTCTATGGGCATTATCAGAGGCTAGGACCCTATAATTCTAAGCACAGTTCAGCCATTTTCCAAAATTGCCCACAGTCTAAGTCATAGCACAATATAACCTATGGATGAGATCATATAACCAGGAGATGCCGAGATAGATAAATAGTTTTTGTTTTTGTTTCCAGTATTTAAGCTCTTTTTTACATTTGAGGCATGTTAACATAAAGGGGCATTTGTATTTTGTCCCTTTAACTGGAAGAATAGATGTTTAAAATGAGGCAGGCATTCTCTGTCCATGGATATGTCACAAACCATGTTCTATGTAATTAGTGGTTGAAGGGAATTTCCCCAGAGTAGAAAATAGAGCGCCAGAAATGCTAAAAATCTTAAACTGAATCTGAAACTGCTAGTGAGTTAGGAGAATATATGGAGAAATAGCAGCTGTTCCAAGATGTTTGAAAAAAATGGGATGGGATACCTCCAACTCAAATTCTCTTGAGAAAACAGTTAAGTTACAACCTTCTGATTTTGGAGATATCTGAAGCACTATGATGTGCATTTTAAAAATTCTTGTTAAACTATGAGTAACTGTGAAGAAAATTAACAGACAAAAAAATTTAAGTTGGCATATGCAAGTGTATGAAAAACTTTCAGCTACACCTCTTGAGCATTTAAATGGGTAGAAATGCAGAGTTCAAAGAAGGTACATGGATACTCCAATCTTTTGTTGTTCTTGTCAACTAAATAAAAGTAGGAGTGTAACAAGCTGTGTTATTTCCAGAAATAAGCTTACTGCTGTCTTTCTACTGCTTCATGCTATATATCAGAGACCTTCTTTCAACTATTTTCTCATCCTACATTGTATATATTTTTAATTTAAGAAATAAATTCTTATAGCTAATGCTTATTTACTATACTGGGACATCATTTATCCATATTATTAGATAGAAGCACCAACATCTTATTAATCTCTTTGCATAGACCAAAGACTAATCTTTTCCACTGCAGTTAATTTCTGTGGTCATGATTAGAGCACTGTATATTCTCACTCTGCAGTTGATGGACACCACATTTCTTCAAACCGCTTTTCCACTTTGGTGTTTTCTACACTAATCCTTAGTGCCCTTGTACAGCATCCTATTTCTACACACAAAATTACTCCCAATAATACGCAGGTATTTGCATCACCAAGAGTGAGTTATGCTCTAATATTTCAGTCTTCACTTATGCAGTGTCTATTACTGGGCTATTAGTCTCAAGAATGCAATTAGTTCTCATCCTGCCATTTTAAATCATTGCTTATGCTTTTATCTTGTTTACTTTCTGGGTAACATTGGTTGCTGCACAGTCATTTAGTACTTGCATACACATGTACTAAATGACTGTGCAGTAACAGCTCATGTAGATGTGGCCACTGTGGAGCAAACTTGCATTCTCTTCCACGGTGTTCTCTTGAGATCAATACTTTTAACATCAAAGAGGTCCTACAAGACTTTTAAAGAGTAGGCTACCCCGAGGCAGGAATCTGGAGCAACAAGTCAATACAACCATACCTAAACGTTGGTTCTCAACATCATCTTCTATGACTGGATACCTGAGTATCACCAAGGAAAATATAACTTGGTTCAACATCAATGTCAATAGTAGAATGAGAGCTTTAAGGAGGAGTAGAATAAGGACCATGATAATATAAGCACATCTAAGATGGTGAGGGAACCTCTCTATTCACTGGGAAGGTGCATGGATTTCTTGAAAATCTCTTTTCAGCACAGCCCAAAATGATGCTTGATCATATGGAAATGCTTTGCTGGTGAAGAGTCAGGACAAGAAGAGCGACGGGAAGGGACAACATCTTTACACTGGCAGCAGAGAATAGGGATATATATTCAGGAAATATTAGAGACCATACTCAGGCAACAGGAAAGAGAATATATCTATGTATCCCAGGTCGTCTTCTCAAATTATATCACATGTAATTCTTAGCACCCTGGTCTTCCAGTTCTTGTTCATATTGGTACTCTTAGATTCTATCACAGTGCAAATTATGATGATTATTTGTACCAGATTATTGCTAGCATGACAAAAAAATGAAGTTCTGGGAACAGTAATTTTATAGGGAATTGTAGCAGGGGCTGGGAAATGGCCCCTCCTAGACACCCACAGGAGGGACCAAATGAGAAAAACACACCTGGCAGGGCTCAGACAATTGGTGCCATCCCAGCCCACTGGCTGTGAGGGAAGAATTTACCTGGCCAGGTCCAGGAACACCACGCTGCCCGGCACACTGGAAAAGGACACTGGGAGGCATGGGACTTGTCTGGCAGAAACCAGACAAGTGGCGCTGCCCTGGTACTCTGAAAGAGCTCTGGAGGAGAGAACTTGCCCAGCAGGGGCTGGAGAGAGCAAACTGCTAGGGAAATATTGGGGGAGGAAGACTCATTTGGGGTGGGGGTCCCAAATGGATGGTGCTTCCTCAAAACACTGAAAAGAGCTCTGGGGAAGGAAGCAGGGGCTGTATCCCTGGCCCAGAGACCATGTGCTCTGAGGGCCTGTGCTGATTGGCCCAAAGGAGAAGCCTGAGAAGCTTAAAGACAGAACGCTGATAGGGGCTCAATGTTTGGTGTGGAAGAAGGAGGGGACACTGCAGCAAGACTGGGAGGAGGACTCTGCTGTAGCCAGGATCCAGCCCATCAAAATCTTGTGGGATGTCAGGGAGACTGTGACCCTGAGTGAGTAGCCAACCTGACCATCTACCCAGATAAGTGAAGCCTGATGGCAAGGTGCTTATGGGTGACCCCCTCATCTTGGAAGATGGGGACACCAGGAGGAAGAGTGTCCCAAAGAAAGAGTGTTAAACCTTCAGGAGAGAGGGAAAGAGGGGATACGGGAGGCAGCGAGTCTCTGGACAACGCTGGGTAAAGGAGGGATTTGCCTGGAGGAACTGAACTAAAAGTGCCTACAGGCTCAGAGCAACTATGGATAGCAGAGTTGGAGAAGTTTTCATTTTGTTGAGTTATGCAGTAATCCAAAGCTAGGAAAATATCCAAATATCCAAAGCTAGGGAAAGATTCCCCTACACACCTGAGTTCTGTTTAATTAAGGTAGACAGTCAACACCTGAGACCCAGTGAGGCATCTGAGCATGAAACCTGGGACTGGCAGGCAGAGATGCCATCTCTCCAGGATCTCCTGATCCCAGAGGGAAGGCAGATCACCACAAACTGGGTTGAAACACTCAATGAGGGGTGTCCCACCTAGAGGACATGGTCATCAACCTCTCACAAAGCCCACAGTAGAACCAGGCCACAGAGGAATGAAGAAACAGTGACTTGCAATCGGTGCAAACAGGAAAAGACAATTCATCACCCAAGAGGAAAGGGGCAGGTGTAGGGATGGTGGAGCCCTGCTGAAGACCAACTTCGTCCATATGATCTTCACTTTAGTTACCATCTATACTCCCAAAGAATAACTTGACATCAAAGACATGGCAGGAAAGAGGGAGAGAAGATGGGGTAGGGGGTCCCTGAAATTCCAATGGGATGATGAGTAGAAGGTAAGCCCACCTGCTCACAGGAGCCATTATGGATTTACTACCATAGAGTTTAATATTGTAACGCAGGATAGTCCCACAGTAAATGACAGTAACACTTCCCTAGAAACCATGTGCACAAACTTGGGGGTGAGGAAGAAGAGGGAACATTGAAGAATAGTTCTTGCTAGGATGGTACTTTTCTACCAAATTCAACAGAATTCTGATTTTCTCTTTAATTGGTACATAAATATTACATTAAGAATAATAGGAGTTAAGTGCATTAAGGAGAGAACAACAATGCCCTGCACAGAAATTAAGCAGAAGTCATTATATTTTGACAAATAAATCTGCTGCAACCAGGATAATGGGCAAACTAAAATATAGGTGGATTGTTGAAGGTATCTGTGAAAAATTAAAAAGAACAAGAAATAAGGAATGACTCTCCAAAGCATTTTAGGCATTTTAGATTCAGTGGAAAAATTGAAAGGGAAAGTAATATAGAATTAAAAATGGAAGAGAAGAATTCAAGAGAGATGAATTCTTTTGTATTTCCCTTTGCAAATATATTATGCAAACATGTCATTGTCAAGATTTATATTATTTGCAATTATGACCTGGGTTATGGTTTTTGAAGGGAAAATTGACATGGTTGCAAATGATGTTACATTGGGAAGAAATAGTAAATAGTGAAGCACGATGAAATAGTGGTCGTTTTTGTTCTGCAACTGCTGTCAATACTTGGAAGTGCATTTGACAGGAGAGCAAATAAAGTAGTCCAAGAGCAAAACATCCTAGACCGACTATTTATAGAATAAAAAAAAGCCGCTATAAGACACCATTAAAAGGGATAGGAAAACTTGTACTGGAATATTATGGATGACTAGCCCCACTGAATAAGTATAGGAGTTTTACTGCTGATTACAGTAGGATCAGTATTTAACCCTGCAAGTCTGAAACGTCACATAGAATTCAGAATAGTTGAAATACCATGGGAAGCTATGGGTTCATGAATTCCCATTTGATTAATTGTAGAGTGCTCTGAGTTCACCTGGATTGACATTTCCTGGTTAAAAGGCTTATTTGTGTGCTTTTGTAAGATAGGATAACCATTTATTGCTGAAAGAAGTACAGCATTAAATAACAAGACAGGGACCATAATACAGGATTATACAACCTAGGCTATATATTGTTTTCCTGCCTAAACTCTGTGTGCTGCCTTCTGAGTTCATTTCTTCTCCTTGTGCAAATTCCAACCCCACAGAAAAATGTTCAAGGTCTTAGGGAGGTGAAGGAACAATGCCTTGAAAGGGGGATGACTGTACTCCTCTGCATGGAGTAAGGAGATTTGTGCATTAATTTTGCATCTCTATCTAAAACCTGAGATTTGTAGAAAGGTGGGTATCAAATATACTTGCATATATGCAATTAATACCACAATTGGAGATAGATAATAAGAACTGTAACCTAAAAAAATGTTGCATTAGGTACCAGAGCTATCTATATTTTAATTTTAACAGCTAGGAAAACTACTTTTTATAGAAAAGTTTGGACAATCAGACGAACATACCTATTGCTTCTTTTCCTAAAATGCTGTCTTCTTCTTTAGCATGTGCCATTCAATAGTTCAAAGGAAATTTGGCTGCAATACCAAAAAGCCCCCTATTAATAATAATAAAAAGCATACAGCACAAATCATAGATGTAACTGAAAATGAACAGAACAACTTGAAAACAATATGGAGTCACACTCTCACCAAATTAAGGCAAAGCCTGAAGGAGTTTTACATTTTATTATTGCATGCTTTCTCCTCAGGAGGTCAGGAGAAGTGAAGAGAAAGTGGTGGCAGCTGAATAATGGATTTATATTCCAAATGTGTCTAGGCTACTGTAATAACACCGGAGGGTTGAAATATATTTTTGCTGAGAGTTTACTAAAAGCAGAATTTTAACTCATGGCAAGGCAGTGCCTTCAATCAAATTAATGGTCAACAGATACACAGATAATTTAATTCTAACAACTGAATCTGAATGAAAAGTAGAAAACACCTGGCCACTTTAGCAGTAATTGCCAGCCTTGATATAGCAAAGCAATATGGAATTGGATTTTTAAAAGGCTAGAAGGCATCATAGGAGCGCTTTCCAATTCTCATTTAAAATTGTTTTGAACCATCAGTTAATCCATTACGCTTCCTGCAATATCACAAATCCTGTTGGAAAACAGAATACTGTATAGAGAACATGTAAAATTTGTATTAGAATCTATTGTGGAAGAACTAAAAACTTTAATAATGGTAATATACAGCAAGCTAGCATCACAAAATGTCTGGGATTTAGACTTCTGTCTTTAAACATACACAAGGAAATATAAAACAGTAGGACGTCATAGGAAAGCTCTTACATTTCAGATCAAAGTATAAATATTTAATTTGAGGTGACTTGCATTTTATTCTTCGCTGTCAACATTTTTTTTCATGAAAAACCAGATAGTAGCCAGTCCTTGTTGCATTATAGCACAAACATATATTAGTAGTTAAAGTTAGCACAGCGGCCGTATCTTTTAAACAAAAAATTTTCAATGAATTTATGCTTCGCTTAATATGAAGTATAGCACTCATGAAAAGATACTATGTATCCAGGCTTGGGTCCTCCTTAATCCTCAACTCAGGCAATGTACAGAACTGTCAGTGTACATTTCTAAACATTGCCTTGGTACAACACTGACCTGAAGGCTGCAAGTCTTTTATCTGCATACTAACTTTATCTACAAGAAGGAGGGAGGACAGTTCAATGGTTAGGATGCTACCCTGGGAATTGTCACCAAATTTAGTGCCCTCATGTGCCACAGACTGCCTGTAACTTTGGCAGACACAGACCACATCTACATACCATAAGGCACTTCCATTCATGCATACTTCGCTAGCTCTAAATAAGCTAGATTTTTGGATCAAATGAAATTTTAAATCACTGTTTTCAGCTTGGGTATAAGGTGTAGCATTTATGCAGGGTTTTATGCTTGAGATTTTGACAAACCAATTATAATTTGCTATGTAGCTGTTAAGAGCAAGGGTGTAGAAATAAGGTGAGTAGCCTGATATTTTCATCTTCTTTCTGCCAGAATAAATTTAGTGTGAATAAAATGATACGTATAATTCATCATGTCAGAATTAAGAGCCTTTCCTGCAAGTCTCTGTGTGCAAGGTGCTCCCATTTAGCCTTTGGGAAATTCTGTTTTTGTAGGCCTCTGGGATTGGCCTTGTCATTGGTTAAAACCATGTGTAATAACATGACAGCTGGCATCCACTTGAAAATTAAATTGTTTGGAAAAAATTTTTCCATTTTTCATTATACATTATTTACTTTGACTGTGATATAAACAGAAAGGCAAATAAAGTACAGCTTCTGAAATTGAAGTCCATTTGGAGGGGATATGTGATTTCTCAAGCAAATTTAGATTTAGATTAGATTAGATTTAGATTTATTTAGATTTAATTTTGAATGTATGTGTTAAAATTAAGCCTTGTGGATATGCTTATTATGATAATCCATATATACAATGTTATTCTTACCAAGTCTGTATAAAACAAGTATCTATTTACTACTGTAATATAGTTAATTTTGTGAGAGATTCCTTGCAATAAAGCCAGAATTTCTAATCAAATACATAATTTTAATATAGCTGGAACTCTTTAGTGAATCTACTAATACAGTAAATATTTTCCACAACCCTCATTTCTTTGTATCTTACAGTAAAGCACATGTATTGTGGGCAAATAACCCTGTTATCACCAGAAGTCACTTAGCAGCACAGTTTAATGGATATATCACTTATCAATTAAGCTTTTACCATCTGTTCTGCCTTCCAAATTACACATGCAAAACAGTCAAAACAACATTTACAAATTCACTGTTGTATAGTCTTTCATACAAGAAAGTATCACTAGATGTTCCACAAGACAAAAACAGAAATATTTGTACAGATAAAGCGTTTAAAATATTGTTTTGAGAAAATGAGATACATTTCTGGCTGTGGGAATAAGGGGCAAAGGAGAACTGTAATATGTGACTTGCAAAGGGAAATTGTTGAGATATTAACAGATTTGCGTATTAGAAGCTTGCTGGCTACGGACATTGTTTTTAGCACCTGGTTGATTAGACTTGGTTATGTATGGACACCTATTGAATTAATCCAGTGTATTAGAAGTAATAGGAAGAATTTCAAAAGTTTCCCTAGTGTAAACAGAACTAAGTAGGATGATGGGATTTATGGAGTGCAGTGCTTTGAGCCCTCAAAGCTACAGGGACAGGGAGGTGTTGACTAGCAGACCACCAAGCGTTCTTCAGAGCTATGTCAGTGGAAAGAGACAGCTGTAGTAGAACATGAGACTAAATGAAAATGAAGATGAGAGAAACTTGTGGAAGAATTTGAAGAAGAGAAGATGCTGTATTCCTTGAGGAATAGGAGGTCAATTGAGGTCAGTACAATTTAAAAGTGAGTGCTTTTCTCTTGTGTCTTCTTGAGAGCATGTAGGCTGTAACATCCCTGTTATGTTGGTATTTATTTAGAAAGACATGATTGTGGAAGGTGATACATGGACTATTAGGAATGTAGAGAGGCAAGAAAAGTGTATTTATATGAACTGTGTAGACTGTAGTATTACCCCATGCTTCATGGAATCAAAACTGCTCAGCTCTGGGTCACGTGACCTCTACTATTTACGGCTGGTCTAGTGGAGATGCTCGTTTAATTTATATAGAATGGTTCTGTGCTTTTCAGGTTCAAGAATCTAGGTCCTGCGTTGTCCTGAAGTTTTAAGTGGTTATTGTACACAGCATAGTGACAATCCCTGAAGTACTGTGCAACTTCATAAGGCTGGAAAGACTGACTAACCTTAATGAGAAATGTGGTAATACCTTCACTGTAGTGCCATTTACATTAGTATTGAATTTCCTTGAAATGAAGTTAGAGGAGGAAGAGAGAGGATTACCCAGACTCTTACATCTCCCATTTATACTGAGTAACTCCATTAATAAATATGAGGCAATTGCTTACCGTAAATATTATATGAAAAATTGGTCTTTCCTTCTGCCTGGTTCCCTATCTGCTTCTCTAGACACAACAGCCACTGCAACATGTTTTAAATTCTTGTATGAAAACTGGCAAACTTTCAAGAAAACTAAGTGTTTTGTCCAGAAATGTTGCACAGATCATACATTTTAAACACTGCCTGGCCTTTTCAGGTCCTGCAATGCAATCTCAACATGCGTGACTTTGAATCTGTCACACTTTTATTGATGCCCATCACTTGTTTTATGCATCCTTTTCAAATCCTCATTCTTGCTTTCAAGGCCCTTCACTTTTTTGGTCCTGCCTCCACCTTTTTTCTCATTTCCTATTCTGGTGTTACATGGTGGTGATGAAAGGATCTAGTGTGGCTTTTGTGTACTTGAGGAGGCTTTCAGGAACTGGGAAAGAAGAGGAACCACGGATCCATGGCAACTGCAGAGTGAGGCAGGTCTGGTACTAGATCAAAATTGCTACTTTCCTAACTCATATTCTGAACAGACTCCTCAGTCCAATGCTTTCATGTAACACCTTCCCTACAAAGAGAAAAGCCTGAATGTTTTTTATTTCAGACTAAAGAAACAAAGAGAATGCTTTTCTTCCTAGCAGCACACTGATTTTCCTGTCCACTCAAAGAATATGAGATCATATAATGAAAGATTATATCAAAGTGCATATCCACAAGGAAACTAAATTAGGTGACTAATGCCAGCCAAAGGAAGAGATGAGAAGATGCAGGGTCTCCACTGGGTACCCAGTGAATCTTCCCTAAGCCAAAGAAATGACGTGTTTACCATGCTAGGATATCAACAATCTTCTGCCCTTGATTCCAGATTTCTACCTGTGTGCTTATAGATTAATTCAGCATATTAAGGAATTCTCTGAGGCTGAAGCATGTGAACAGAATATTTAAGGATTTTAGCGCCCCCCACCCCCAAAAAAAAAAAATCTTTAGTCCCTATGGAGAACGTGGACAGGGTAATATTCAACCTATAACTTGGAAGAATCTGGATACATTTCCATGGGAATTGCAGTAAAAAAAACCACTCTCTAACCCTAGGACAATCATCCTCCAAAATTCTGCGTTCTTCCAAGCCATGACAGTAGTGGAGCTTTGGCAAGACCTGGGTGAGGGAGGAGTTGGGGATTTAACATTGGTAAAACTATCTACTTGACTCTACCTCCATTCTGGAAAATACCTAAAGTGCTGACACTTATCAGAAAGGTAAAGCACAGGCAGAGAGAAGCAGGAAAAATACTAGGTCATGAACTGGTATTATGGTACAGCAATTCAAAGGATTTCTTGCAGAGAAGAACTGTGTCTTCCTCAAGAAGATTAGACTGATTCTCATGAGGAAGATCCCCCTCCTCCTGATCCTTACTTGAATGTCCACACTCCAAGAGTTGGAATATAGCTGTGTTGTGTCAGGCAAGGCTAACTGTTTCAACTGGGAGGAGTCAGGCTGGGGGGCTGAGGAGGCAGCTGCAGTATGTCATTAAGGCTTCTGAATCTGGGTGGCACATATGGGGATTTAAAGGCCCAGAAGGCAGAGAACTGACACTGGGGAAGCTCTCCCCACCTTGGTTCCTGATGCATCCAGCTTTCAATCACTCTGTGCAGCTTAATCTCTAAAGAATTTGACAGAAGTTCTTACCACTAGATGAATGCCTATTTGTGACCTTAATCTAAAGAATTAGATCCTGACCTGGTTAAAACAATAGATTAATGATAAATGATAAATAGTGGGCATGTCTATATGAGATGATTTACTGCACAGTGGAGCTAATTACCGTGCAGTTAGCATCCACACCTATGTGTGCAGACTTCTGCTGTGAAGTAATTGGCTCTAATCACGTTATTTTGTTCCTTGGAAATGCAAGTAGCAAATTTACTCATGATTAGTAGTTGTGCAGTAGCATACCTGTGGACACCTAACTGGGAGCAAATGTGCTCCTGGTCATTCAGGCAGCAGGTGGTGGGAGATTGCTCCCTGCTGAGGTGAACAATGTCCCCCTGCTTTGGCAGCAGGGAGCACCCAGTCCCCGCTCACCAATTGTGGGGCCAAGGCTGGGACATCCTTATCTCCCAGCCCAAGCCCCACAGTTGTGGGACCCAGACTGAGAGATCCTTCTTTCCCAGCATCAGCTCTGTGGTTGCAGGGCCAGCACTGGGAGATCCTCAAATCCCAGCCCAAGCCCCGTGGTCATGGGATCCAGACTGGGAGATCCTTCTCCCCCAGTACCAGCTCCGTGGTTGTGGAGCTGGTGCTGGGAGGAAAGGATCTCCCAACGCTGGCCCTACAACTGTGGAACTGGTCCTGAGAGAGAAGGCTCTCCCAGGAGAGAGGGGCTTTTGCTCTGGGCGCCAAGTTAGGAGGGGCATTGGAATTGCCCCCAAACCCACAGTCCGGTCCCCTATGAAAAACCTGTACTGAGAACTCCCCAATTCTGGCTGCAGTTCTGACTGTGGCTGCAGTTGTTGCTTTAAGAGCGACAGCCAGGGCAGGCAGAGAAAGTGGTGGCAGTGGGAACAGCTCAGCTGGAGACTCTTTACGAGCTCCCAGTGTGGGTGAGAAGGTTGCGCATCCCCCGCCCCGTTCTCAGAACTGTGTGCCCTCCCCACTCTCCCACAGGCTTTGCCTCGGGGGCCATCTCTGCTTGTTACACCTCTGAGACAAGACATCTTTCAGATGAAATGCACTAGGTATTCAAGGCAGACAAGGTTTTTTTGGGTAAATGTGATATCTTTTATTAGACTGAGTATATAGTTGAAAAAAATTGTTCTTTCCAAGCTTTCAGGTACAAAGACCCTTCTTCAGGCACAGGGAGAGTCTGCTGTTGTTTTATGTTTTATCTGTGCTTTGTCTAGAAAATTTGGCAAGTATTGAGTAAATACTGTGACTAATAATTTACTGCTGACTTATAAGCTGTTCCAAAATCGCATACAAGTTGTGCTTAGTTTAAGTGAGTCACAAGAAGTTTAAATTAAATAACATGTTCTTTTTCCTGGGAAGTTTAGCCTCACCCAGCCAAGGTGCAGGTAGTTTGTCCTGTTACCCTCCTGTTTCAGAGAAATTGGTTATTGAAGACATCTCTGATTTTTCATCAGCATGCTCTGTAATATAAAACTAATCACAAAGAGATACAGTTGCATCTTCAGGTGGTAATTTCCTGTAATTAATGACTTGGGGAGAGTTCAACCCCATAATAGCCTAGTAAGTCTGCCAGGAAAGTGACCTTTTCTCAATATAATGCATTTCATTTTTGTTGGTCAGTGTCCTGACAGAAAACAGTATTTCCTTTATGAAGCAGGACTGTTAGGAAATGGTACTCCCATGAATTTTTTTTTAATGTTTGCAGTTAGCAAATTAGTTGATGATCAGATATGTTATCATTTTTAATGCTCTGAGGATGGTTATGTATCCATATAACCTATGTAATCTCATAGTCCACATTCTGCACCCTTCACTCATTCCTTACATAGCGCTTACCTTGGCCAGACTCTCAATGAAGTCAAGGGGAACTTTTGTCAGAGGAAAGACAGTAAAATGACTTGTGTGTGTGATGGAGAATCTTTCCCAGGCCTGTAATTGTACACAGTTAATGGAAAACTCAAGACATGTTGTAAAGAAATCATCATAAATCTTTGCTTGTCATGTTCAAACTATTGTGTTACTGGAAGAAGCAAACCAATTAGTGTTGAGTGGAAAAGTATATATTAAATCTGATGTACTAAAATAAAAATTAGAGAATCAGAAATGGAGCTAGTGGTGGAAAACTTATGAAGTCATTTAGTTCATCCTCTGCTGGTGCATCTCCGAAATCATTTTTAGGGCTTTGACCAACCTGGTACTAAATGTCCCAAGGGATCAAGTTTTCTTCAGTTTTCTTGCAAGATCATTGTGTAATCTAAAAGATGTTTTAGATGCTTATTCCTGACATTTAGCCTAATTTCCCTTTGTTCTTTTTCTTCTGTTTACTCCTACTTATTATACCTCCTTTTACAATGCTAGATAATTCCTCTTTACTTGGAATGTGTACCCTTGGGTAGGCATAGCACTTTGAAGAAGCCATTAGACTTATATTGTCAATATAAGGTAAATGTTATTTGTTATTTAAAGGGATGTGTTTACATTTTCCAGTTCTCATGAGCTACAGAGAGCCTCCCTTTGGCTGAAACAGAAGCTCCCTGTGGATCCCATCAATGCCATTTGGCAAGTATTAGCAAAAGAAAGTAGCTTAAGAGAAACTGGGAAGCTGTTTACCCCCACTGAAGGTCAAAGTATTGGCTGTGCTGTACACCGAACCTTACCAGTCTGGGAAAATAAAGGCTGAGTTCATAACCCAAACTCTCATCTCCTACTTGGCAGCTGTTGCCATTAGCATTTTCTATTTTTTTAATCATGTGGAAATATTTGTCCTGATAAACCTTTTGTTAGGAAAAGACAATCTTATTTTTAATCGCTTTTCTTTGAAGATAAAGAGTTTAAAGGCCTGGAACAACTGATCTCAGAGACTGGCCATAAGCCATGCTTTAAGCCATCAGACCTAAAGTAGTCTCTGTGTGCATGCTTTCTTTCTGTGGGGTTGTGAGCCTTTTAAGAAGGGAGTGCGCACATCCATGATAATTATGATTTGGAAACTTTCCACCCCTGTTGGTTATTTAGACATTTTCTTACAAAAGAACATTTGCTGCTTTGAAGTTCAACACGTTGCAGGCAGACAGCAAGTATACTGGCAGACAGCAATACAAATGTAAACAGGACTGACTAAAGTTTTGTTTAGATAAATATTTGACTCTGGGACTTGGCATGCACTCTTCAATCTTATAATGGCAATAATCCATACTTGAGGCTAAAAATGGACATTTGTAGCCTCAGGAGGTCACCTAGTCCAACCCTCTCCTCAAACCAGGACCATCCCAAACTATGTCATCCAAGCCAAGGCTTTGTCCAGCCAGGTCTTAAAAACTTTCAAGGATGGAGATTCTGCAACCTCTCTGGGTAACCTGTTCCAGTGTTTTACTACCCTTCCAGTGAGAGAGTTTTTCCTAATATCTAACTTAAACTTCCCTTGCTGCAACTTGAGACCATTGCTCCTTGTTCTATCATCTGCCACCATTGAGAACAGTCTAGTTCCAATTTCTTTTTAACCACTCTTCAGGTAGTTGAAGGTTGCTATTATTAAATCTCCCATCAGTCTTCTCTTCTTCAGACTAAATAAGCCCAGTTCTCTGAGACTCCCCCAAAGTCATGTGCTCCAGCCCCCTAATCATCGTTGTTGCCCTCGGCTGGACCCTCTTCAATTTGTCTACATCCTTTCTGTAATGGGGGCCCCAAAATTGGACACAGTACTCCAGATGCGGCCTCACCAGTGCTGCATAGAGGAGAATAATCACTTCCCTCAATCTGCTGGTAATGCAGTCCAGTATGCTGTTAGCCTTCTTCGCAACAAGAGCACACTATTGGCTCATATTCAACTTATTGTCCACTTTAACCCCCAGGTCCTTTTCTTCAGAGCTGCTTCTTAACCAGTCAGTCCCTAGTCTGTGACAGTGCATGTGATTGTTCCATCCTAAGTGCAGGACTTCACACTTCTCTTTATTGAACCCCATGAAATTTCTTTTGGTCTAATCCTCCAATTTGTCTAGGTCTCTCTGAATCCTAGCCCTACCCTCCAGAGTATCTACTACTCCCCTGTGCTTGGTGTCATCTGCAAACTTTCTGAAGATGTACTCCATCCCATCTTGCAGACTGTTGATGAAGATATTAAACAAAACCAGCCCAGGACTGACCCCTGAGGCACTCCACTTGACATGGGGTGCCAAAAAGCCATTGATTTAGCCTTTGAGCCCTATGATTCAGCCACTTTTTTATTCACCTTACAGTCCATTCATCCAACTCATACTTCCTTAGTTTGCTCGCACGACTGTTGTGGGAGACTGCATCAAAAGCCTTGCTAAAGTCAAGGTATATCACATTCACTGCTCTCCCCATATCCACAGAGCCAGTCATCTCATTATAGAAGGCAACTAGGTTTTTTGGGCATGAACTTGCCCTTGGTGAATTCATGCTGACTGTTCCTAATCATGTTCTTCTGCTAAAGCTGCTTAGAAATGGATTCTTTGAGGATCTGCTCCATGATTTTTCCAGGGACTGAGGTGAGGCTGACTGGCCTGTAGTTCCTTAGATCCTCCTTCTTCTTATTTATCAATCTTCTGGGGCATGTCCCAATCACCATGAGTTTTCAAAGATAATAGCCTGCAGCTCTGCAATTACATTGGCAAACTCCCTTGGTACCCTCAAGTGCATTGCATCTGGCCCCATGGACTTGAACACATCCAGCTTCTCTAAATATTTCTTAACCTGCTCTTTCACCACCATTAGCTACTCACCTTATCCCCTAACTGTGTTGCCAGGTACAGTAGTTTGGGATTTGACCTTGCTTGTGAAGACTGAGGTAAAGAAGGCATTGAGTACTTCAGCCTTTTCCATGTCATCTGTCACTAGGTTGCCTTCCCCATTCAGTGCGGGATCTATAATTTCCCTGATGTTCCTCTTGTTGCTGTCATTCTTGTAGAAACATTTCTTCTTAGCCTTCATGTCCCTTGCTATCTGCAACTCCACTTGCGCTTTGGCCTTCCTGATTTCACCTCTGCATGCCCAAGCAATACTTTTATATTCTTCCCTAGTTGTTTGTCCAAGTTTCCACTTCTTGTAAGCTTTGTTCTTGTGTTTTAACGCACTGAAAAATTCCCTGCTAAGCCAAGCTGGTCTTCTGCCATACTTGCTAGTCTTCCTGCACATCAGGATGGTTCATTCCTGCACCTTTAGTAAGGTTTCTTTAAAATACAACCAGCTCTCCTGGACTAGACTCCAAGAGGATCATGTATCAGTTCTCTGAGGGCATCAAAGTCTGCTTTTCTTAAGTCCAGGGTCCATACCCTGCTGCTCTCCTTCCTTCTTTTCCTCAGGATCCTGAACTCAGTTATCTCATGGTTGCTGCTGCCCAAGTTGCCATCAACTTCTACGTTCCCTCTCCCCTCCAAATTCTTCCCTGTTTGTGAGCAGCAAGTTAAGAGCTGGAGATGCCTAGTTGGCCTCTCCAGCACTTGAAGTCCCCCATCAGAACCAGTGTCTGTGATTGGGAAACTTCTGCTTGCTGTTTGAAGGAAGCCTCGTTCACCTCATTCTCCTGGTCTGGTGGTCTATAGTGGACACCCACCATGATGTCATCCTTGTTGCTCTCCTCTCTGATCCTAAGCCAGAGACTTTCAAGAGACCTATCTCAAGTTCTATACATTGAGAAAGCAGTCATATTTTTACTTTTACTTAAAAAGCAACTTGTCCCTCTCTTCTTCTCTGTCTGTCCTTCCCAAGCAGTTTATAGCTATTCATGACTGTGCTCCAGTCATGCAAGATATCCCACCAAGTCTGTTATTCCAATCACATCATAGTTCCTTGACTGTGTGAGGACTTCCAGTTTTCCATGCTTGTTTCCCAGGATGTGTGCATTCATGTAGAGACACCTGAGGTAACTAGCTAATTGTCCTGTTTCCTCAGGAGAAATGAGAAGGCCTCCCCTGCTGTGCTTCCTCCAGGTTACCTGCTTTCCCCACTTACCTCTGGGCTTTGGTCTCCATCCCTCAGTGAACCTACTTTAAAACATTCCTCACTAGCAAGCCTGTCTGTAAAGATGTCCCCTCTTCATCAGGTGGAGCCCATCTTTTTCTAGCAATCCTTCTTCTTGGAGCAAAATCCCATAGTCAAAAAAGCCAAAGCCTTGCTGACAACACCATTTGTGCAGCCATGGATTGATATGCAGGATGTGTCTGCTCCTGCCTGTGCCCTTCGTCTTGACTGAAAGGATTGAGGACAACACTACTTGCATGCTTGTTCCTTCACCTTTGCTCCCAGAGACCTGTATTTACTTTTGATCTGCTCAGGGTCCCCTTTGGCAGTATCATCAGTGCCCGCATGGATGATCAGCATGGGGTAGTAGTTAGAGAGCCAGATAAGTCTTGGTAATCCTGCCATGAAATTTTGGATATGGGCTCTGGGCAAGCAGCAGACTTCCCAGGGCAGCAGGTTAGGCTGGCAGATGGATGCTTCCATCCCCCATAGAAGGTAGTCTCCAACCACCACCGCCCATTTTTATTCCCTATTTCTAGGGAAATATTTTCTTCTGTAAACCAAACAAGGTATTTTAGGGTTATGAATCTCAAAGGAAGCTACTCATTTTGAAAGCCATTGTCTGAGAAAAAAGTCTTGGTCCTCCAATATCTTACACACACAGGCCAATTGATACCAGTAATACTATACATATAAGTAATCATCTGAAGGTTCTTGACCTATATTTGTACTCATAAAGTAATTTCTATTCCATTTAGAAAAGAGAAGAACTGTTACCTTCCTCCCTGTTCTATACTTGTCGCAATGCAGAAGTATTTTATTAGGAAAACTGAAAATAATATGAGAAGTTAATTTTCAAAAACAAAATGGTCTGGCAAAACTATATTAACTTGCAGGCCAAGAGTCTGAAGGATCCATATAAATCCACACCAAAGAATTTGCCAGCATTCCTGTTTATTTCAGGTTTATAGCAGAATCTAGCCTTTAACATATTCATTGATATTAATTGATAGGCTGTGTTACCCTTAGGATATTATTAAAATGTACAATAAAAAACATTACCCATTTAAGAATAAGCCAATATGCTGGAAAACCCCAAAACAACTCATCACTGCTAAAATTATAATACTAAAAAAACTTTCTGGTATTGAAAGCATCACAATAATAATTTGTATGAAATGGAAGTTGTTTTGAAAAAGCTAGGAGGTTTGAGCTAACCTTGTGGGAAAAGTGATCTGCTCTTATTCTTTGTGCAGCACATAATATTTGCATTACCCAGATGACTGAAATTTGATTCTTGAAGATAACAGAAAGAACTTTGTATACTGTAAAAGAGTAATTGTTGAGACTGCCTGAGCAGATATCAATGGAATTGACATACCCTGACAAAGTCGAGATTAATGAATATGTTTAAGGTTCTTCTTAAATATTAACACTGTCCTTGTTGCCTCTTGCTTGCTGCATTGTCATCTACATGACTCATGGGGTGTCATGCTTATGCAGATTTTGACACCAAGAAGCTCCTTTAACATTGTCTTTAGAAAAATTAATAAATACAAACTAGCTTATTAACCACAGCAAATTTTTCATACCTTAATAAAATAAGTTCATTATTCTCACTAATAGTGGAGGTGAAAGAACACCTAATACATCAAAGATTTTTTTTGCCATTGTTTATATTCTTTCCTTGCTATTTGTTGCAACTTGTATTAAGGTTATATTTGATTTGTATACAATTTATAATCAGAAAAATCTTACACTGTTATTTAAATAGATTCAAAGGTCTGAGTAGGTATGTGCTAGTCATTTTGTTCCCAAGAGGGAGGAAGATTAGCTATGGGTAAACAGTTCTAGGATGACAACAGGCAGATTCATGTTGTTAACAGAAAAAGTAAGGATGATGCCTAAGATACACTCACTGATTGTATGCTGTGTTTTCCTGATGCTGCTTTAATTGACGCAGTCATAGCATTTCATATGCTCTCACATAACTGTGCTATCGTGCACATCTATGAGCACTGATATTGTAGAAATAGTGCAGATTACAGGATAGGGGATTTTTTTATAACTTACAGGTGTCAAGACTAGAATTTTAACTTATTTAACTTCTTATGTACTTCAGAATTTCAACAGTTGTCATCCCTGTTGGGTGCTATCAATATTGGCGATATTGAGAAATAAAAATACAGTAGTGGGTAGTTGACTTAAAAAGTAGGACTGTGTGAAACAGCAGCGTTCTACTTCAACTTCTGTTTCGATGTTTTGATGGAACAATGGTTTTTTCTGAGTTACATTTCATTTCAAAAGCACAGTGCTGTTTCATTTCATCAAAATGGTTTTGCTATTTAGATGATGCTTCAATGTTTTGCCCATAGGCTATAATGGGGAAGCACGAAAGAGCCTATAACTTCCCCGCCCCCACAGACTCAGTTCCCCAGGGCTGTGAGTCACTGGGAGTTGAGCCTGGTGGCAGGAGGAACTTTCCCACCACCGGGCTCACTTCCCAAGGGTTGTGAGGCACTGGGAGGTAAGCCTGGTTGTGGGAGGTGCTTCCCCCCCACCGGGCTCATTTCCCCAGAGCTGTCAGCTGCTTGGAGCTGAGCCTGGTGATGGGAAGTGCCTGCCACCACCGGGCTCAGCTCCGAGTGGCTTGGGGAACTGAACCTTGTGATGGGAGGCAGAGCACGGCCCCGGCTCTGCTTGCCTCCTGCCATTGGGCTGAGCTTCATGGGCCTGGTGAAGCTGATTGGAGCACAGCCCAGCGGCAGGAGGTGGGCAGAACCAGTGCTGTGCTCTGATTGGCTCAGCCAGCCCCACAGAGCTTAGCCCGGTGGTGGGAGTCAGGGAGAGCCAGGGCTGTGCACCCCGCCAGGCTGAGCCACATTGGGCTTTGGAGCTGTTCAGAGCACAGCCCTGGCTCTCCACTGCCACCCACCACCTGACTGGCTGCTTCAAAATTTGAAACATTTTGAAACTTTCTAAACATTTCAACCAGGCTCATTTCATTTCAAGTCTGTTTCAAAGCCCTTCGTTTCATTTTGATTATGCTGTTTTGAGCTTTAAATGAATCAAAACAGCATTGAAAAAAAACAGCTGGCGAAGCTTCACACAGTCCTATTAAAAAGCACTACCCACTATGAAAAGGGAAGCCAGTCAAAATGCTGGCTAGAGTGGGAGTGTGTACATTCATAGATTCATAGATGCTAGGGTTAGAAGGGACCTCAAAGAATCATTGAGTCCAACCCCCTGCCTAGGCAGGAAAGAGTGCTGGGGTCAGATGACCCCAGCCAGAAGCCTATCCAGCCTTCTCTTAAAGACACCCAAGGTAGGGGAGACCACCACCTTCCTTGGAAGCCCATTCCAAATTTTGGCCACCCTTACCATGAAGAAGTTTTTCCCGATATCTAGCCTAAACCTGCTCTCTGTCAGTTTGTGACCATTGTTTCTTGTTACCCCAAGAGGTGCCCTGGTGAACAGAGCATCTTCGATCCCTTGTTACATCCCCCTAATGAATTTTTAGGTGTCCACAAGATCACCTCAGCCTTCTCTTGTGGAGGCTGAAGAGGTCCAGGTCCCTCAGTCTCTCCTCATAGGGCTTGTCCTGTAAGACCCTAACCATATGTGTGGCCCTCCTTTGGACCCTCTCGAGTCTAGCAACATCTTTCTAGAAGTGCGGCACCCAAAACTGGATGCAATACTCCAAGTGCAGTCTGACCAATGCCACATAGAGGGGAAGTATCACCTCCTTGGATCTATTCATTATGCCTCTGCTGATGCATGATAGCATGCGGTTAGGTTTGCTGATGATTTCATCACACTGACAACTCATGTTCATCTTGGAGTCCACTATGACTCCAAAATGCCTTTCTGCTTCTGTGCTGCTGAAAGGTTCACTTCCTAGCCACTAGGTGTGCTGGATATTTTCACGCCCTAGGTGCAGCACTTTGCACTTGTCCTTGTTGTAAAGTATGCTATTGTGTACTGCCCACTGTTCTAACCTGTCCAGGTCTGCCTGCAATCATTCCCTACCCTCCAAGTGTGCACTTCACCCCACAATTTAGTATTATCCACAGATTTGGACAGAGTACATTTCACACCCACATCCAAGTCACTGATGAAGATATTGAGGAGTACAGGTCCAATGACCGAACGCTACGGGACCCCACTACCCACATCCTTCCAAGTTGATACCGAACAATCTACTGCTATTCTCTAGGTGTGACTGCAAAGCCAATTTGCCACCCACCAGGCTGTGTAAACATCTAAGTCACAGCCTCTTAATTTATTTATGAGAATAGGATGAGATACCATATCAAAGGCCTTGCTAAAGTTCAAGAAAATGACGTCCACCTCTACTCATGTGTCTAAGCATTTTGTGACCCTGTCATAAAATGAAACCAGATTGGTCAGGCATGATCTACTTGCTACGAATTCAAGCTGGTTTGTCTGCTGCATTATTTTTCCCATGGGTGGAAAGAAAGAAAAACAAACAGAGCATCTCAGAATTCCAGAGGAGTTAAAGCTGTCCAGCAATGCAGTAGAAAACTGGAATAAATTTAAGCAGAGCTTTACCATATATATGAGAGCCAGTGGAGCTACAGAGCAGGAAAATTCACTCAAGTAACTATTTTTTAAATATAGAGCTCAGAAGCTCTGTCTCTTTATAATAGCCTACAACTGTCAGAAGCAGAACAGAAAAGCTGTCTCTCAGTAAAAAAAAAAAAAAAA
>NW_017728949.1:80025121-80038679 GCF_001723895.1 Crocodylus porosus
AGCCTACAACTGTCAGAAGCAGAACAGAAAAGCTGTCTCTCAGTAAAAAAAAAAAAAAAAAGTTTGAGCAACATTGTATACTTAAACAAAATAAAACCTTTGAATGGTATAATTTCTACATGAGACAGCAGAAAGAATGTGAGACAATAGCAGAGTTTGTCAAGGACCTCAGACTGCTGAGCCAGTTTTACAACTTTGGAGACCTAAATGAGTCCATGATCAGAGACCAACTAATACTGGGTATAAGGGATACAAGCCTCAGGAAAAGACTCATAGAGGATCCTGAGCTTAATTTGGAAAAGGAAGTTAGAATGTGTCAAGTGGCTGAGATAACAAATGCGAGGGTACAGAAGCCAGAGGAAAGAACAGAATAGGCTGAACTAGACAGGATTACAAGACTGCAAAAACCTAATGCAACACACAGACAATACAGAAAGGAGGACATTAGGGAGCAGACAAGTGGAGGCCAAAGAGAATTGCTTGAAGAAACAATTTTCTGCTGCAGAAATCAGCTGCAGATGCTGGGGGAGGGGTTACCATAAACCCAGTGCAATGCCCTGCATTTGGTAAGTGCTGCAACAAATGCAAAAGTTTCAGTCACTTTGCTAGAGTTTGCAGAAAGGAGCAGGATGCAACCCACAAGAAACAGCAGATGCATGCTGTATGCAGTGAGGAAAAGGAAAAATCCTTCATTGACACAATGCAAGTTCATTCTTCTGAGGATTGGACAATCACCAATGGACTAAAGGTAACTTCTAAATTAGATACAGAGGCCCAGGTTAATGTAATACCAGAATACATTATTAAAAAAATGAAAACTAAACCTGTGTACTATGAGAATAAGAAAGTGAGATGTAGAGCATATAATGGGAACATGATTGCAACCAAGGGTATTTGTGCACTGCATGATAGACACAAGGGTAATATAGTAAAAATCCAGTTTGTGACAGTGCCAGAAAATCTAGTGCCGATTATTGGGTTGAGAATATGTAAAACTCTAGGTTTGATTAAGAAAATGGATGCCATTGAGGGATTAGAAAGCAAGAATATAGAAGATGAGTTTTATGGTGTGTTTCAAGGCACAGAAACACTTAACTGAGTACAAGATAGAATTAAGAAAACCAAATACTCCCACCATACACGCTGCAAGAAATGTTCCCTTTGTACTAAGGTAGGAACTGAAAAAAAGAATTAGATAGATTAGTTAACATGGACATAATAGAAAAAATAGAGCAACCAACTGCTTGGGTTCATTCAAATTTCATAACAGAAAAAAAATAATCCTTGAGATTATGTCTAGAGTCTAAGCAAATGAACAGGTACATCAAAAGGGAGCGTTCCCCATTCCTACCAGGGAAAAGGTTCTTGTCAATATGGCAAAAGCTAAATATTTCTTCCCTCTGGATGCTTCTTTTAGGTTTTGGCAAGTTCCCCTAGAAAAAAATTGCACTAGATTATGTACCGCCAATAAGCTCTTTGTAAGGTATTGCTTTCATAAACTTCCTTCTGGACTGTGTTCTGCATCTACTTCTGTACTACTTCACAGAAAGAGGAGTATGTGAAACTTTGAAGGTCAAAGAACTAAGAACATCAGTACACCACCCTCAAACTGATGGCCTTGTAGAGAGGTTTAATCATACCTCAAAGAAAATGCTCAAGACATGCATCCAGAGAAGCCCCAAAAGGTGGGATCTATGTTTACCTATGTTGAGGGAGATGCCTCAAGCCATAACCCAAGAGGTCTACTTAACATGGTATGTGAAGGCTGGCAGGATACAGAATCAGCATTGCATAAATGATCCTGGCAGGTGACTGAGCTCAGGGACCATATGGAGAGAGTGAGACAAGTAGCATGAGACCATTTTGAGCAAAGTCAAAGTTGCCAGAAAGAATCATGTGGCAAACAGGTGAGAACACAGGAATTTCAAGTGGGAGATAAGGTGTTAGTTCTATTGCCCGATAGCACCAGTAAATTATTGGCCAGGTGGCAGAGTCCATTTAAGATAACTCACCAGGTACGGCCAGTCAACTATGAGGTAGAGCAGCCAGGGCAGCAGAAGTTTTTACAAATTTACCATATAAAACTGCTCAAACAGTGGGTAGAACCTGAGGGCTGGTTCATAGACCCTGGGCAGGACGATTTGCAGTTAAGATCTGACGGAGAGATAACTATAGAAGGAAAGAAACTCCTGATAGGAGAAAACCTCACTGCAATCCAGAGTGAACAGTTACAGGAACTAGTCGAATGTGCTTACAGAGGAACCCTGGTTAGCACGGGGAGTAGAACACAGACTCTCCACCCCTCCAGGAAGTGTGTTTTGTAAACAGTGGAGGAGACCTCTTGAGGCATCTATATGTCCTAATAAAACAAGAATTAGAATAAATGCTTAAAAAGGGGATTATAAAAGTCACAGCGCATTTGGCATAATCCAATAGTGGTAGTTCTGAAAGCAGATGGGGCTATCTGGTTATGCATAGATTTCCAGAAAGTTAATACTTTTTGATCTTACCAAAGGGTACTGGCAAATTCCAATGGCAAAGGCAAATAAGGGAAAAATAGTCTTTGGTACATCATGGAGGTTGTAACAATTTACAAGAATGCCATTCGGTCTACATGGGGCTGCTGCCTCTTTTCAGCAGCTGACAGATCAATTATTGGCCCCCCACCATATGGACACTGCTGAATACATCAACATTATTATAATTTTCCCTGAAAACAGGGACCAACATTTGGGACATCTCAAAGCAATACCAAGGGAGCTTAGGACTGCTGGACTAACAGCTAACTCAGGAAAGAATCCCTTAGGTGAAAAGGAAACTAAGTATTTGGGCTTCCAAATTGGGCAAAGTCATACACAACCAGTGGCTGATAAGGTGGAGGCAATTAAGATGAGGGTTGGATACCTAGCCTTTTTAGGGATAGCCAATTATTATTGTAAATTCTTACCCAGTTTCTCAGAAGCAGCAGCTCTGTTGACAAATTTAACCAAAGGAAAAACATAGGGCCCAGTTCATTGGTCACCTGAAGCCCTAAAGGTCTTTAAACAACTGAAAAATGCTCTGTGCAGCAGCTCTGTTCTTCATACACCAGATTTTTCAAAGGTTTTTGTTCTGCAGATGGATGCCTCCACTCAGGCTTTGGGCACTGTGTTGACACAAAGAGTAAAGAAAGTTGAAAGACCCATAGCACATGCTAGTAGGAAGTTGACAGAGCCAGAATGACAGTACTTGACTATAGAGTGAGAATGCTTGGTGATCAAGTGGAGTATGCAACTGTTTCACTACTACTTGTTGAGTCAAGAGTTTATTTTAGTCACAGATCACATGCTGCTAAAGTGGTTGCAGTCTACAAAGACAGATAATACAAGATTAATGAGATGGCCATTGGCCCCACAACCCTTTTTTACAGTCAAGCATTGACCCAAGAAATTAAATGTTACTGCAGATTTCTTGTTCCACAGCTTTGGTGAGCAACATCCATCTATGCCTAGACAGCCTACTGCAGAGGATGAAAGAAGATCACCTGCGATGAGCCTGGGAGGTGGTAGGACAAATGGTAGAAACAATGTAGAGGAGGAGGTATGTAGCAGGGGGTCTATTTCAAGAACTGCTATGCTCGCCCCTCCAAGCAAGCCTGATATGGAAACCCGGCCCCAGAGGAATTCAAGGCTGGCAATGGAACAGTTAAACTCCCCATGCTTTAGCACACCACAGCTAAGACTAACTCCCAAGAGGCCCCAGAAGTTCTGGGGCTTTAAACGGAGACCACTGGGAGCAGCAAGGTCGTTCCTCTCCTCTGGAAAGAGGGAAAACCAGGAGACTTACCTGAGGTCAGCATAGAGGTGTGGACAAGCCATTGGTGAGGGGTACAGTGGTTGCAATCAGCAAGAAGTGAAGGGAGATGCTGCACACGATTGCTGCTGCTTCCAACCCCAGTGATCTGGTAGGGATGTTGCACCATCATTAAAGAGGATAAAAGGGGTACTGGTTTTCTTGGCAGAGGGCTGGTGAGTCCTGGAGCAGGAAAACAGAAAACCAAAAGAAAGAAAAAAGAGAGTGAATTGGCAAGTGTTGGATACCTAGCCTGGCATAGTACATTGGGAGACAGGGGATAATTAAAGCCTGAGAAGGGTGGTTTAGTGTGGGACCTGAGTCTTAACTGGGTCAAGAGAAACCTGACCTTGCAAACCATGTGACAAAATCAGAAGAGGAAATTGCCTAAACAGAGCCAGGAATGTGTTGAGAAAGCCTCTGAACTTTTAGTGAGAAGTCTGTGATATAGAAGGAATGTTTTTCTGAGAATAGAACTGATTGCCTTTCTTTGCAGGTCAGAAAATGGTACTTTACCTATAATCATCTGAAAATATTTTAATCAACATCTCCCCTGGCTCTAGTCTCCCCTGCTTTTACCTATACCATATTATTTGGTGTCACTGGTATTTTGGGTATTGTGCCTTACAGTGGTATGTGAAGGATTGGAGTGGCCATTTTGAGAGATTTCTTGGGTGATCAATTGCCTGAAAATTTTGGGATTAGACTTGATTGTCCCAGTAGACCCTTTTAGTAATGTTTTCCTGGATTCCTATGTCCCTATTTCCGTATTATTTATCTGAAAAGAAAGAGGATGATAGCAGAGAGAGCATGAAAGCCATCTTGACATGAGCTAATTCAAATACTGTTCTTGGGCAGGAAAAAAGGTTTCTGTATTATGTTGTTCGCACTTGCTGTCAGTATCACAAAAGAAGGCATTCATACCATCATAATAAGCACATGAAAAAGCTGGTACCTGTTAGGCTTGTTTAAACTAGTAAGACTGGTGGAAATTCCTTTGGAGTTGCTGCTATTCTACACAAACAACAAAGGAGCAATCCTGAGAAAAGAACAGAAAGCAAACTTAGCAGTGAAGGACTGTTACTTGCATTGAACCCAGTGATTTAATTCACATAAATCTTTTAAAATACTGGTGGAGATTACACAAAGAAATGACTCAGTACATCTGTGTATCTCATTTCCGGGATTGTGCTTCAAGCAAAATATTGCATTTACTCGAAATTAAGATGATCTCCTCCCCTTCCCCTAGTCAGTGTTGGGGGGAAAGCCCCTTGTCTGTGATTCACATACAAAGTGGGGTGGCAGTGTAGGTGTCTGCTGTGGCTCTGACTCTGGCCCTGAGCCCAGGGCAAGGTCAGAGTCAGACCCACAGCAGCTTCCTGCCCTCCACTCTGCTTGCCCTCTGCAGCTTCTGCCTCCCCCCCACCCCACCCTCTTTCTCCCCTTACTGTCAGGTGCAGCTCAGCTTTGGCTCAGACTGGATTCTCCCCCAGACATGGAATACAGGGAAACTCCATCCACTGTCTGGCCAGTCAACAGTGCTGATGCTGTTGCATAGCTAACAAAAGCTATGCTTCCATGTGCTGTTCTCCATGACCTAGGAGGGAACAGGTCCCAAGCAGTGTCTGACAGTAAGGTTGGAGGGGAGAGGCAGATACTGTGGGGAATAGAGGTGGGAAAGGGTAGAGATTGTGGATAATGATTGGGGGGTAGAAGTGGCAGAGATTGTGGGGAGTGAGTGGGGGAGAAGGAGCACAGATTGTGGAGAGAGAGTGGTAAGGGGCAGAGGTTGTGGGGGAGTGGGGGTGGAGGCAGGCAGGAAGGCTGCAGGGGAAAAGGGGGGCAGAGGGCAACAGGGCTTCCTGACCCCTGCATCCACCTGGCTTCCTAGCCACTGCTTTCCACCCTACAGCAGTTGGGTGGGGGGGTAAATTTAAGGCAGCACTCCAATAATTAGGATCTATACCAGGAAAATTATAATAAATTTATAAATTGTCCATATATAGAATCTAATTGTTGGGGGGAGGAGTCATCTTAAATTCAGGGCTGTCTTAGATTTGAGTAAATACGGCAATTATATGTATTCTCAGAAAAAAGTGGGGTACGTAGTGCCTTGCTTGAAGAGAGTTTTTCTCATTGGATTGTGTCATTAAGATTCTGCAGACCTGAAGAAAGCAAAGGAACAGTAGAAGACAAAGGACTGGAGTAAAAACATGGGGAATTGGCAGGCAGTTAGGTCAATTGGTGACTGCAAAGTAGGTTCAGAAGCCAACTGCATTAGCCAAATGGCAGCAGTGAGAATACAGCCAGTAGAATTAAATTTACTGGCAGCTGCAAATATTCAATCAAACCGTTGAACCAAATTAAAAATTATATAAAATCAGAATTACCAACAGCACATTAAAATGGAAACTGCAAAATGCAAAGAAGTTCTATTTTCTCCTTCAGTCCCCACTGTAGAAATTGTTGTTATCTGCATTCCCACTCACTTAAGATATTTTATCAGAGTCTTTCAAATGGTTTAGAAATAGTTGCCTATTATAGTAGAACGCATGCTTATTCTACTGGTTAAAATCCTCATGTCTCTAAGTCATGCTGGCAATAAAACTGTTTTTTCTTATTTCCAATCCAGAGCAAAGAGTCAATGTTGCCAAATACTGAAGTCAAGGAGAGAGAGAGAATTTTAGTTCACACATGAATCATACCACATAGAGTGAGTAGTTGATTGTTAAATCAGTTATGGCTATATAGACAGCCTGAGGATACCTTCTCTTCTAAACTTTTGCTTGCTAACACATTTCCATATACCACATCAATTTGAAACACAAGGTAATTCACATTTATAGGATAGCAGGGAATATGGGATTTATCTGATTTAGTCTTGAAAGCACAGAATAGACTCTTTATAGAAAACTTAATTAATTTAGCCTAAAGTTTAGAGATTAGTTTTGCTTTATGTACAATCGCTTGCCAGCCATTACTATGGAAAATTCTCACACTAAATTCCACACCAAAATTATATCTACATCCTCAGTCTATGTCCAGTTTCAAGGGGTAATAACACTTTCTATCACATTGAAAAATTGCTATCTAAGGGTGTCTACACATGCTCTAGGGGTGGGGCAGGGGGAGGACTTTCATTAGAGCAGCTATTGGGAGCCGCTTTAATTAAAGCAGCTCCAGCATCTCTCATACTCAGCATCCCGCTCTTCAAAATGGTGGCAGGGGTGCTTTAACTAAAGCTTATTCAATGAACGTTAGTTAAAGCCCCCTCCCCACTGCCATTTTGAAGTATGGGGATATTGACCAGATGCTGAGGCTGCTGGAGGATGATTAATTGAGTCTGATCAGCACATCACAGCAGGCATCCTGCACATCCACAGGCACCCTAATTGTCCCAGGGAGCCAGAACGGGACTTACCCGCAGCAGCGGCGGAGCCCGAGCGGGACATCCGCTGCTTGTTTACGCTGGCGCGGCCGGAAACCAGTGCCGGTGCCGGCAGTCAGAGGCCGGCGATAAAAGCAGCCGCTGAGGAAGGACAGGGGCGGAATCCGGGGAGAAGCCTCTCTACTGCCAAGGCAGAGGATCCCAGGGTGGAGCGAGCAGGTAACCTCGCACCCATTGGGAGTGAGGACCCCAGAGGGGGACGGGCCCCAAACCCCTCAAGAGACACCGGGAGCAGGCAAGCTGCCATCCGCCCAGCCCAAGGGTTAAAGAGCAGCAGCCATAGCCGAACGGCAGACCTGCTCGAAGGGGAGACAGGGGACCCCGGCAGGGAGTTGCAGCCCGCCCAAGTGGAGGGGAGAATATCAGCGGCAGCCAGCCCCAGCACAACAAGTGGGGAACGGCAGACAGGCCCTAAGAATGAGGGATCCAGTGACGAAGAGTTCTGGCACTGTGAACCCGTGACACGCTGGGCTTACAGGTCTGGGGTTGGGGCGTCGGCCCAGGGGGGCACTGAGGAGGCGCAGTAGGGCATAGACCGGTGTTGGCCACCGGTGGCCAAAGACCAAGAGAAGGGTTGCCCGTAAGGGACCTAGGAAGGTCCGGGCTAAAGACCTAGCATTAGCTTTCCAGATTCCTCGCATTAGAGGAGGAGCCCCATTGAGGAGTATAGACGGGGAGGTCCAGTCAGGGGCCCGTAGAGGAAACCCTGTCTTGGCCGGGACCCGGTCCCGTGACACCCGGGGCATGAGGAGCCGGAGGATAAGGGTCGGCTGGGCCGGTGAGGCGACCGGCCTCGGGAGAGGGAGCCGGGGTATTTGTTAGAAGAGGACACCCGAGGAGGTGTGAGGCCGGGGTGCAAGGGGTGGCGGAGCCCCGCAATGTGACCGCCGGGGATCCCGGGTGTGGAATAACCAGGAATCGCCCTACTGAACCTAACAGCAAGTTGTGGCAGGCGAGAACCAGGGCAGGAACTGGATGACTCAACATCTACTCTGGGTCAACAGCATCCCAGGGTGAGCAGCGGCAATCCTCCACCCTCAGGCAGCTACCCACAGGGGAACACCCCCAGCCCGGAGGTCACACTAATATATTGGCTATTGTATTTTCCCAAGTGGATAAAAAGTGGTTATGCCTACAAGCAGAAGGCAGGGCAGATATACACCTTAAAGACTAACTAAATAAGTTCTATACAAAGCATAATACAAGCATAGAGCAGTATATAAATTTGAGTGAGGGATTCTATACTTAGACCTTTTCCAACTTGCCACAATAACACTTCAGTACAGGGACAGCAGAATCCCTTTGGCTGTCACACACAGCCCCCAGCTTTAACACCTTAGACACAACATTAATGACTTCCGATCCCTCCTAGAAAATGATCACCATTTAAGGTAGCCATGAAGAAAAAACCTGTCCTGGCTTCCAGACAGGTTCTCAACCTCAAATGGCATCTCTTAAGCAACGGACTAACTCCAATCCTTACCAAGGCACCAGGTCTTTCAGTGGACCCACATGCTTGCTGTGTCCCCACTTCAATGCAGACAACATCATCACTGGACAGAATAACAAGTGTATAATATTGAAGTTTCATACATATGCAACTCTACCAATGACATATATGCCATGACTTGCTTACAGTGCACCTCTGCTAGCTACATTGGACAGATGGGGTGATCTCTGTGTACAAGAATGAATGAATGCTTATCTGACATCAACTTCAGAAAGACACGAAGGACTATGGCAAAACACTTTAACTTTCTGGGATGTTCCACTGCTTCCTCAGGCTTGCTGTTCTCAGACAGGAGAATTTTAAAAAACAGTTTGAATGAGAAATCACAGGAAAAATAAATCATCCACAAACTGGATTGTAGTCAGTATGGATTAAACAGGGATTGTGGATTCTTATCCCATTGCCTGTATTAGGTTTTGTGACCCTTTGGTTTCTATAGGTTCTTCACTTCTTTGCTGCCCTCCTCTCCATGTCCCCTGCTTCCTCTCCCTTCTTCCTTCTGTATTCCTTTTGTATTCTGTATCCCTTCCGTATCCTGTATTCTCCCTCCCTTTTGTTTTCAAATCATTCATTCCACTTTATATGAATGCTCTGTGCTTGTCCTTTCACAGCTCAAATTCATAAAAGCTTATGCTCTGTGGGTATGTCTACATGAGACATGGTAGTGCACATTTTTAAATGTAGTTTACTGTGCAGTAAGTGCATGTGTGTACACATGCACGCTTTTACTGTGCAGTAAAAATCCTTAATCCCACTTAAATTTGCTACTTGTAAATGAAAGTAGAAAATTGAAGAGGGATTAGTTACTGCACAATAGTGCACATGTAGACATGACCCAGAAGTAGGGCTGTGCAAAGCTTCAGTCCCTGATTTGATTTGGTGGAGATTTGACTCAATTCAGTGGCTGAGTCTCTGAATCCAGATTGAATGAGAGAATCCTTTAATATCTCTGAATCAAATAGGAAACCTCTGAATCAATTTGGAGAGATTCAGAAAGGTTCAGAGATTCGGACATAGACACAGCTTTAAATATTTTTTCTACACACCTCTAGGTAGCAGGGGCTTGTTAATGCTGTGATGCTGAGGCTCATGGAGCATTCCACAGAAGCATGGGGCCTCCCCAGAGCACTTGGCAGCAGACCTGGAGCTGGGAAGCATGCTGTGGGGCCCCCTGACTTAGTGACTGGTGCCTCCTGGGTCTGGGTGGGGGGCAGCCAAGGGGGCCAGCATACTCCCTAGCAGACCTGGAAGTGGACCAGAAGTACTTCTGCCCAGCCATGGTCAAGGAGAGGCTCCCAGCCCACAGCCCTGGGGCTGGCCTCAGACTGGCCCCCTAGTGGCTGGGCAGACCCAGGAGCAAACTTGCTTCTGGGTAGGGGTGTGTGAAGTGGGCCCTATTCAATTTGGATTTGGATTCGGTCTGAATCAGGGACAGTGATTCGGTTAGTTGATTTGGATCACTGTCCCTGATTTGACTGAGCAAATCCTAATCTGAAGATTCAATGCTAATTCAGAGAATCAGTATTTGGACATAGACACAGCTTTAAAAGTTTTTTCTACATGCCTTCAGGTAGCAGGCATGGCTCATAATCGCTGCAATGCTGGGGCGCATGGAATGTCCCACAGGAGTGTGGGGAGGCCCTCCACGTGCTAGGTGGTAAACCTGGAAGTGGACCAGAGCTACTGATTGCTGGACACCGTTCTGGCCCCAGCAGTTGCCTTTGTGCCACCTGCTGCCCAGCCACCAACCTTTGCCCTGCATGACCCTTGGCAGCCACCCACTGGCCAGCAGCCTAGGTGCCCTCACCCCACAGCCCCACATTCTGGGACACCACAAAGAGCACTTTATATATAATTTGCACAGGGAACAGGGCTTTTAATTGTTGGTGGGTGGGTGATAGAGGGGCTTTGTTTGTTGGGGAGAGAGGGGAAGGAGGCCTCTGTATGTTGGGGGTGCTGTGTGATGTGGGGAATAAAGACTTGTTCTTCTGACACTTATGTGCAGTGAGCGTGGTGCTGGGGAGGGGGTGTCTGTGGGCAGGAGTACAAGAGGAGGTGGTCAGCTAGAGCCTTCTGCACCCAGTGACCTGGCCCCTACTGGTGATTGCATGGCTCTCCTGGGGCCTTGGTGGTGGAGGGCCCACCAGTGCCACTGCAGATGGTGCTTCTGCTGCCAGGCATCCTCCATGTGCTGTGCGTCCTATGCACAGGCCTTACAGAAGAGCTGCCTCTGGGCCTCACAGATGTTATGCAGTACATAGTTTGCAATGATGACCATGGGGAGGTTGTCCTCATTGAGGTTGAGGCAAGTGGTGATGGAGTACCAATGGCCTTTGAGATGGCCAAAGATGCACTCCACCAGGGCATGGGTCTGGCCCAGGCACAAGTTAAAGTGGGTCTGGCGGTGTCCAGGTGGCTGGTATAGGGCTGCATCAGCCAGAACAGGAGTGGGTAGGCAGTGTCCCTGATAAGCAGGAGCAGCACTATGATGGCGCCAAGCTGCAAGTCCTGCAACCCCAGCATGAAGTGTGCACTCTCCATGAGTCCTGCCAGGCTAGAGTTGCAAAACACATGGGCATCATGGACGCTGTCTATCCAGCTACTTCTCACATGGGTGAATGTGGTGGTCCATGACAGCCTGCAGTCCTATGGATTGAAATCCCCTGTGGCTCTAATATGGACAGTCTCCATGGGGCAGGGAGGTGATGGGGATGTGGGTCCTGTCCAGGGCCCTGATACTCTGGGGAAATTCCAATGCATGTAAACCTGCCACCACTGCCAGGGGGTCATGGAGACAGAGCATGATGTGTCCCACCATGTCCTGGAGGGACCCATATACCTCCAGGATGGCCTCCTTAGCAGTGGACTTGCCCACAACGAACAGGTGTCTGATGTACTGCATGCTGGCAGGCATGGCCAGCTTCATAATGGCAAGGAACAGCTGGATGTCCGTGGGAGGGTCAGGTGCATGTCGGTGTCCTGCCACTACACGTAAGGCCAGAGGTGCTGGAGTAGGTCCTAGAAGGTGGCCTGTGTCAGCCAGAACATATTTTATGCTTTAAAGGTGCACCTTTAAGTGCACCTTAGAGTGGTGAATTATACCATTGTTTAAAGTTTTCTTTTATATTCAGCCTAAAGTTCTGTATAGCCTCATTGTTATCTGAATTGTCGATTCTGGTGGTGTTTACAATATGAGCTGACCTTGTTTCTTGCAAGCAGCTTATGACCTTGAGTTTGCTTGCATGATGTTTCTTTCCTTTTTCTATCACTGTTTTGCTAACACAACATAGTAATGGTTTTGTTTCTAGCTCAAATTAACTGAACTTGGCACTAACCAGCTGAATCAGAGGGATGAAATAATTGGATATGTTAATGAAAGGTGATAAAGGAGACCAGTGGACAATGCTTAAAGTAAGACACTGGAAAAAGGCCAAATTAAGAGGTGTGCATGTAATGGGGATGTTGAACGAAGCAATATGCTGACAGGATAAAATATGAACAATATGCTGATTGCAAGAGGACCAATCCAAAAGCAAGGGGTCATCAAAGGAGTCAAGGTTTAAAAAAGCACAAAAGGGGGAAGCAAGAAAGTCAAGTGTCATCATTGTCGTCATCATTTACATCATGAATCCAACATTCAACACCTGTTTGGATCATCTCAGCCAATGATGTACTCTTTGCTTCAGGAACTGAGTGGCCATCTTTTCTGTGAAGTAAAGTAACATCCGGGACTGGGTGAGATCATTGTACTAAGTGTTTTTCTGTCTCTGAATATAGAAACTGCTGAGATAATACTTGCTGTATTAATAAAGTTAGACTTTGATTTTAGGACACTGAGTTATCTGTGTTTGTATTTCACATTCCATTTAAGGGTTAATTGTGCTTTAACGATCCCTAAGCACTATCTGCTGATCAGTGGTGCAAACAGGAGGCCCAGGAGGATCACCCCTGGAGGTGGCATCCTGAAGCCCATCATTGGTGTCCCTGCTGGTGGCAGCAGCACAGCAGTGGTAGCTTCCTTAGGACAGCATGCTGTGGGCAGGCCAGTGGTCACTGGGCATGGGGGAGCTGGGTGGGGTGAGATGGCCATGGTCTAGGTGGTGGTCAGTGTGATGGGCCCCAGGGCCAGTGTGGCAGCCAGCAGGAGCATGGGGCACTGGTTGTGCTGCCAGGGGTTGGGTTGGAGCAGCCGTAGAGTGGGAAAGTTAAGTGGGCAAGGAGACAGCTGCTACATGCTGCTCCTGTGCTGGGCTCACTGCTGCTGGGCAAGGAAGGGGCTGGCCAGAGAGCAGAGAGTGGGGTAGGCTTTTAAAGATGGCTACTGGGTGCTGGCAGCTGCAGCTAGAACCTTAGAGCTTGCCCTGGTCATGGCAGAAGCCCATTGCAAGGCTTCAAGAAACTTGGTGCAAATCTGCTCCTTAAACCCCACATGTGCAGACACCTGCCTGAAAGGGTTTACACCAGATTAGTTTACACCAGAATAAATTTAGGCTGGATCAAATGCATGTATAGACTCACCCTGTATGTATCATTTAGGTAGTCTATAAGAGGTATATCTACTGGGACTGCTGCCTGAGTTGAACTTAACACAGTTAACTACCTCTCTATTTTTACTAGGTTAGGAAAGTAAAAGAATACCAATTTCAAATATACAATGAACCATCTCTTGATCAAGTCATGCTTTATTTTCATAGATTTCATAGACATTAGGGCTGGAAGGGACCTCGGGAGATCATCGAGTCCAGCCCCCTGCCCAAAGGGCAGGAAGT
>NW_017728949.1:80039097-80065527 GCF_001723895.1 Crocodylus porosus
TTTTGGTCGCTTTACTAGCCGCAGCATCGCATTGCAAGCTCATGTTCATCCTGTGGTCAATGATGACCCCCAAGTCTCTTTCTTCTGTAGTGCTAACCAACGTAGCTCAGTCAGAAAACTGAGTAGTAACATGGTTTCATCAAAAACAAGGAAATGTGGATAGCCTTTTATATTTGAATAATAAAGACCAAAACCCCAAACCTACAAGCCTAAAACCTCTTTAATTTAAAACGGGTTATGCATTTTGGCTGTCAAGCGCCAATACTATTGATGTAATGAATTTAGACACTCCATGGAAATGTTTCAAATTCAAAATTGCTTGTATTGCAGTTAGAGACATTTCTACTAACCTTGGGTTTTTTACCAGTGACCAGTGTCTTTTAAATATGTCTGTATAACTATTTTGTAAGAAATAGATAAATATTCCTGAGATACTAGGATTTTCAGATACCTTTACAAAAACACAGCAAACTTGCAGTCTGTCAACATGCAAATACCAGTAGCTGTAGAATATGACTTCCTGCTTTACTAAAGGGAAGAAGAGATTTTCCTAATTTATACTTTAATCCAGAACAAATGGCAAACTCTTTTCTAACTTCTAATACTTTCTTGAGGGACTAGATTGACATTCAGAGGCAGAGCAGGCCTTTACACAATAACCTTTCAAACAAAATCCACCCTGACACTTGAGATACCTAGGTCAAATCTTACAGTAGTGGCCAAAGACCCATTTGTAGTAACAGAGTGACTGGCTATAATGTGCTCAGGTGAATATTTTCATAAAAAGTTGAATTTAGGCATCCTGTCCACCAAGGAGCTAATCTTAGAGAAGCAATAGCTGGGTTACTGTTTCATTGCTCTAATATCCTATCCAGAATGTTTATGACAGTGTTAAGAAATGGAAGTAGATTGTAGAGGTTGAATGCCTACAGATATCTTGGAAGATTACCTGAAAAGAAGGTTGTTAATTTCTGTGTGAGAATGGTTTCCATGATTTCTGTTCCCAAATGTGGGTTTTTTTAGACTTTTTCCCCATAGTTGATTCTTATAGCCAACTCTGAAAGAAAATTTGGATTTTGACTAGTTCTTGGCCACTTGCAAAGTTTTACTGGTTTGTTGGTTTGGAAAATAGATTGGGAACCTGCTGTGATACTGCAACAGAATTCTGGTTTGAGTAAAAAAAATCTCTCCTTTTAACACTGGGCTGTAATTATATGAATCAATGGATATAATATGCTGTACTGACTTCTATGGCTTAGACCTGATTTCATAGATTTCATAGACATTAGCGCTGGAAGGGATCTTGGAAGATCATTGAATCCAGCCCCCTGCCCAAAGGGCAGGAAGTCAGCTGGGGTCATAGGATCCCAGCAAGAGAAGCATCCAATTTACTCTTGAAGGTGTTCAATGTAGGTGCTTAAACCACCTCTGACGGCAGGCTGTTCCAGACCTTGGGGGCTCGGACAGTAAAGAAATTTTTCCTCATGTCCAGCCTGAAATGGTCTTGTAGTAGTTTATAACATTTCGAGCTCATCTCTTGGGGCGATGAATGATGTCTTGTATCTAAAAGTTGATATAACTCTAACTGTGCATTTGGTTCAATAAAAGATTTTACCCTAAGAAATCCTTGCCTCTTGTATAAGAAAAAAACCCAACAATTCTACTTCACTGTAGGAATTACAGAAGATGCTAAGGTATCCTCCTCAAGAGGGAGCATAAACAACCTTAGAAATGTTATATATTTGAATCAAGATTTCTTCTTAAAAAAACTTGACTACTGATAGTTGTTGAACTTTGGTAATTGAGTAAGTAAGAGCATTGTATACGATGAACAGTAACATAGGACTGTGTGTGGTGGGGCTGCTTCCACTGTGTTTCGGGTGTATCTGTTTTCTCCTAGGACCTGAAGCTTCGGCCTCTTGCTCTTTGGAGTCAGGCACATATTGACCAGAGGTTTGCTTCTGATAGGTCATTCTCTGATGACTACAAGGATCAAGGAGACAATGAAAATGTCTCTTAGAATGTGTGAAAGGAAAGGCGGCCAACTTCTGCCCTCAGTCACCCTGGGAAAATCTATGCATTTTAGAACTGCAGAAATATGAGTAAAATCAGATTTTAACCTAGATTAATTTTTTCAAACAGTTTAGCCATAAAAATATCTTACTCTCAGGGGCCAGGACAAGAGATAATTGATTTAAATAGGAGTTAGAGAGATTTTGGTTGGCTATTTGGAAGAACTTGCTAAAAATAGAGTTGCTTAAGCCCTAAAACAGATTTCTTAGAGAGATTTTGGAATTGTCATCACTGTAAGTTTTAAGTCTATGCCAGACAAACACTTATTTAGGATGTTTTAGTTAGGAATGACCCTTCCTTGATCAGGAGATTGGAGTAGATGACCCTTCAATCCTATTTTTCCAACCCTAACTGATCCTGAGAAACAGGAAACGGTCTTGGTTGAGAACTCAACAAAGATTATAATTTATAAAAAAAAAACCCAGGCAACTACCAGAAAAGTTGCTTTTGCTACAGAAGACAGGAAAACAACTCATCAGGAAAAAACAGTCTTTACATGGAGTAGGATTTTTCATGTTCCATTCTACTAGTTTTGGGGGACTTACTGTTGTCTGCAATGGCATAAATACATTTTAGCTAGAGAAATTTAAGTTGTGGCACTGCTACTGTTTTCCTTATGTCACAAAGCTGGAGGAAGCACAACCATTTTAAACCAATCTTGCGATAATTGTTAGCAATTCATTAGGGCTGTGTGAAATTTCAATGAGTGTTTCATCTCAAAGATGTTTTGACATGTTTCAAGCTTGAAACAGCAAAATTGAAACAAAATAAAAGGCTTCAGAACAGCTTCAAAATGAAATGAGGGCACTCAAAATGTTTTAAAAGTTTCAAAACATTTCAAGTTTTGAAGCAGCCTGGTGATGGGAAGTGGAGGGAGAGCTAGGGCTGTTCTCTGCCTCTTGCCACCAGGCTGAGCTTTGTGGGGCTGGTGGAGCTGCTTGGAGCACAGCCCTGGCTCTTCCATGCTCCCACCGGTGGGCTGCACTTTGACCAGCTCTGCCAGCCCCATGGAGCTCAGCCCGGCGGCGGGTGGCTGGGGAGAGCCACTGGCCAGAGTTGTACTCTGAATGGCCCTGCCACTGGTCTCCCACCACTGGTCTCAGCTCCATGGGGCTGGTGGACCTGCTCAGAGTGCAGCCCAGCAGCAGGAGGCAGGGATAGCCAGGCTGAGCTCTGAGTGGCTCCACCAGCCCCATGGAGCTCAACATGCCCTGTGCCTACCCCCAGCACAGGCCCCCCGATCTACACATGGGGTGACAGTTCGCTGCCACTGCTGCCTGCGGCTAGTGGCAGCACCAGTATTCCCAGTGCAGAGCATGGGCTGTGCCCAGTGCTGGCCCCAGGTGGCAGTGGCAGCCTCCTGTTATCCCAAGCACAGATCTGGGGGCTCACACCCCCTGGAGGAGTCTGGCACAGCCCCATAGCCCTCCCAGGGGTGCGGGCCCCCAGATCTGTGTGTGGGATGACAGGAGGCTGCCGCTGCCGGCAAGTGACATGAGTTTTGCTTGTCAACAACTTGAGGTGCAGTTTCCCAGAAACCCCTGAACCTATCTCCTCGAAACTTGGTGGACTTCATTCTCTCAGAAGGGGCTACCATTCCTCCAATTTTTATCCAAATCAGGCAATAAATGACAAAGTTATAGGCATTTGCATGCTTCCTCGCTATAGCTTACGGGGAAAACGTTGAAACGTGTTGAATGAGTGAAACAGGCTCATGAAATGGAACAGTGCTTCAAAATGAAACAAAACAACAAAATGAAACACTTTCCTTTTGAAACAGAAAAACAGAAGTTGAAACAAAACGGTGCTGTTTCACACAGCCCTACAATTCATATTCAATTTTACCAGACATCATAAAATGAGTTAGAAAATATTTCCCCTGCATGTAGACTACCCAGTGTCCAACGTAAAATTGATCCAGACAATATATTTTCTAGTGCTAACCTAGTTTCTGTTTAAATAACCTTAAATATACAAGTACATGAGTACAATTAATTTGTTAGCTTGCCAGTGAAATTCTTTGTAACATATTTGAAGTGTTATAGCCATAATAAAAATATAAAAATATTTACAGTGAATGACCCAACAGCTTCAAATCAATCCATTTCTTCTTGTTAAATTATATTTCATTTGCAAGCGTATCTTCAGGCAACTGGCCTACAAATGCAGCCCAAAGTTATATTCCTTGCAATGATAAATTCAGCTATTCACAAAGGGTACCTTGAGGCTAGTTGGCAGTTTGGGAAACTTGCAGGTAGTGATCTAGCCCAGCATCCTTTTTCGTTTCAGCCTTGTAGGAGGTACCTAGAAATGCCAAAAGAATTTTGAAAGCTACAAAGTCTCATCTTCTCTAGTTACTGTAATTCTGTCAGGTAGGCCCAATGGATACAAACCACTTCTCAATGTTAAGTGATAGTCCTATCTGGAAGGATTTGTCTCTAAGTACAAAATAAACACAAGCTGTACACTATATCTTTTTAGAACAAAAGCATTTGGGGTGAGAGATAAGTTACCTGTGAATTAACAAAACTAAATGCTATGACAATGATCATTCCTTCATAAAGGGAAAGAGGAAAAATTGGTAAGATTTAATAGAAATTGTTACTAGAAATTCATTTCTTTGTTTAGCACACTTTCACTTTTTCATTTGAAAATAGTTACATTTTTAGTGAAACGAGTGTGAAACAAGAACATGAAACGTGTGAAATGTCTGTGTTTATAAAAAATAAGCTTGTTGTTTCTGTAACAGCTAAACTGATTCCCACTATTCCTGAGGATGCTGTTTTAATGAAGTTAAAAGCATTTTGAATGTAGAGCAAAGAAGTGAATGCTTATCATCTTTCATATGACAGCATTGTCAAATCTTGTCTTTGTTTCTGAAAGTCTCAGCAAAGCTCAAATGAGCAGCAATAAATGTAGAAATCAGTTGGTTGTACACATGCAAATTCAGTATGTGGAATCTGCTAGCAATTTCCTAATATGACTTTTCATAAGAACATTTTAGTATGTGGTATTATAGAGTTGTACAGAGTGCAAACATATTCAGACTATGCTGTTATTTCCTTTGCATTTTAAAAGAGCCTCAATTCATCCTCTAATTTTATATCAACAGTCAGTTATTACTGTAAAATTGTATGTTCACAAGGTAGAATTTAGACATCCTAATTACCTAGCTGAATTTACATATAATCTTTCTGACACAAACTTAAAGGCTGTTTTGGAAACTTTGCTCCATTTATATTAAAATCTTTCAAAGATAAAGTATAAAGGAAAGTAAAATTTGTGCATTGTATTAATCTTAAGTCTAAGACCCTGGCTCCAAGTACTCTTAAGAGTACCATGTCTCTTCCTTCCAATTCTGTGATGTTTATTAAAGTATCTAATGCAATGAAGTGGTATATAAAGTATATGACAATAAGTGAACGAAGATGCCTGTTCTATACCTGTCTTTCTCCTTTCATAGTCTCCAGCTGGATTTCCTCCAGGCAAAACCTTTTAATGTTTTACAACTCTGCTTGGTGCTAAGTGCTGCAAGGCTCTTATTGTGATGATACAAAGAACATTCAGAGAGTGTATCGCACTGGCAGCTTCTTCATGCATGTTTGGAAAAGGGCATTTTACTGGATTTATTTTATATTCATGTTAATTTGCAGATGGCAAATAGTTTTTCCTGGTGTGCATGACTTTCAGAATGGATATTAATCCATTCAAAATGCAAACAAAACAATTAAAAATCAATGGCTACAGGGCTACATTTGAGAGAGAAATTTAATAAAGTGTAATAATCAGGGGAATTATGGATATAATGAGTCTTACTGATCTTCAAAAGAAACCATATTAGATGGAATGTTTTATCAGTGTACTTTATAACTTCATTTAGAGTAGACAAAATACTTTAAACAAATAATCTTGTATCATTTTATACTTACAGGCTCTTCATTATGCTGAGAATAAGACCTGGTGCTAATATTAGAACTACAACTTAACCTTCTGTTACATTAATTATACAACTATTTGGCTGTATCAGGTGGCATGTAGCAGAGGCTGCAGCCCAGTTACAAGCAGTAAGAAAGTGATTGCAGACCCACCTATGAAGACTGGGCCAGCTGATGAGGGATAATTGCCTGGCCCAGGGAAGTTAAAAGCTAGGAAGAAAATAATTGCCTGACCCGGGGAAGAGAGCTAAGAGAGGGAGGGGAGGCTGCAGTTTTGAGCTATGATACTTTCTCAGGGTCTGGGAAAGACTATAAGTATGAGTTAACTCTTTATTGTTTATGTCTTCATTTGGTTGCTGATTGATAGTTTACATTGTGTCCTGTGGGGCAAGTTTGCCCAGGGAAGTAAAGATTGTGTTATGTGAATTGACAACCTGCTACACTGACTTGATACAATGATTTGATTACATCTCTTGATTATACAGATAACTAAAACGTAACTTTTCCCTTTTTTGCAACTAAAACAGATACAGCTGTTCAAAAAATTAAAGTAAACATTTTTTTTCAGTGCATGTGTGCATTGGACCATGATTATTGTGAATTTTAATTCTTTTTAATGTTTGAGAAAATGCTTTTCCTTTAAAACCAGTTTTCTTGTTTCTAAACACAGTGTTGCATCTTTTGGCTTCTGTTTAAAACTCTGTAAGTGGTTGCTTCAGGGAACACCAAAGAAGTCCTATCCAGTCTAATATTTCAGGAGTCTTTTTTATATTTTTATATATTATGTTAAACAGGATATTGGAAGCTGTTAAAAATCTTGGCAAAAATGAGATGAGTACACTGACTTGAATAGAACCATTGTCAGGGCTCAACCATTGCTTTTTGTTGTTTGGGTTTCTTACATTAGTTTAACTTGTGCAGACTGAAAAAAATATCTATGTTCTGTACTGTTGTTATTTTTTTTAATTATAAAACTGAACCATAGTATCACAGTGATGCTACCATGTCTCAATAGTGCAGTTACTTTTTGATGCCAAATGCTTGTCTAACTTTCATGCCAAATGCTTGTTGTAATCATCCTGGTACAGATTTGGATCATAATCACTCTAAATGCCCATGCTGTGGCTTTTGTAAACAAGTGCAGCCTTGATGCAGCAAGCTAGAACTTTTTAGTGCAGACAAGTCCCCAGGTCACCTCCTCCTCAACTAAGAAAACACTTTTCGTTAGAAATTTCTTTGTGCCTTACCCGGCTAACAAGACTTTATGTATAAAACTTGGAAGTATTTCCCACCACTATGATATTTCCATGGTGATAGAAACCAAAACTCTGGAATATAAAAATACCTTCAAGGAAGCAGGTAAGCGAGGCTTTCCCATAACTGTTTGTTATTCTACTGCTTTTTCTTGAACTAGGAGAGGAGAAAGAGAACTGATGTGAATTAAGATCGTATCAGTTTGAAAATAAATTTCAGTTCAGTCCTCTGCCTCTGCTCTTTGCTTTACAACTTGAGGATACAATGACTAGATATTAATTGTGCCAGAAGACACAATTTTCCAGTCAAATCTAGACTTATCACTTTTATTTAAGATAATTTAGGGATGCAGGACTCATTTAAAAATATGTGGGAAATTGGAAACTTAACAAATTCATTAGAAAAATGACCATAATAATAATTCACTAATAATAATTAATTTATGCATAGGTGTAAAAGTTCCTGGACATTTTAACAGGAAATAATTTCACCACCCTGACTGCACTCACATCATTTTACATGCTAACAATCGACTTGACCACGTTTCATCTTGCTGGTCTCATAAACTGCTGCTACTGCTTCAGCTCCCAGCTAAAAGATCAATGGTATGGCCAGGAAAGTCAAGGGAACTATTCTTTTTTATTTGAATGGGTTTTGGATTAGGCCATATTTCCCATGCTATTTCTCAAGCAAACAATAAACTGGAACAGTTGTAACATTTTCTGTATTTTGTGGAGGCTAAAGCCCTGAGGTGGTCCTACCTTCTAAAACTGCAGCAGGGATTATATTTGATGACGATGAAGATGTTCTTGGAACCTCAAGGAACAGATCTAATTGTGTTTGTATAATGATTTTGTACTGTTCTTGAGTTCCTCTTACTCCCTTAATGTAATAACTTTTAAAATTAATTCTGAGACTTATGGTATCAGAATAGGTCATAGGGCTCTAGGGCATGGATCAGCAACTTACAGCTTACAGGCCACATCTGGCCTGCAGAGCCATTTGATCTGGTCTGTGGACATGGGGCTTCAGTAGCATTCAGCAACAGGGGGCTTTGGCAGTAGTTGCTTTTCCCATATTGCCACTGGGAAAAGCAGTGGCAGTGGCTGACCCTAGCACCATCCTGCCTGGTACCCACCTGCTTCTGACCCAAACTAGGTCACTCTGGCCCATTGCCAAACTGCTAGTCTAGTAGTTCATATTACATAAAGTGTGTATATATCTTTCCCTTTTGATTTCTAGAAAATCAATACCAAAATAATTAAAAAGAGAAATTATATATATGTATCTGTTTTGTTTTGGAAGGCAAAATTTGGACCTTTAAGAATATCTAAAAGAAAGAAAATACCTTTAATAACTACATTAAAATAAGATTATGTGTACAACCTGTCCAAGAAATACTCCATTTTACAACTTCTTACGTGTTCTCTGCAAGAATACTAAATACAAAGAAAGCTATAGAAATAGAGTTAAAACATATTTTCCTTTCTTCAAATGAAATGATCAATATTCTTGTGTGCTGTGGAAAGAACAACTGATATTATATAAAGCTCAAATGATAAATTAGGACCAGTGACATAATTTACCTCAGGAGGAATAAGTAGTGGTTTCATGTTTATATTACATGCTGCTACTTTTTGCTTGGAGCGAAGTTCATTAGGTTCCACATCTTGCCTGCAGGAGAAAGTGTTTCTAAATATATCTCATACAGACACATTCAGTAGAAAGAAACTGGTGAAAACTGAATGAAAGGTATAGGTAAACTATACAGATATGTTCCAGTGAATAATTGTAATGGTGGTAAGAATATGTGTTTTCTGTGATTCTATTCATATGCAGCTTAATTTGTTGTGGATTTAATAATAATGGGACTATCAAACAAATCCTAAAAATGGTGAAGCAGAGCTAATAGTGCTTTATTTGTTACAGAAACGTTTGCTTGGTACTGACCCACTTAGTCTTGGTCCACAACATGGCTGGAGTTTCAGGTTTAGAACCACGTACGTTCCTCCTGTTTAAAGGTTTTATGAAGTTTTACAGAGTCTAATTTGCATGGATTAGACCACTAGTGCTCAACCTTTTGGCCTCATGGACTCGATGCATGGCCTGGATCCTGTTTACATGCTGCATTGGGCTGTCTGCAGGCCAGACTGGGTCCTGGGCGTCCAGCACCACCCCCTCCCTGCCCTGCATGCTTGGAGTGGGCTTTGAAGGTCTGGTCTGGTGCTCCTCCTCTCCCCACAGTGTTGGGTCCAGGAGGACCAGCAGCACTCTGTTTCGCCCTCTGCATTAGGTCCTGGGGGCCAGTGCTTCCCCCTCCAAGCCCCCACACTGAGATTGGGCCCAGGGGTTCAGTGCGACCCCTGCCTGGTGCTGTGCACTTGGGCAGGGCATCAGATCCAGTGCACAGGGCCTAGGGCTCCCCATAGGTCCAGAGATGTGGCAGCAGAGGACAAGTGCCATCAGTCTCCTGCCATCAAATTTCTAAAAATGTGTGGAGCCCTGTGGGCTGGATGACACAACCCCATGGGGTTGAGCACCCCATAATTAGACAATATAGTCATACCATTTTCCAATCGAGGAAAACACTTAAGTATGTTAATAGCCTTAAGCAAGTAACACATTAGATTTCAATGAGATAACTTGCATGCTTAAAATGATGTGCGCTTAAATTCTTTTGTCCCTCCATCTGTATATCCTTATACCCTCTGAAATTAATTAAAATTAGATCATTTTATTAAGTAACATTTGTAAATCATTGAATCAACTTACTTTTCTTAGTTTCAGCAGGCAGAAGGAAACAGTGAAATCTTTTGCATAGTTACTATTGCCAGGGAAACCACTTTCTTGGTATCTATGGCTTTAGCATTTCATTCTTCTGTTTTTCTTTTCTTTTCTTTTCTTCTTTCCTGTGACTCTTGGAGATGTTTAAGAATGTAAAAAGAACTTGGAAAAACTTGATACTTTATGGAAAACTATATTTATGAAGAATTATTTGTGTACAAAATGTTACTCATAGTTATTTTTGAATCTTTTATAACAGGCTTTACCAACTGTTTACATTCATAGTCTCCATTCCAAAATGAACATTTTGGAAACGTTTCCATCAGTGTAATCCCTTTTGAATGCAAAGAAAAATTTTTTAAATAAATTTTTTCACGTGTATTAAATATATTATTACTTCAACCCCTCTGTCTCCTCTCTTTCTTTAATAATTAAGCATGGAACTGGTTTGGAATGGAAAGCTGAAATTTGCCATTGAAACAGCCCTTACTACTAGGTACTTTCTGAGTGAGTGAAAACCGGTTTTGATCAGTCAGTTACGAATATTTGATAACTGTACTTTAAACATTCACTTCAGTATCATTTAGAGAAAAGGAAAGTTGCTCTAGGCATGCCTATAAGAACCTAGACTTATTTTCTATTTCTCATTTCTATGCTTTATGAAGAGTGTGCATCAGTCTGGTTTATGAATGTTTGTGTGGTTTTAAACCCTTTCTTATTCCTGGAAACTCTTATGTGGAAAAATATTCCTGAGTTTTTACACTTACAGTGAATCTTATATCACTTTACATCCTAGCCATGGAATTACCATTTTGGCACTTATGCAGTTTGTGATCCTATTCTATGTGCAGTGTTTAGCTCTATACATGTGTAGCTGAGTGTACATCCCCAAATTGAAACCTAGCAAGAAACAGGAGGGAGATCCCATGTTTTAGCCCAGTGGTTAGAGCACTCACCCAGCGAGCAGAAGACCCAGACCCTAAGCTGGGGTTTTAACCTACATCTCTCTCTAATTTCCCAGCACAGTGCTCTACTCACTAGGACATAGGCCAGCCCTTATCCAGTCCTCTTTCTAGCCCTCTTCTTGAAACTAAGCCAATGCACCTTGCATTCAATAGTCATTGGATAAAATGGATACAGAGCAGTAGGGGAGTTCCTGGGCCATGAGAAGCAAAGTTTGGGCTACAACCCTATTTCTTCCAATGCAGCAGCCACACGCTCTGGCTTGTTTTCTTCCTCTTGGCCCCACATCTCCCTCTCTTGGCTACCCAAAGGGCCTGTTTTGGGAGGGGTGTAAAAGGGATGGAATAGTGCCTTACTTGTGACCTGGTCACATGTAAGATCACTATGCTGGAAAGATGAAGAGATGTAGGTTCAAAATCCCTCTGGTTGTGGGGGGCTAAGAACCTAGGTTTTCCTTCTTGCATGAGTGTCTTGTTACTCAACTATTGAGCTAAAACATGAAAGGATGGTCATTTGTCCTCCTCTGATACCTAACACTTGTTAGTCACAGGGCTTTGGCTGGCTACAGTTTTATGATTTACACTTGTTTTGGGTCACATGTGTACAGAGCTGTATACCAGATTGCAGCCTAGTGCACATGTTTGATAGATGTGAGGATGCTTACACATTTGTCCTGCACATGGAATATGATTGCAAACAGTCCCTAAGTACCAAGTTATGTAACAGACATTTGGGTGCATGAAGTGAAAAGATTCTGCTTTTAGCCTATTTGTACTGTTTATTCTCTGTTGCAACATAACTAAGTCCCAGGCCTTCAGTCCAAAAAGGTGAAGGAAGTCCTTTGCTTGTTTTCAATGGTCTCTGTTTCCCTATAAACTTTTTACATGTGGAATCACCATTGAGACACATATAAAAAAGTTTTTTTTAATTAACATTTAGAGGGCCTGTAGATAATAATTATTGCAAAACATAAAGGAACTGTTAGCTAAACTATAATGTTTTTATGCAATCCCTGCAGTAATTCAAGGGAAGGAGAAAAGGCTGGAAACAGGAGGGCAAAAAATACAATATCTGGCATATTGTTTTTAGAAAAATATTTTCTGAAGCTCTTCATACAACCTGACCTGTCCTTTAAGTCTGCTTGTTCAGATATCTTTTTTGAATTCTGTGTCTGAAGGTTTCCTCCTTGATGTTTTTGATCTTTATGCGTTTGCTGAGTATAAACAATGTAGACACTGTCAATCAAAAAGCTAATAACCCTTTATGAGAGGGAAAAGGGAACCTTGCTTTTTCACTTAGTGGAATTCTTAATTCTGTCCATTATGAGAGCTACTTTCAAATTTTACTTTCTAAACTAGGTTATGCTAGGGCTATCTATCTGGCAGCCTGTGGGCCTCACATGGCCCCCAAAGGGTTAGCATACAGCTCACAGGCTCCCACCTGGCCACCAAGTCACCCCATGCATGGCTGTCACTGTTCCTGCCAGAGCAGCTGTATTCTTTGGGCTAGCACAATGGAAGGGGGATGGGGCGGCAGGCTGTAGATGTGGCAGGAAGGCCAGAGTACCCCGCTGCATGTGTGTCAAGGGAGGGTATGGGGCTGCTCACTCTTTATAGGCAACTGGGAGGGGGAAACCAGGCTGGTCCATGCTGTGCATGCAGCAGGGGCTGCCTATGCAGCAGAGAAGAGCCTGGTGGGTATAGGTGGAGGGATAAAATATTATTTGAGGGGGCTGAGTGTGTGCGTGTGAAGACCCTCCCACACAGGTAAGCCTGTGGTGGGGAAGGGACATGGCAGGGTAGATCAAGGCCCCTGCAGCGAGGGAGAGAGTGGGATAGAGGCAGAGGCAGAGCCAGGGCTGGGCAAATACAGTTCCAGGGCTGGGGCAGGTTGTGGGACACTCAGAGCCCAGGCAGTTTATCCACGGGCAGGGAGAGGGGCTCCCACCACTGTGTGTACCCTTGTACAGGCCCAGGAGACATGTGCCACCCAGAGCTGTGTATAGGGTAGAGGTGGGCTGTGCTTTGCACCCCGCTGCTGCTGCCAAGGAGTGGTGCAATGCCATTTGTCTGCCACGCATGGGGCATAGAGCCCAGTGGTGGGACACACATAGTGTCACTCGGTTCTCAAGGCAGGAGAACCAAGGTGCAGAGCCCAGCCTGCAGTGGCAGCCTGCCTCTGCCCTGTGCACAGATCAGGGGGCACATGCCCCCCTGTAACAGGTCGCCCTCCCCAGTGCCATCTTCCCTGTTAAACTCTGTTATACATGGGGTGCCCTTGGACTCTGTTTTGGAACTCTTATGTCCTGCCCTCTACTCACCTGCCACGTCTTGATGGAAATTATCATTCTTGTTTTTATGAGCAGGAGACTGCCTATTATGTTTTGTATGTTTGGGGTCTTTTGCCTACTCAGGTCTGACCCCTGTTTTCTCTAGCTAGGCCTCCTCATCCAGAACCCACCAAACAGGGTTTGACTCTGAGGCTCTAGCCTTCTCCAGTGTGGGGCCTCATTACCCTTTGGCCCCCCCCCCTTGTCCTCCCTGGGCTCTCTGCAGCCCCTGTCTTGCACTGCACCCTCTCTGGCACTCGGGCTTTCCACAGCCCTGTCTCATACTGCCCCCTCTCTGGGGCTGTTTGCTGCCCCCCTCTCTGGGGCTGGGATCTCCATGCTGCTGTGGGTCCCGTTTGAGGCCTCCTAATAGCTTCAACCCCTAATAGCTTCACCCAAACCTCTGGTATTAAACAGCAAACAAAACACAAGCCCCTGGGCTATAACATAAATTCTCTTGCTCTGCTAAAACATCATTCCAGCCACAGCAAAGGTGTTCCTTCTCTCACCAGTATCAGACTGCTCATGGAGTCAGGCCTCTCCCCTTTGCTCACTCAGGCAGAGTTCCTTTTCCCTTGGCTGCCAGCAGGGAACTTCCCACCTGGCCTCAGCCATGGGGTTTAAATGGGATCTAGGCCCTGCCCCTTCCAGTCAGCTGACTGCTAGCAGGTATGGGTCACTGGCTCCCTCCAGTTACCATGGTAACCCGCAGCTGGGCTCCTTCCTCACTGCTACACCCCACCTTGCCTTCCCTGGGGTGCATACAGTGGCAGGAGCCCCTCTGCACCCCTGGATGAGCTGCCCGGGCTCCGATCACTCCACATCCTGGTTCAGGGCCCCATTCACCCCAGCCCCTGCCTGCCCCTGCCTCTGCCCCACTTCTTCTTGCACTGTGGGGTCCTTGATTTGAAGCCCCTTCCCCATCACAGAATACACTGAAATCTGCCTGGCTGCTGTTCTGGGCAGTAATCCATACGCCAGGGCTGAGATCCTGGCTGCGTGTTTGAGTGTACATGGGGTTTTTTTTACACCCAGATTTCTACCTCTTGATCACACTACATTTTTTCAGATACATATACTTCATCTATGGCCACCTTACTTATATTTATGTTATCAGGCTTCAGCATACCTGAGAATGCATGGATTGCTTGCCTTCCTTCAAGGAACTGACAAGTGATAGAGCTATGTGATTGTTTCTCTCTCTTTGGCATTAGAGGGTTTTCATTTTGATTTTTGTAATCCTTTTCTTCCCATCATTATCTTTTACTTTCTTTATCGTAACATAAGGAAATGTTAAGCTTTTTTTGAAGTACAGGAAGTAGCAGCTCATTTTTCACCATCAAATGAGTTGTGAATAAAGAGTCCAATCTGCTGGTAACACAAAAACATTTTTATTTTTTTCCCTTCCCCACTGACCCACTCCACCTGGTTTCCATCATAACTTGACTTAGATGTTCAGAAAGTGCATCAAAATACCTGGATACATCAGCATTCAGCTCAATTTCCATGGAATGAAGAATAATAAAAGAAAACCTGCAAATTTATATAAGCATTTAGGGAAAGATACCTACTGAGAAGAAAATCACATTCATTTCTAATCAGAAGAATGACAAGAACTGTGGTTGACACAAAGGACAAAAGAATCCTCCACCCCCTAATGCTCTTTCTTTGCACTACATGGATATGCATTGCTAGTTGCACTTTATTTTTCATTATTTTAGTTATCATACACTATCTGATTGATGACGAAGTTATTGTAAAAGTAAAAGTGCTGTTATTTGTATGTGCATGTACTAATGAGTCTCCATATCCACTGTCTCCAGTGAGAACAAGACAGGACTTTCTCTAAGGCTTCATGGATTTCCATTTGCTATTTGTGGGAATTTAAATCAGGGATTACTACCACTCCTCAGTCCCTATGTTACTCTGGTGCCACAGGGTCAGAAGTTTGCCCATCTCCTCAAATAAGTTTAGTAAACTTATTTGTTTTTGTAATAAACTGTTTAAGCTTTCTTAACATAGCAAAGTGAAGTCATAAATAAAAGGATCAAGTGCCTCAAAGTGGAAGTAATTTGAGAAGAAAAATTGCATTAATGGTTGGTTAATTATTGATATATTTATGATCTAATGTTTCTGTAAACCGTGCACTTTATATAAAATTCAAATGAAGAAAAATGATATCAGACATATTATAGATCATCTTTCTGTTATAGCTTTTATGGAACATTGGCCAAGTAAAGTGACCTTTTGTGATCTTGAAAGTACCCTCTTGTTTTTATCTTGGCTATCCTGTTGCAGGAGATTCAAAATACCATATATATTAAATCTTCATTTATTGTTGGAAAAATCAATCACTTTTAGCCAATCCAAGGTGATGGAGTCTATCATGGACATCTTGGTTAAGTAACTTCCTCAATTTAGGAGGTTAAATTGGGTTCAAAATGGCTGCCCAATTGAAACACAGCTTATCTTAGTGCCAACCTTACACTTATAGACCTGGTCTCAGTGATCAGCAGTCAATCTAAACCTTAACTAAACAGAAGTTCCATGCACACAAACCAGTCAAAAACCTGCAGAACCCAGTTTAAGATAAACCTGGATCTATGTAGTATCAGACTCATTCAGTTTAGGTCTAATGGGTGCATGGAACTTCTGTCCATTTTCCCTGTGCAATCTTGGGGCTGGGAAAACCCAGGCACTGGCCCTAGCCCCAGGACTGCTCTTTTCAGTCCTCACTTCACCAACACTGATCTCTCTCTCTCTCTTTTTTTTTTTTGGTCCCCCAGGCTCTTGCTCCTTCTCCCCCCCACCCCAGTCAGCACTCTCAACCCCCATTCCACAGGCCACTCCCAGGTGCAACATCTTTTATCGGTGTTCGCTGCTGCTGGAGCTGAGCAAATAAGTCCTGTTGGGGGGAAGGGTGGAAAGGATGGGGGTGTAGATTCACTGGGGGGGGGCCTCATCCCACCCTACCCACCCGTGAGTCACACCTGGTCCTTCTGTCCCACCCATGGGTTGTGCCTGCCCCCACATCCTCCAGCAGACCCCTGATCCCCTCCAGCATGCTGGACCCCCAGCCACTTGGTTAGCTCCTCCCCACCATCCTGACTTAGTTGATATTGGGCAGCCATTTTGAGCCTATTTAACCTTCCCCTAATGACCCCGAATGTCCCTTTATGCCACCCATTGAACTACCTACTTCTACACAAAAAGTTTGTATTTTAATAATCTCTGACTGATTTAAAATAACATAGGGGCAGACAGAATCAAATAAGAAGACATATGCATGCACATTCAGCATCCAAAAAAGTTAATAAAGCTATTATTCTAATTCTTTTTTGCACTTAAGGTCTACCAAGCTAGAAAAAGTACCTTTAAATGTATCCACCTCCAGTAGTGTGAGGATCCTCAGACATAACACACCATTAATTTCAGTATCTTGCCTTCATCTTGATCCTCTGGTGCTTCATAGTTGCAAATAATTGGGGGATTTTGATTCCTGCAGGTAATTATGGATTGTGTATCAGGAGTCCCTAACTCCTGTTACTCAAGTAGAGGGAGTGCAGTGCTGCAGAGAGGTGGGCTGTTGAGCTGTAAACCTCCTAATTTAGTACTGAATCCCTATGTCCCATTAGGAAAGGGGACCCTCTAGACCAGGGGGATGGACCAGGTGGGGGATATAAGCAGAGCTTCTCAGGACTGCATCTCCCTAAAGGAGGGCTACAGGCTGTGAACTGTCAGGTAGACCAGAGAGAATAGTGTGGGATAGCTAACTAGCAGTGGGAGTTTGGCTATGTTATGTGTATACCCTGGGGGTTAGTCAGTTTGTTGTAATAAGTTGATGACTTTCTTTCTAAGTTTTAGTTGTGCATTTGATCATTGAATTGGGGCTGACAGAAGCCCTGTGAAATGCTACGTGTGGGCAGAGGGAGTGTGCTCACTGGGGCAACTGAAGACAGATGCCTTACTTAGAGTTAAAGACTGGTCCAGACAGAGCAGGGTGAGGAGAGTGGAGTGGAATACCCAAGGTATCACTCTGGTAATCTGAGGGCTGACTCCACGTTCTAGTAGAATTATGATCAAGGTGCAGTAGGTGAATATGGGACAATGCCCTGGTGCCTGATCGGGTACGTGAGCTGTATGGGTATGGAAGAGCCCACAATGGGCACTGGGCAGAAGCTCTTGCTTAGGGAATGCTGAATAAGGCCTGCTGAAAGAGGTCTGGGTTCAGGACAGTGGATGGACTAAGGGTAGTTGAGGGGAGCTGATGGATTAGGAACTCAAGGAGAGGATGGGTGTTGCTAGCGAGGTCTTCGACCGGAGAGAATGCTTGCTTCTGGGTGGGGGCAGTGTAAGCTTGGCTTTGAAGGGCAACTGCTGCTGGCTAGGGTTTGAATATAGGGGATGGTTCTGGTTTCATTTAGGACTCTGTGTGCATCATACAAAATCTACTTGCTTCTCTTTTTTCTTTTTCCTCCCAGTCTGAATTTAATACACTTTTCTACTCTAGCCCACTTATTCCATTATTAGAGGCAAGATGTAATAGATATCATGTGCATTCAATAGTATGCTTTATTTGAATCAGACCTCAGACATCAGGAGCTGATTTCCACCCCACCCACCCTCCCCCAGACTTAAGAAATAGTTCAGAAGATGTTAATCTTGAATCATGAAATAACAGATGTAATGCCTTCAAAATAGTCCATTATCACAAATAACAAATAGGTTATAAGAGCATTAGATGTTCCTTGTGTCCATAAATAAACAAGCCCACTTTTATTGCTGGCTGCAACAGATTCCTCTACAATTACTTCTGAAAACTGATGTGAGATACTAATGTTGTTTATAATTAAAGTTAGCCATGTATTGTCAGCCCTCTGTTTTTCTTGCTCACCAGTAATTATTTGCTTATCTGAGATAAATATTCATGCCAGTTACTTGAGAATATAACTTAATAACCTTTTAAAAAATTCCAAGCAGCCAAAATATAATAAAATGCATAGTTGCCCTAATATAGAGAGTCGTATCTGTTCCAAATCTCAACTCTTGGCTCAGTCAAGAAGTGAGATAGTTCAGAAATATTAATGAAGGGAAGATACTGAGCCTCAAATTAACCAGTGTTACCAATCAGTAAATACATAATATGCATAAAAGTAGCTGACATTTAAGTCCATGTGTAAAATTAATCAGATGTAGTTAGAGTCTTTGCAGTTTGGTTTAGAAATACAGCATAGATTAGGGATTTCAGCCCTAAATCTTCTCTCACTGGACTAGGTGATAATTTAAGGTGTGGGAACACAAAGGTGATGATACTAAGAGGTACAACAAAGCCTTATGGTAGATAAATAATTCACAGGAACATAGGACTAGAAGAAACTTCATGGGACTCGGACTTCAGTCCCTTGCTGTCAAAGGCTCCCCATCATACAGACCCTATCATAAATGTATCGAGCTTTGGTACCAAAACATTTTATCTCTACTCCTGAAAGGCTATTTCAGAAACTTGCTGCTTTTGATGGTTAGAAATCTTCTAATTTTCAACCCAAATTTATCCATGGCCAGTTTATGCCTCTTTGTCCCTGAACTAATAACTAAGATAATTATCTTTTAGCTTCAATTGTTCTTCCTTCTCCGCTGTTTATCCCCTTGGGGGGCAGGGGATATTAGATTTTAATCATATCCCCTCCCAGCCTTTGTTCTGCTAGATTAAACAAGGCACACTCTTTCAGTGTCCTATGATAAAATTAGTTATCCATTTCTCTGATCATCCTAGTAGCTCTTCTCTGCATCTGTTCTGGTTTGAATTTAACTTTTCATGAGCATGTGTCAACAGAATAGTACACAACACTCATTACTAAAGTTGGACCAGTTCCAGATTCAAAGACACTAATATTTACCTATCTCTGTTGAAGTTTCTGGGCCCTGCCATTATTAGTAGGATTTGTTCTCCATAAATAAGAACTGTCCTACAAATACTACTAGAAATTGTACCATTATCTATAGAGGATCTATATGGGCTCTGTCCATATCCAGACCTGACTCTGGGGGTTTATAGCAGACCCCAGGCATTATCCCACTAGAAACTCTCTTATCTTTCCCAGAGGTACTAGATAGCCTTTGTCAGTTATCTCTTCTTCACAATACTGACACACAATGATATCTCATCACACTTATTCCTATCTGTTCTGAATAGTAAAATGTTATTACCTGTTTTCAGTCATGATTTCAACCATATCATATTTTTGTTGTTCCCCAAATATTCAGTTTTATGTACTGGACAAGTAGCTCAAGTTCCTCCATTGAGTAGGCCAGACTCCTGGTCAGTTTTTTTGCTCAGCTACACTTTGTTCCCCCGCCAAATTAGGCACAGTCCTTCCACGACTTACATTTTCTTACCCAGCTACAGTTCTCATCAATCTAAGCGACCCTTGGCAATCTGCATTTCCATCTCCCTCACCAGTATTTCAGTTTTGGAGGTTTCCCCCTGCACCGTAGGTGCAGAGCTTAGTCTTCTGTTGATTCAGCAACTGAAATTACTTGTCGGGGTATGTGATGTGGTCACCTGTCGGTTTAAAGCTAGAATAGTTTTGTTTCACATAAACCATGAAATATTCAACCATGGCTTAATGACCCATGATGATCCCAAACATGGGTTAATTTTGGACTAAGGTTTCAGAAGAGAACACTTATTACCAGTCTCTGAGCCATGTAACTTGGCACCAACCACAACAGCCTATTTTTTAATACAGACTTAATATAATATTGATATGGCTGTGGACAGAATGCATAAGTTAATTTTCAATGTCAGCTCTGATGACAGGTTCATCTGTAATATTATGAATTAGCTATAACAGTTTAAATTTCACATACATTAATTGTCTGCCTCTTCTAAATATCAAACCATCAGCTCTTGTTCCTTAAGCTAATGTGTTTTTTACATGACTATCTCACAAAACCACACAACTCTATTTCATTTAATAATACCTTTAATTTTCTGAATTGTTTCTGTTCTCCTGTCTTGGTGACAATTTATTTTTAAAAAGGATAGATTCTTTGCACACAGAAAAGGAATTTTTATTTTCTGTCATTATTACTGCCCGTTGTTGATCACTAAATTACAAGAAGAAGCCAAATAATAAAGAAATGAGAAGACATCGTTTTATGGGGGAAGCAGAAAGCCCAGAACAAAATGAGTTCTTTCTCTTAATCTTCCTTGGGATTTGGGAGCAAAATGGTAAAGCTCTCATTGGATTTATAAACAGCATTTGAATTTTTTTTCTAGTGCAGTGTCCCTATTGAAACAGTAATATATTACAATCTTGCTGTGTTATTGTCTGGCATACTCCTTTTATCATTTACATGAAATGGCCATGAACTAATTTAAGGTGTTTTTCTTTCCTGCTATCTGCCATCAGGAGAAAGGTTTAGTGGAGATTGAGTCTTTTGTGATATGCAAACTGTGAGGAAGGAAAAATTAATGGTGTAATGTCTGCATAACTCAATCTTACAAAGTGCCAGTGAGAGGTAGAAGTAGGCCGCCCCTCTCAGTTCTACACTGTTCAGGACTGGGCGCTGATTGCTAAAAGTTATTTGCTTATTTAGTTTTCATGGCAATGCTTCCTACAAAATGACATGTTGCCACAGTTCTTATTTCATTTGATTTATCCTCCTTATTTGCATTTTCACCTACCTTCAACTTGAAAGAAAATGATCCTCCTTCACCTTACAACTGACCCTGTTTTTTTTAATAAGCAGATTTTCTATTCATGCTCTGAAATGGGTGAATAAGCCCATGTTTCCTTTCATACCCTCCAGCATTTAGAATATATGGGAGTGACAGAAATGGTAATGAACACTTTAAGTTAACTTTGCAACCTGCAGTTTGAAAAGAGAAAAATACCCCAATGATTTTTCTGCCAGGGACCCTAGGTCAAAGCCAGTGGAAGTAACTGAGTAGCTGACTATAACAGTGCACACTAGGGAACCCTAGTAATTTGCAGTGCTTATGCTGTAGGATTTTTCTAATGATATAATTTTATTTTAGCCTTTAAATTGATGAAGATTTTAGACCAAAAGAACAAAAAGTTTTCCCATTCTTCTATTATGAACTCAGCCTGCAGCAGGGCAGCTCTCTAGTTGCTCAAAACCTTGCATGGTGTAGGCTATTTAAAATGAATGATGTTCACATAATGTTATCAGTACCCAATGCTGATGAATTCTTCTTTTGTAGCTTTCTGTCAGAATCTCAGCCATAATCCATAGCTACATCAAGGAAATCTTTTCAGTGGTTTCTCACCTGGAAGCCGATTCAATGTTTTGAATCTGCACCATGCCATGGATCAGCATATATTTTTCAGCTTTTAAAACTGATAAACATCTATTTCTGACTCAATATTTTCTGTAAGGATCTGGAGTCATTTTACTTTCTTCAAATTTCTCTAATTTATAAGCATGGTTATGATGCATAGGTAGAGGAATGCTAATACTTTCTGGTATAATAATTCTTGTGGAAATCTGTTTATTATAAGCAGTATAAACCTAAAAGAAGAGAATCAAAATAAAGCCTTTTATGGGGCTAAACTGTTAGATATATACTATGCTGCTACTCTGTTACTTACAATGAGGAAAGATCTTTCTTTTCTTCATCTTGCCTTTCAGAAACAAGGTGTGTATCTTATGCCAGGGCATGCTGTAAGCAAGAAATTATGGTAGGCCTTAAATGCTGTCAGTCTTCACAGGAGTGAATGATTCAAGTAATATTATTATTTCAAGAGGAGACTGGATAGGCACCTGGCTGGGGTCTTATGACCCCCAGTGCTCCTTCCTGCCCACGGCAGGGGGTCGGACTAGATGATCTGTCTAGGTCCCTTCCCACTCATTGATTCTATGATTCTATGTTAAATGTCCAAAAAAAGGGAAATAAAACTTTCTTCCTAAAGCAATCATTAAGTCTTAATTAACCCTGAAATTGTAGAAAGGCAATACAGAAATGGCAAATCTTTTTCAATTCCCTACTGCCATGTATAAACTGGCTCTAGGACTGGCCTTCTTAGCCATCAATGGACTCATTTACAACCCTTTAGCTGATCTGTGGGAGTGATCATCCTCAATTGGGAGGGATCACTGCTGCCCCTGCCAGTGGCTGCTCATAGAAGAACTCATTATGATATCTTAAGATTGTTACTGGTAGGTGAGGATTTCTAAAACCCATTCCTGTTTCCTTTTCTGCAAATGTGTTTGTTTAATGATTTGAGGGAGGAGTCACCCTGGATAATGGCAAAGTAAGTTAAACAGACTTTCCTAGGAAATTTCAGAATGGAGATAAATGAAATACTGTGGGCATGTTAAATTTTTTTAAAGAAGTTTAGAATGATGTTTTGTGAGGATCTGAGTAAAATTCATGTGGATCATCTTCTGTATGGGAAAAGAAGATGACTTTGGAAAGAAAGAAGACGATTCCAGTATTTTAGTGCTGTAACATTTCTTAAATTGCATGAATTGCTCACTGGTCCCATGTGAATCCCACCTCTGCATTGAACCAGAAGAGAATTATGAATGGATTTCTCAATAGAAAGGACCCAAAAGCCAGGAAAACAGAATAGATGTGATAGGTCAGTAAAGCAGCGTACAGAGCCACAGGTAATGGCAAAGCTCCCTGGAAATAGTTGCCCCATATTTTTCTGTCTCTTCAACTAGAAAGTTGTAAATAGCCAGAAAGTTGTGGTCCCCAGAGGCTGATTTGTAGCCAAGGTAGTTGGGAGATGAAATGACTTGGAGCATCCCACAGAACCCTTGCATAGGAAGCTCTTTCAAGCTCTTCCTAGAAATAGTCATTGCTTCTCCTAGGGTTGGAGTGTAGTTGCAGGTACAGTGGTACAGGAAATGTAAGTGCTGCTGCTCACATTTTTTTTTCTTTTTCTTTTCTTTCCATTTTTTGTGATATTTATTGAACCAACTGTCTAGCTGGGAGAGATGGTAGATAAGCTTTTGTATATATAAAGTGCTCTTCTTCAGGTCACCTGTTAGGAGCAGTTTCATATTTCTGATTTGTTAATGAACCTGGCTTCTGACTATGAATCTAGAACAAATCTACCTTGGGCAATTGCATTAGAACAGAAATAGTGATAAAAATATATAAAATAATTATTCAGCTCTGAAACATGGAGCCTTTACTTTGTCTACTATAATTATTGTATCTGCAACTGTCAACAAGTGAACCAACTTTGACTATTAACCTGCAATCTTTTGACATGCATAACTAATATCTGTGGGAATTCTTTGCATGTAATGGCTGCAGGAACAAAGATTAATCTGCTATAGTACTATACTGCTTTTGCTATAGTGACTGCTTTCAAACCAGCCATCAGTGCTCCTTTAACAATTGCTCCTGTCTTGCAAGAAGAGAGAGTCTCTTGTTTTACAAGAATTCAGTTAATCCAGCCATTGGAAATCCCTATCAGGATGGGAGGCATCTATTCCTGGGTAATAGTGTCTGGTATCTAAGTTTAATTATCCCTTCATCCTTACATCAAGGCTCTCCTTTTTCCTTAGTACTGTACCAGGAAAACAGCAAATATCCCACTTCTATGGGCTGTTATCCAGTCTACTTGGCTTTAATGCTTTTCCATACTTCTCTCTTAGAACTTCCATTCCAGATCAGATTATTATGACACAGAGCTTGCACTTCTTTTACAAAAATGAGGGCAACTGCGCTCAGGTGGCTGAATATGAATCCTAAATTAACTCTGTACTCCAACTGAACAGTTACAGCAAGGCAGTAGTCTGTTTTACAGTCTCGTTAAGCCATTTCCGTGCTGGCTTAGTCTCCAGCATATCAATCATTTCTTTAAAAATGCATTAGAAGTGAACAAAATATGACCAAGAGGGCAACTGCAGCACAACTCTATAATTAAAGGCCAAGGAGTTAGTTACCTTATTGTACTGCTTTCCAAGTTCACCTCTGAGCTGCACATGATCACTCTTTCTTTCCCCCCTCACGGATTCCCATCTCCCCCACCCTCTGCCTCTGTCTTTGGAGAAACAAAAGAAACCTAGAGCCAATCAAAAACAAAAAATAATACTTAGCAAAATGTATTGCTAAATCGCTCACATCTCAAAGATGGGACATACATTGGCTTTTTAGCCCCATTTTGATTTTTGCAGGGTGGAGTTTAAGCAGCAGCACAGAAACCTTAAAAGCTACAGAAAAGAGCATTTTACATTTGCAAACCAGATGCTTCAGAGGCTGGATGTCACTGGAGACAGGGCACTGGATGAGTGGACCAGTACTCCACAGCCTGTGTGTTTAAGGTCTGACCCTGAATTTGAGAGCAGCGAGAAATTTTCCAACGGTTCAGATTGCACTGTGGGGAGTTTTCACTTTCCTTTTTAGAAAGTGGGGTGCTAGGATTATCTAGGTACAGCTAATCGATTCCCTGCTGTTGCTGAGACTTCAGGTATAAGTGACATCTAGCATTTCCTCTTTTATTTTTAAAAATATGTTATTGTTTTTGTTAAATGTATAAGACAAAAATCAGAAAAAAGCATATGATCAAGCTGTACATGTAAAGCTGAATTAAGTCATAAAAGATAGCAATAAAAGCAAAAAAAGAGGAGGCCATATAGAATAAGAAAAGGGAGCATACATTGAGCAATAACCTAGCTACCAAAATATTCCACGGATTTCTTCCAAATTGCACCAGACTTTTGGAAGCAGGTAAGCCTGCTAAACATGACTCTCACTGTATATGCCAGCTGTACCATCTCATTGTACCAGATTTCAGCTTTTGGAGATGTTCTGCTTTTCTAATGCAACAATATAATCCTGAGTGTTACTAATAAGGCCTGCTGTAAGAGTACAATTCAAGAAGAATTCCATTTGAATTCCTTGGGGATATACCCAAGAACACACATCTTTGGCTAAGGCATCAGTGCTGTGTTTAAAACTGTGTTGACTCTAGTTATAACTTCTTTCCAAAAAAAAATTGATAGTAGGGCATGACCGAAACATGACCAAGCACTGCCTGCAATACATCACATAACCAATGTGTATCTACTGACAGTTTAAAGGGAGTCCAGTGTAGACAAAAATGATCTTTTCTTGTATAAGACAAATTTTAAGGTCAATGATTGAATATTGTGAATTGTTGACTTCTACTGGGATTCTGTCATTTGGATACCTAGGTCTCCATTCCATTTCTATCTTAAATAGTCTTTCTTAGGTCTGTCATGGGACATTATATATTTGTAGAGCGATAACACAGGATGGGGAAGAGAAACAGATTTCGAGGCAAAAACTAATATATATGGAGTATTATCTGTACCTAAAGCTTCAGATCCAAATATTTTTTAATACTTGATGCAACTACATATATTGCCATTTACCTGTTTTCAGAAGCTTAAATTCATCACAACTCATAAAATCAGATTTCCTACTAGAAACTCTTCTACACGTACAAAACTTTTAACCATCTAACTCATTTTGAAAGACCCATACTTCAAAAAGGGATTGCCCCAAATAAGGGTCTTCTGATGTAACAAAAGATGAAACTTTAAGTAGTCTAAATTTTTTCCAAACTTGTCAGGCTGCAAAAATTGAAGACCCCGGCCTCTTCTTTTGACACACAACAGTATAAGTATCATGAGAATTATTTTAGATTATTTAAATCTATTATTATTAGATTGTTTAAATCATTAGACTCAATGGGTGCATCCGCACAAGCACGCAGGTGCCTCTTGCCCTGCCTCAAACCCCTTTGAGGATGGGCAACAGGCACATGCGGGAACAAAAAAATGTTCCTTGTGCTGCAAACTTGCAGCGGGGGGAGAAAATTAGAACCCTGGATATCCAGGGGTCTAAAAAAAATGAAGTATAAAAAAGTGGGGTAGGGAACGGTCCCCCACCATGCTGAGGCAACCGGAGGTTGGGTCCTCCAAAGAGACACTTTGGCTGCCAGAGCATCTCTATGGTTGCCCCTTGCCTTGGTGCTGAAACATGCGGCCAGCCAGGCTGCATGTTTCAGTACCAGGGCTCTGGTGCTGGTGAGTAAGGGGTTGGGGGTCTGGAGGTGGGGGGAAGAGGTGCTGAGTTAG
>NW_017728949.1:80066321-80082577 GCF_001723895.1 Crocodylus porosus
GGGGTGGTAGCCCCTGTGGGGGCCATTTGTCCCCCAGTGGGGGACCATACCTGTGTGGGGGATGAATCCCCTGTTGGGGGCTGTACCCCTTGTGAGAGTGCCAATACCCCTGTTGGGTGTCTGAAACCCTTTTCGGGGCCTGAACCCTCTTTTCATAGTTTCTTAGTAGCTAGGGTCAGGAGGGACCTGAACAGATCATCTAGCCTGACCCCCTGCCACAAGCACGAATGAATGCTGCGTTCACAAGACCCCAGACAAGTGATCATCCAACCTCCTCTTGAATTTGCCCAAGGTAGGGGCGAGGACCACTTCCCTGGGAAGTTGGTTTCCATTTTTTTCTGTGCTTTTTCTGTTTTTTTTTATGTGATGGTGTATTTGGAGTTCACTTTATTATTATGATAAGAGACTTGCTTTAACCCTGTAGATATATCAATAAAACATTGTCCAACTGATCGCTGTGTCTGTCTCACTCTCTCTTTCTTTCTTTATAGTGGTCTTTTGTTTTACTTGTGGAGGAACATGGATTTGGGGGTATTTTAGAGAGTGATTTTGGGATTTTTTTTTTATCAGGGATTTTTCAGTTTTCCAATAGGGAACACCAGAATTCCTGCTAGGGAAGCCAGTGGCATGACCCTGCTTGCTCAGAGCTGGCACCTTGGATCCATCTGGCTGTGGCTGACCTCCTGGCCAAATGGGGCCAGGAGGACATGTTTTAACAGTTCAAAGCAGGCCACCACACCCGGAACATCTTCTGGGTGATAGCTACCCAAATGGCCAGGCAGGGGGCACAAATGGCAGTAGTGCCGTGCAAAGGCCAACCCTGCAGCTGCAGTCCACTGACAGCTGGCCCAGAGGGGCAGATGCCTCTACTGGCTATGCAGTCCCCATCCGAGTCTGGCAGGTGCACAGCATGTCACAGCCAGGCAGCCCCCACTGCCAGACTGCTGCAGTGGGTAAAGGGTGCAGGGAACTCTCAAGGCTGCTTCAGCAGTCCAGCTGGCATAAGGGGTAGTGTCCCCAGGTACCAATTGGCTGGGCCCCAGAAGCTCCGGAGAGCTAGTAGCCCTGAGCTCTTGCCAGAGTGGCTTTTTTTACTGCTGGGGCCAGGTCAGGTGCTGGCTCCGGGCTCTAGCTCCCCCTGGCTGAAGATCCAGGAGGAGCCAGACAGGGTTATTTTGCCCCTAGTGGCACAATTTGCTCCACAACAAGTGCATGTCCAAGCACATGTGCTGAGGCAAAAAGCCCGGGCTCAAATTTGTACCGCTTCTATTTGAGCTGCTGCAAGCACACATGCTTGCATGTGTGGATGCGTCCAATGTGTGGTATCTGGGTGAAATGTTTCATAGTTGTTAGGGACTGGAAGGGACCTTACAGATCATTTGGTCCAGCTCCCCTGTGCTGGGGCAGGGAAGACAGCTGGGATCAGATTATTGCAGCAAGATGGGCATCAAGATGTTTTTTGATGATTGCCAGCGTGGATGACTGTACCATCTCTGCAGGGGAATCTGTTCCAAACCTTTGGCACTTGATTGGTAAAGAAGTTTTTCCTTACGTCTAGCCTGAAGGGATCCTCAATCAGCTTGTGCCCATTATTTCTTGTTCTCCTCTGGGCAGCCTTGGTGAAGAGATGCTCTCCCAGGTCCTGATGTATGCCCTAGTTATCCTTATAGGCTGCCACCAAGTCCCTTCTGAACCTTCTCTTCTCCTGGCTGAGCAGTCCCAAATCTTTCAGCCTCTCCCCATATGACCTGGTCTCTAGGCCTCTAATCATGTGCATGACCCTCCTTTGGACTCTCTTGAGGACATTCTTCCTGAACTAGATACAGAACTCCAGCTGTGGTGTCACCAAGGCTGAGTTGAGAGGGAGGATGACATCCTTAGCCTTGATCGAGATGCCTCAGTAGATGCATGCCAGTGTTTGATTAGCTCTGCCGGCTATGGCATTGCATTGGTGGCTCATGTTCATTTTGATGTGGTGCTAGTAAGCAAGTGTAGCACTGCTGAGCCTGTAAGTGTGTTGTAGATTATTTCTCCCCAGATGGAGCACTTTACATTTCTCCATATTAAATGACAGCCTGTCTTTGAGCCTGACCACACTCCCCTATATTTTGGTGTTGTCAGTGAACTTTGCTAGTTTGCTTTTAATACTCGAATCCAAAACATTGATGAATATGTTGAAAAGGACTGGTCTGAGTACTGAACCCTGAGGGACACCACTCGTCACCCTCCACCATGATGACTCAATTCTGTCAATCAGTACTCTCTGGGTTCTACCATGGAACAAATTACTTAGCCACTGGACCACAAAGTAATGGCCTATGACATACAGAAGTTCAAATTAAATGATGTGATGGTTCCTTTGGGCTTAAACTCCACAAAATCTATGCAAAACCTATGAAAACTTAAAATATGTCTTGTATAACTACCATTACCCTCAACACAGTTATGTTAAATGTGCGACCATACTTATGAAGTAAGACCAGTGTCATAATTCTTTCTGGTCACAGTTCCACAGGAGAATTAGAAATCAACCTGGCTTGGGGAGGGAGTGGGAGGAATGAGAGCAGATATAAAATATAATGAAAGGAAGAGAAAGATGATAATAATGAATAAAGATAGAAGATGGGAATCATAGAAAACTCATGAGAACCAAAGGGGGATACAAGGACAATTGTGTGGTAAACAGAGGACAATAAGAAGATTTTAAAATGTATTTGGACCAGAAGGAATTCTAAAGGTGTTATTGTTTCAATATTACATGGGAATGGTTAAGTTGTCAATGATGATAAATACAGAAAAAGAAAAAAAGTTCGAAAAACAGTTTTGTTCTGTCTTCAGAAAAAGCCATATAATATGTTTTGTTTTTTTGAAAGAACAATAACAAGGAAACTGTAGCTGCAGCTTCAGTAGCTAATCACTTTTGAATCAGCATGTCTGGATAACTTGTATCCATGAGTTTTAAAAGAAGATAAACCAGTAATGTGGATTTGAATAAGTCTTGGAATACTATGAAAATACCGCAGAACTGCAAGAAAACATAGACACAAAATAAGGTAGAAACTGGGGAAAAGTTTGACTGAGGCAACTGTGGGAACTATCAGTCCCAGGCAAATTAATGAAATGGCTGATATGAGACTTGATTAATGAAGAATTAAAGGAATGTAATATAATTAATGTTAACTTACATAGTTTTATGGAAAACAGATCCCAGCAAAGTAACTTGGTATCTTTTTTACATGGTTATACGCTTGGTTGATAAATGTAATAATGCTGATGTAGGGCACTGTCTTGGGTATCACTCACATTTTAAATAAGAAAATATAAGGATACAAAATCAATATGGCACATACTCAATAGATTAAAAAATGACTGAAGGAGTATATATACTGTAATCATTCAGAAGGTGCATGTTTAGTAAGCTCCTATTGCGTTTGGTTCTTGACCCTATATTGTTTAACATAGTAAACCGGAAAGAAATATAAACATATTCCTGATAAAGTCTGCAAATGAATCAAAGATTAGGGGAATGGCAAATGTTGAAGAGAGCAGATATTGTGATATTGTGATATTGTGTGATGTTGGTTATTGACTAGAATAAAAGGATCCTAAGAGTGGCAGTACCTCAAGGTTCAAGTACCTCACTCTGCTGTACAAATGAAGGATGTGCTATTTCCAAACCATCACAGACAAAGGTTATTCAACCTGTTCTTAAAAACCTCCAATAAAAGAGATTCTGTAACTTCTCTAGGTAGCTTGTTCCATTGTCCTATTGTTCTTATTGTTAGGAAGTTGCTTATTTTAGATTAACTTAAAGCTGCCTAGTTGCAGTTTAAGCCTATTGTTTCATGACCTGCCTTCTGCAGTAAAGGGAACTAGCTGTTGTCTCTCTTCTTTACGGCAGCCTTTCAAATGAAAACTATCATGTCTCCTCAATTTCCTTTTCACCAAACAAAATTAACTTAAGTCTCTCAGCCTTTTCTTGTATGGCTTCCACGCACCACCTGTATCATCTTTGTCACTTGGCTCTGGATTTTCTCAAGTTTCTCTACAGCTTAAATTGTGGATCACAGAATTTGATTCAGTATTCCAACTGAGACCTAGCAAGTAGGGCTGTATGAAGCTTTGGTAGCCAATTCGATTCAGAGGACATTCAGCCCAATTCATCAGCTGAATCTCTGACTCTAAATTGAATCAGGAGACCCATTAAAAGGTCTGAATTGATTTGGAAGGCAGGCTTTCAGGAAACAGGAACTGAGAAGACGCAGGGGGAGAGGGGGGAAGACTGGTCTGATATTGACAGTTGTAGCTGGCCAGTGACTGTGATCTTTCCCTCAGTTCCCTTCCAATCAGAGTGCTCTGGGGGAGGAATGTAGAAGCAACATATAAGGCTGTGTGTGAAGTAATCTGTGCCTTTTATGACCTGTGTGTCTCTTGGAGCAGTACTGTCTGAAAGGCTCTGACTTGCTGTCTAGTCTCTTGGTAGCTAGTTCCTCTTCTTCTGTGTTTTCCCTGACAGTGTGTCATCACTGTGCACTGCAGGAGAGCACAACATATATTACAGACATGCACACATTTTGCAGCACACCAAGCATTATGACGCATGCTGAAAAGGCAGGTGTCAGGTCTTCTGGCAGGAGAGGGAGAGGGGGCAGAAGGAGAGCTGCAAGTTCCCCCCTCCCACCGCAAACATAGATGCACCCTCTTTACTGGCACCAATGAGTCTTCTGCTGCTAGTGGTAGCAAGGAGGTGGGAGCAGTGTCTGTACCTGCACCACCTCCACTAACACCAGCAATAACCACCAGCACCGGCATGACAGTCTCCACCCCAATTTCAGTTCCCAGCATGAGCCTTCCAGTGCCAGTGGAGGAGCTGAATCTGGAAGCAGTGAAGTTGAGTGCCATAGCTAAGGAAATTCTGGGGAAAGAGGGGGAATCTCAGTTTGTGCTCCATACCTCTCAAAGTTCCCCTAGAGGCAGGTCTCTTTTGGAAGGCACTTCAGAGGAGGTTGTAGGGGCAGGTGGCTCAGCTCCTCCTGTTGTTTTGCCTCTGCCTGATGAGGAGGGGGATAAGGCAGGATCCCCACGCTCAACCCAGAAGCGGGGCGGGGGGGGGAGACCGGGGGGGGGAGCGTAGTGTGGGATCATTTTGAGGTGACAGATGATCCCAGGTATGCTGCCTGCTAGCACTGCTGAAAGCAGATCCACTGGGACAAAGATGAGAAGCATTTCACCACCACAGCTATGCTGCTTCATCTTAGGAGGCAGCATCTCCTTGCCCTTTTCCCTCATCAGCGTGACAGCAGTGGGAGCATGCCCAAGAAGTCCCCCTCTTGCTCCAAAGTCCCCATCCCCAAAAAGCAGAGGCAGGCCACCCTGGACCAGTGTGGGAAAGGCAGAGACAAAGGAGGGCATGTTCCCAAGGTGAGCAAGATCAGCAAGAGCAATGGGGAGATGCTTGCTCTGGATGGCCAGCCCTTCTCCTTAGTTGAGCAGCCAGGTTCGGGTAGCTCATGGTGCTTGTGGCCCCATCATACTGTGTACCCACATACACCACCTTCAACAGGATGGTGGTGCCCTTCCCGTATGAGGCATGCAAGGAGTACTTGAAGGAGAACCTGTGCAAGGCAGGGCCGCAGGTGGCCTTGCACTTAACCTCGGACATCTGGAGCAGCTGGGGTAGAGATCATGTCTACCTCTCCCTTGCAGGGCACTGGTGTGGTCAGTCAGGCCATTGGTGATCTCTCTTTCAAGCAGAAGTGATGGATGAGTCCCACATGGCAATGGAGATCATAGGGGCCATGAACCACATGGTGCAGAGGTGGCTCATTGGGCAGGGCGAGCTCACCCATGGGTTCATGGTCATAGACAATGAGGCCAATATGGTCAAGGCGGTCCGTGATGCCAATTTGTTGGCATCCATGGTATGGCACAGAAGTTCCATTTTATAGTGAAGGAAACCTTGGAGGAAGACAGGGCTGCTGGTGAGGGTGCTTTCACAACCAGCCAGCTCATTTCAAAATGCAGGAAGGTGGTGGGCTACTTCCACTGGAGCGACTCAGTGGAACGCCACATACCTGATGCTCAAAAGGCTGGTTGAGCAACAGAAGGCCATCCATGAGATGGCCTTGCTTCCAAAGATTGGGATCAGTTCCCCCCTTAACAAAACAGAGTGGGATGCCATCTCCCAGATGCTGGTCGTCCTCAAGCTGTTCCTTGAGGCCACTGGGAGCCTCTGCACTGGTGATGCCCTCCTTAGCCAGGTGATTCCATGAAGGTGCTCAGTGCTGGGGCCTTGCTTGTCAGCAGCAAACAGGGCCAGGCTGGGGCCTTGCTCAGTTCCCCAGGCTGCAGCAGGGAAAGAGCCTGCCAGAACAGAGCAAAGGCAAGCCTGTCCCTTCCTCCTGCCCCACACAGCCTTTGCTCCCCCACCTCTCCCTCACCTGCTGTCACCAGACCTTTTTTGCCATCTCTGTACCAGTTCTCACCTCCAGACCTTCAACTGCCACCACAGTCACCACTGCTGTAGTGGCCACAGTAGTTTCCCCCATGCACCATAGAATCATAGAAAATTAGGGTTGGAAGGGACCTCAAGAGGTAATCTAGTCCAAATCCCTACTCAAAGCAGGACCATCTCCAACCATATCCCAGCCACGGCTTTGTTTAGCTGGGTCCTAAAAACCTCCAAGAATGGAGATTCCACAACCTCTCTGGGTAACCTGTTCCAGTGCTTTACTATCCTAATGACAGTTTTTACTAATATCTAACCTAAACTTCCCTTGCTGCAACTTGATACCATTAGTCCTTGTTCTGTCAACTGCCATGCCTGAAAACAATGGAAGCATCCTTCAGGTAGTTGAAGTTTGCTATTAAATCCCCCCTCCGCCTTTTCTTCTCCAGACTAAATAAGCCCAGGTCCCTCAGCCTCTCCTCAGAAGTCATGTTCCCCAACTCCTCAACCATTTTTGTTGTTCTCCCTGGATTCTCTCCAATTTAGCTACAATCTTTCCTTAGTGGAGGGGTGGGTGGGGCGAAACTGAACACAGTACTCCTTATGTGGCCTCACCAGTGCTGAACAGACAGGAAGAATCACTTCCCTAGATATGTTGGCAATGCTCATACTCATAGGTGCTGAGTATGTGGGGGTCTGAGGGCCCTGGCCCCCCTGTGGAAAATGCCAGGGTGACCATCTGTCCTTTATTGAAGACTGACAGACCCCAGATTGCTTGGCCCCCTGTAAGGGGCTGCGGGGAGTGGGACACAGGGGTTGCCATGTGGCCAGGAATACAACCACAGGCAGCTCCCCCAGCTGCCTGCAGGTAGGTCTAGAGGAGGGGGGACACAGATCAAGGCCCTCACGGTGAGGAAGGGAATGGGGCAGGTGCTGAGCCTGGTGGTGCTGCCCAGCCAGGGTGGTGCATGGGGCCCAGAGCCAGGGCAGGAAGTGGGAGAGGTATATCATGTCCACCGCTCTCCCCGCATCCACAGAGTCAGTCATCTTATCATAGAAGTCAATCAGGTTGGTCAGGCATGACTTGACCTTGCTGAATCCATGCTGACTGTTCCCAATCACCTTCTTATTCCCCAAGTGCTTAGAAATTGATTCCTTGAGGATCTGATCCATGATTTTTTCAGAGACTGAGGTGAAGTTGACTGGCCTGTAATTCCCCAGATGCTCCTTCTCCCTTTCTTATAGATGGGCACTATATTTGCCCTTTTCCAATCATTCAGGACCTCTCTCAGTTGCCACAAGTTTTCAATGCTAATGGCTAGTGGCTCTGCAGTCACATCAACCAACTCCCTCATCACTCTCGGGTGCATTGCATTTGGCCCCACGGACTTGTAGACATCCAACTTCCCTAAATAGTCCCTACCCTGTTCATTTGCCATTGTTGGCTGCTCACCTTCTCCCCAAACTGTGCTACCCAGTGCAGTAGTCAGGGAACTGATTTTACTTGTGAAGGGAGACTGAAGTGAAAAAGACATTGAGTATTTCAGCCTTTCGTCATCTGTTGCTAGGTTACCTCCCCCATTCAGTAAGGGCCCCATACTTTCCTTGATCTTCCTTTTTTTGCTGGCATACTTGTAGAAACCCTTCTTGTTGCCTTTCACATCCCTTGTTAGCTGAAACTCCAATTGCACTTTGGCCTTCCTGATTTTATCCTTGTGTGCCTCAGCAACGCTCTTATATGCTTCCCTAGTTGTCTGTCCAAGTTTTTACTTCTTGTAAGTTTCTTTCTTGTGTTTTATCTCATTGAAGTGTTCCCTGCTAAGCCAAGCTCGTTTTCTGCCATACTTGCTAATCATCCCCTGCACTGGGATGATTTGTTCCTGCACCCTCAGTAAGGTTCCTTTAAAATACAACCAGCTCTCCTGGACTCCTTTCCTCGGGCTGCCCTCCCAGGGGATACTGGCCATCAGTTCCCTGCATGAGTTGAAGTCTGCTTTTCTGAAGTCCAGGGTCCTTACTCTGCTGCTCTTAAATTCATCCTGTTCCCCCTGAACTGTCAGGAAAGAAGAAGGGGATGAGAGGCCAGATGCCTGTCCCCCACCATGTACCCCTCTGCCTGCCCCTCCATATCTGGCCCCCTGCCTCATACTCCCTGACTTCTGCTTATCCCCCCTCCTTACCTTCTGCTGCAGCTCAGCTCTTCCAGGGCAGTCAACAGTAATGACAGCCCTGGCCCAGACCCAGCCAAGTCCAGCCAGGGAGAAGCAGTGGCAGCTCCCAGGCGGGCTTGGTTGGAGGTGGAACTACCAGAACTGGAGTAGGAGGTAAGTGGGAGAGGAGGCAGCTGGGCCGGTGGGAGGTACAGAGGGACAGGTTGAAGATTCCCCCCCACACACACCCAGAGGTCTCCCCTGTGCTCCCATGGCTGCCTGTCCTCTTCCCTACCAAACAAGCTATTCTGACCCAGAACAGGTGGCATCTCAGTTCCAGCTTCAAAGATGCTGAGCTACCTCATGCCTCAAGTCAATACTCAAATCCAAGATGGGGCTTTCTTTTCCCCAATGTGATGGGGGCAGGGTGGGGGGAAATTGTCTTGAATTTGAGTAAATATAGTCTTTGCTGAAATTTGAATTGGGACTGTTCATGTACATATGCATCAAACTTTGCATGAACTGGTCCTGAGAAGACAAATAACATATGAGAAGTGGGGAAAGTGAAATAATTGAGTAGATATACATTTTAAATATAGTGAAAAATTCATTTATGAACTTAAATATATAAAATATCTGCCAGGTCTCCCTTTTATTCATCAACCCTTTATTACATGCTAATGTCTTACAGGCATTGAGGCAAAGGTGATTATTTTGGTTAGACAGGATCATTATGGAATAATTTGAGGAAGATGTTCTATATAGATACTTGAGCCCTAATGATTAACTTGTTTTTTGGGAGGTGAGGGGGGAGTTGTTTGTTTGTTTTTGGCTTAGATTTCTCAAGTGATAGAAGTACAGAAAAAGTTGACCACCCAGGCTCCTTGCTTAGGTTAGCATCCTCATGCCTGGATAGCAAACTTTACTGCAGAATTAAAACAGGAAATTTGATGGATGAGGGGTGATTTGGGACTGAGCATTTTGGTATTTAAAAATGAGAGAAAGGATGGTTGAGAGAGAACATAGATGTTTGCTTGTGGTTTTGAGAATATCGTATGCTGCATCTCTGAGTCATAATCTCTATTTTGCTTTCCCATTAATCTCTCTCCAAAAGTGCCCACCCACACTTGCAAACAAATTAAAGTAAGATAACATTCCCTTTATCTATGTCAAATCACTTCTTTCCCAAAGACGAAATAGCCCACTCTTGGCAAGAAAGGATTCCAGTCTATTTAGAAGCCATGATGATGGGAGTGCTTTGAGAAGCAGTGGTGATTTTCCAGTCAGCAGCCAACACATGACAAAAAATATTGCCTTCAGTTAAATTTGTTCATTCGTTGCTTTAGACATTACAGATTCCTTGAGGTTTTCCAGCAGAGGCAAGCAAAGTACATGGGTATAATTATGCCAGTCATTTTCACAGGTAGAGAAATGTAGTCTGGACTATGCTAGTTTGGAATCAGGCTGAAGGCAGGGTAGAGGTTTGTACTAGCACATTTCTAGGTGAAAAGCTGTGCTCTGTTTTAGGTGTACTCTCGCTGTTTGAGGGTTTTATTAGCATCTTGCTAGGATCCTATGTGTTGTGATTTAATTTGCATAGCATTCAGTTCAGTCATCCTTTCTTAAATGAGGCATGGCTGATTGAGACTGCAAGTCCCAGCTAGTACCATTAATATTGAAGACTCTAGGGAGGGGTATTATATGCTAGTGCCAATTGCAAGCCACATTTTATTTGCCCTAAGTACATTTTAAGGAAAATACAGAAATTCAAATTTAACATTAAATTGACCCCTGCATCTCTAACACTACATTGTAATACATAAGAGTGTTGTGGCTAAATCTCTCTTATTGATTTATTAGTAAGTATGCTCTATCCATTTAAAAAAACAAACAGAACCAATGACTAGTTAGCAAGCAAAAAAAGATAAGTCTTTTTGTTTGGTTTAGGATATCTGGCATCTACATAAATGAAGATAGGGTTGAATGTTTCCACGGTAACAATACACTCTGGGCATTGGCGGGATGTCAGAATGCATTTGGAATTTTTAAAAAGTAAATGGAGTAGTAAGTTGCTTGTGGAGAATCCATAATAGTTCAGCTCCAGATTGCTTGTCACTCCCTTGGTAAATACAAGAGTTATTGACTGCTTATATCTGTTAAGAGGAGGACAGATTCTTTCAGGGCTTTCTTCCCAAAGCAACAGGGGGGAATCAATTGCTGCTTATGTCTTCCTAAAGTGCTGGTCTCTTGCTGGAAAAAATGGAAAGGAAGGCTCCTCTCAATCACAGGAAATGAATCTGTAATAAGGTTCAGAAAGAGATCAGGCACTTTTCTTTTTGTCTCCTGCTAAAAAGCAAAATTAAAAGTAAATCGGAGGGGCTGGGTGTGCACTACCAAGCCACAAAACTAAAGGGATCTCAAAATAACTACACACTACGAAACTGGAAAAAGGAAAAATAATTAGAATTTAAAGTGATCCATTCTCTGAACTGCAAGCAAGGTGAAAATACCAATACTGAGCAATGGTTCTTAACCATTGTGTATATGTCTACTCTAGCTTTTTTCTGCCCGCTGATCCAGTCCAGGTTATGTTAAAGGCAGTTGTTGAGTATCTCTGGTTACTGATATCACTTAACATTTAATATGTGCATTCAAACCTGCAGAGAGCATGGGTTGTTACAAAATCTATACTCATAAAGATGCTGGGTATATCACAATAAAACTAGTATAGTTGAAAGGCAGCATGGTCCAGTGGATCAGTTCAGGAAACCTTGGCTCTGTTCCTAGATCTGCTGCTGTGCCTCTGAAGAAAAGTGAGAAACCACTTCCCATTTCTGGGCCTCTGATTCCTTTTCCATGCTGTCTCTGTCTCATCTACTTAGACTTCAGGTACACCCGAATAGGGAGTATCTCTCATGAATTTACACTGTGCCTAGTACAGTAGGCCCCCCAGTCTTGGTAAGAGTTATAGTTTTAATTGCAATACAAGTAAATACAAATATTTGTAACACAAATAAATATTGTAACAATGACATTAGAAATATTTCTCCAAATGCTGCTTGCATTTGGAAAGGTTCTTTGGGTGAATCTGATATCTTTTGTTAGACCAACTTAAATAGTTGGAAACATTTTTCTTAGCAACGTTCAGGTTTAAAAACCCTTCATCAGGCTAAGGAAGCATCTGAAGTTGGTGTGTGCTCTTCCTGGATGGAATGAATAGTAAAGAGGCCAGAGACTGGTATGCATGCAAGAAAGTGAATCAGTGAAGAAGTAAATTGAGGAGTGAGTGGGTGAGAGACAGGCTAGGATGGGGAGAGTAGGGAGGGGAAGAAGGGGAATGAATGTACCAGGTAAATAGTAAAAAAGTACTGGGGAAGTCAGATGTTAGGCAGGTTATAATGTGTCATAAATCCAATGTCTATATTTAGTCCATGATTTTTTGTATCCAGTGAAGTTCATAGGCTCGTCTTTGGGAAGTGTTTTGTAAATTCCCTTTGAGGATTAGAGCTGAGAGATTGAAGACAGAGTGGTTTTCTTGTGAGAAATGTGCCCCCACAGGTAGTTGGGTATTCCTGTCTTTGATAGATTTCTGGTGTGGTGTTCATGCTGGTGCACAGCTGTTTGGTCTCTCCTATGTATTTTCCATCAGGGCATAGGGTGCATTGGATGAGATATATGACATTTCTGGAGGTGCAGCTATAAGATCCGGGAATGCTGATGGCTCTGTTGTGGGGTGTAGTGATTGTGGGGGTGGTGGAGATGTGTTGGCAGGTTTTGCAATTCTTGTCATGGCATGGTCTGGATCCATTCGGTGTGCTCTGGGCCTAAGGAAGTTTGCTTCTGGTGATGAGGTTAGTGAGCTTCAGTGCTTGTTTGAAGGCTAGGATAGGTGGTTCTGGGAAGGTCTCTTTAAGAATTGGGTCTCCTTCTAGTATGGGGTGCAGTTGTTTGAGGATTTTGTGTATGGGTTCAAGGGAGGGGTGATATGTCATAACCAGCAGTATGTGATTTGTGGTGGTTTTCTTCTGTACTGCAACAGTTCTTCATGAGGTATCCAGATGGCTCTTTCAAATGTGTGATCTATCTCTCTGAAGAAGTGCCCTTGTTGAGTGAAAGAAAGCCTTTTTAAGATTAGAGAGGTGGCAATCCCGGGTGCTCTCCTCAGTACAAATTCTGAGGGTTTGACTGTGTTTCACAGCTTTCTTGGTGTGTTTATGGTTATTGCTGGTTCTGTGCAGATACGTATGTTGGTCTGTGGGTTGCTTGTATAGTGTGGTCTGCATCTTACCATTCTGGATAGTGATCATAGTGTCTAAAAATGAGATGTTGGTGCTGGAGTATTCAAGAGATAGTTGGATGAAGGAATGATGATGATTTTCTGATGGAACTCAATCAGAGATTGCAGGTTTTCAATCCAAATTATGAAGATGTCATTGATATATCTTAAGTGTACTGCATTCTATTTTGATAAGACAACATGGAAATGCTGAGAAAATATACCTAGACAGCAGAATGGAAGACTATTATTTGTATAGCTGGTAAGGATATATATTTCTATGCATAATGGTAAAATTATATAATACACAAAAAAAGAAATTAATAAAATGAAACAAAGGAATATAGTTTCTTATAGTGGGAAGAAATTAAGAAAAAGGTATTTAGGCTGCAGATCAGGATAAGTTCGGAGAATGAGGTTTATTAGACAGTGGAATGATTCTCATCAACGAAAATATTGACAACTCTGCTTTTGTAAATTTGAAATTAGGTTAGACAAAGTGCTACTTAATGTGTAAGAGGACATAACCTTGCTCTGGCAGGAAAATGGATTAAATGACTTACGTGATCTTTTCCATTCAAAGATATACAGTTCTATGTTTCTGGAATGAAAAATCCATATTAAAGTCACTGCTGCTTTTTTCATGAGGCTATATGTCTAAAGGAAGGCAGATGCAAGTTTATAGAAGATGCAGTAATTATAATGAAAATGAGTGATTTTTTTAAAATATTGGGGATGTATATTTTAAACTCACAGTGATAGTTGTAGTGCATAAACCCTAATTTTTAATGTGATTTGAAAACCTAGCCCTAGATGTCGTGATAAGCTCTGTTCTGATGGAAGTGACTGTGATCCGGGATGAATGTATTAAAGGGAACTGCTGCTTTCTCTACTTCATAAAATTCCTGAATTGAATATCATAATATGGTTGCTTTTTTCACTAGATAACCTTTCATGTATTCTCATATATAATTAATATCTACAGCATGTATGGAGGATCTTTCAACTTCTGCAATGTACTGAATGTAGTGATAAATTTAGCTGGCAATTCAGAGGGCACATCTTTGTTCCCAAGATGCATGAAACCTCCAAAAGTACACATATTTACAGCATATACCAAGATTCAAAATGCCAGTTATATTCTACTATAAAATAGAAAAATTGGTAATATTTATCATTCCCTTTAATGAAATTGTAGAAGTTGCTGAAGGAAAAATCTATTACATGATCTGGTCCAATTATTTGGAAGTTCAGAATTGTCCTCTTCAGTGCCTTTCTAATATATTCTCCTGCCAAGGTTTAAAAGCCAGAAGTGATAGAGTTTCTACCACTCTCCTTAGGAAATTATACCACAGCCTAATACTTCCAACTTTCTGGAAAGTTTTCTTTTAATTCATCATTTTTTAAAATCATTTTTCTCCTACTTAAGATACATACCATCTTAAATAATTTATTTTCATCTTCATTGCATTCTGTGCATTCATACCATGCTATCTTCCTCCCCTGTTTGCATTGCTTTAAATCAGTGATCTCCAAACTTTTTTGATCACGCACCCCATCAGTAAAAAATTTTTGAGCACACCCCCCAATATATGTATATTTATATAGATATAAATATAAATAGAAGTTCTAATATTTTCTTCCTGTACCCCAAAGGATCGTCTTGTGCACCCCACTTTGGAGACCACTGCTTTAAATAACCATGCAGAGGTGAGTCTTCCCCATTTAGCTTTTCCAGATCCCTCATGATTTTTGTTGCTCTTCCTGAACCATTTCAAATTTATCAGTACGTTTTTGGTGCCCTGAGGTGAATTTACATGCCAGACCCATTAAAAGGAGGAACTAATGGGAACTTATTTTCAAACATTCATGAATTTAGCACAAAACTGCATTGGTCTTTTAGGGTGCTATAGTATACTACAAGCTGATTTCTATCTTTCTTTTAGGCATTTTGCTTGACTTTGGCTGTGCTTTCATCATGGTGTTATTAAACTCCTTTCTGCATTGACAAATCAACTAAGAATGAAAAACTCGCTCCCTGCCAAGGTCCTTAAGGATAGTACTAAGCCATTGCATTAAGCCCCTATGATATTACCAACTACTTTACATTGACATGGCTTTATACTGACAATGCCCTGGGAGAATAAGGGCACATCTACATATACGGTTAGTCTTGATAAAAGTTACTGTGCATTAAGCTAATGTGCAGTAACAGATTTATGGTAGGCAGTGCCACATACAGGGACTGGGCACTGAAGGTAGTGCCAAGTACTTCCAGCCCTGTTCAGTGCCCCTGTGGCCACCGGGGGGAGGGCAGCCTCTGGCCACATGGCTGGCAGCAATTGGCAGCCATGTTGAAGCCAGAGCTAGCTGCCAGCACTTGGCAGCCATCTTGGAAACACACCCCTGCCCTCTGATCCCTGGCCAGCCCCTTCCCTTCCCATAAGCCATGTGCCTAGTTCAGGGGAAGCATGTGGAAGATGCCTTGCCCACCCTGGCTCCCCACACCATGGATGCTGCAGCTCCTGCCCCTGCCTCTGCCACCAACATCCAGTGCCCTGTTGCTCCAGCCCTGCCCCAGTAGTAATGACCAGTTCTCTGTGCTCCTGCTGGCCATGGCGCTGGCCCTGCTGCCTTCAGCAGGACCTCCCTGCCCAGGCCGCAAGAGAGCTGTGGGCCAGGGCACTGGGTGCAGGAGGCCCTGGCCAACCCCGTCCTCCTGCAATCCCTGCTCCAGCCTGCTTGCCCTGCTTCCCACACCCCCCCTGCTCCCTGCCCACCCCCAGCACCACTCTCAGGTTATGTGCATGCTCAAAACAAAAAAACTTTATTTCCATAACAACACCCACCCACCTTCTTCCCCCTACCTGAGCTCCCTCATCTCTCAACCAACAGAGCTCCTCCACCACTCTTCCCACCCACCAGCAATAAAAACCCCACTTACAATCTGAAAACTATTTAGAATCAGAAAACTATTTACAATTGGAAAACTATTTACTATATCTCTGTGTTTTGAGCCCAGAGTGGGGGACCTTTTGGGGGGAGGGGGGGCTAGAGGGAGAGCTCAGGAGCAGTTGCCCAGCACCGCAGCCTTGGGATGTTCCCACATGGGTCCAGAGGCTGTGACAACCCCAGCACGTGGCAGCCTCATGCACAGCCAGGTCTTCAGGCAGGTCTGGGGTGAGGGCTGGCTGAGAGGGTCTGGCAGGCAAGAGGTATCCGAGGACCTCTTCCCAGGCCCAGGCGGGGACCTGTTGTGGCATGGTGGGTGGGACCGGGGGGGGGGGTGTGGGGCCATGGACAGGGGCCAGGCAGTGGGAGGCATGGATGTGGCTGCCAGGCCCAGTAGGGTGTCCAGGGTCTGGCAGTTGGTGTCTCCATC
>NW_017728949.1:80531125-80537898 GCF_001723895.1 Crocodylus porosus
AGTCTACCAGCGGAGGTGGTTCAAGCACCTACATTGAACACCTTCAAGAGTAAATTGGATGCTTATCTTGCTGGGATCCTATGACCCCAGCTGATTTCCTGCCCTTTGGGCAAGGGGCTGGACTCGATGATCTCCCGAGGTCCCTTCCAGCCCTAATGTCTTTGAAATCTATGAAATATTTTTAAAAATGGATTTGGGATGCTGCTGTAGCAGTCCAACTGGCACAAGGGGTATTGTCCCCAGGTAGCAAGTGACAGAGCCCCAGAAGCTCCAGAGAGCGGGTAGCCCTGAGCTGCTTGCCAGGGCAGCTTTTTGTACAGGTGGGGCCAGGACAGGGAAGCTTTTTATACTGCTGGGGACAGCACAGGTGCTGGCCTCAGGCTCTAGCTCCCCCTGGTTGCAGGTCCAGGAGGAGCCAGGCAGGGTTATTTTGCCCCAAGTGGCACAATTTGCGCCACAACAAAGTACATGTCCGAGCACGTGCGCTGAGGCAAAAAGCCCTGGCTCAAATTTGCACCACTTTTTTTTTTAATTGCTGCAAGTGCATGTGCATACATGTTTGGATGCACCCTATGGGATGCATCAGAGGACTTGCACACAAATACTAAATAGTGACTGGCTAAGCTGCAGTACTTCAGTAAATGACCTGGAAGTTTAGAGGACTGCAAGCTGAAAATGAGCCAACAATGTAACGTTGAAAATAATATAATAATATACTGGGTTGTTTAAACAGAAGTGTTTGCAAAACATAGGAAAAGATTCTTCTGTTCTGTTCATCACTGTAGAGGCTTCACATTGAGTAATGTGTCTTGTTTGGGGTACTACACTTTCTTTAAGAAAGGCTCAAATTGGAAAGAACCCAGAGGAAAGTAAGAAATATGACTGTATATTTCAAAAATGTGACATAAACTGAAAGGTTGGAATTGGGATTATTTAATCTGGAGAAGAGAAAACTGAGGGTTGATTTGATGAATCCTTAAAAAATATAAATATATAAAGTTGTTATAAAGAGAATGGTAATAAATTGTCCTTGCCCACTTTATTTGTTGTTGAACTTAAATAATGGGTGTAAATTGAAGTAAGAAAGATTTTTATTAGAAGTTATTAAGAACTTCCTAACTATGAGGGCAACTCAATACTATAACAGATGCTAAGAGAGGTTGTGGAATCTTTATCCTTGGAACTGCAGATGAGAAAAATTTTTGTTTGGGATGGTTTTTAAGAGATGGTTACACCTTAGCCAGGAGATGGACTAGGTCCCTTCCACCCTATTTTTCTATTATTTTTTGGGGAAAAAAATCAACTGTTCATCTTTCATATTTTCATCAGATGTTTCCTAACAGAATGGGAATGCTGGAAGGAAGGACAGGAAGCACACACTTAGTCACAGTTTGCTCTCACCACTGATGCTAATTGTGGAAGACTTGCTTCCTCTTGGCAAGCTGCTATATTAGCTTTTTCTGCCTGTGGTTGTTTTCTTAGGCTCTCTCTAAATGGAGGAAGATATAAAGGCAATGAAGGAAATTTACTGCAATGCTAAAAACAGTTGGATTTCTGCTGAGATATTCTATGGGCATTTGAAAAAGTGCTTGCCACATTGTTTCCTTGGAATATTTATTGTTTTTCTTCTATAAACAGCCAGCTGCTAGAATCAACATATTGGCCTAAAAATGTGTGTTTGTTTAATAACATGTTTGGGATTGTTTTTGCTTGGTATTAGTTTCTGAACTTTTATGTTTCATTCAAGTCAAATTTGCAAGTTTCTCCCTGCAGCTATGACAGCAAGAAATTTCTTGTCTTATTTTTTCAGTGAAAACTGAGAATTTTATGCAATCTTGTTATTTTGGGGGTGTAACTGGCAAGCTGATGCCCCTTTTTATTTCCTCTCTGCCTCAGAGGAGAACAATTACAAATTCATTTGTAATCTAGTAAACTAAAAATTTCTTGAGGTGCTTTAATGACTGCAGTGACAATTGATGATACATGATGATTTTAAACAATGGTTAAGAACATCCTAACTTAAATAATTTACAGATTTTTAATACAGTTTCCAGTAAACAGATTAGACGCCGACAACGAATCCCAGCATTTTACTTGTTGCACTTTAATCTATAGAAGAGGTCCCAAATGAAACAATTTGGAAATAGAATAATCTTTACAGACAAGATAATCATAAAAGGTTGTTGCTGAAGAAACTGTTGAGACACATGATGCATAGTCTTCCACTATAAGCTGAGATGAATACGAATAAGGAGAGAAATAAAGACATAACTTATTTTATGGTACATTAGTTAATGTTGCAGGGTAGTTGGTTGTAGCCATGTTAGTCTGAAGATATAGACAAGCCAGGTACTTTGGGTAGATGTGATATCTTTATACTTTCTAGGCCTGTGCAAGAAACACAACATCATTCCCAAAGGCCCGAACGTCTACAATCCTCTGACTACCACATACAACTGGAAATATGATTTACAACTATGCCAGAGAACTTCAGAAAAAACTTAGAAATCATTTCCTTTACATAATCTACTCCAAAAGAAATCAACTCCAGAAGAAAAGCAACATGTGCTATAACAATATAAGAGAGAAATTTTCCCAGACATTATACAATGTATATAAAAAGACTACCAAAGATTTGTTACAACATCTATCCAACAGAAAAAGAAGATATGAAACAAATTACTATAGGAACAACTTTCCCAGCCAAAAAACAACCCTCAGAGAAACAACACTAATACCGTAAAACACTCCAACCTCATACCTGATGAATTGGAAAGAACCAATCAACCCTCAAATAGTATCACTGTCTCCATGCATATTCTTACCAAAGCTAAAAAAAAATCTGTCTTTTCCAAAGGCCTTAATTTCTGTCCAGAAAAATACCCAAATAAGATTCTACAATGTGGAGAACTAGAAGAATTTTTCTGATGCCTCCATCTGAAAAAATATTTCCAAAACCAAAACTAATCCACTTTCAACGTTACTTCACCCTGTGACAACATTGATGAAAATATTATCTCCAAAAAATAAAAAAAACCCTCAGATTGGACATCTTACCATGGACAAAATTCAAACCTCAACCAGTATATTGACTGCTTCAGAGAAAGAATGAACAATGAGACACTGAACAACAAATATATGACAAGAGGTAAACTCCCAGGCCCAATCACAGTGCCGGCCCACCCACTTTTATTTGGGCAGGCTGCCTGCCTTCCTCTCCTGCCACACCTTGTTGTTAAATAATTAGGATGGTAACTAGGCAGAAGGATGCCCCTTCTGTGCCCCATTAGAGCCCCAGGATTCATCCCCACCAGATCTACTCAGGGGCTTGCCTAGCCCCTGGGTAGGCCTACCAACAATAAGCCCCATTGCAGGCTGGATCTAGTTCTTTCTATACCCACTGCCTTTCTCTGGGGCTGGAGACCCTACTGGGCCTCTCGGAACCTCCTACCATCTCCATAGTTCCTCCCTTACCACCAAGATGTTCTATGAGCAAGAGTTCAGCCAGGTGTTTTTGCAAACTGCTGCCCCAGCCCTGAGAGACAGGATCTTAAAATGGCCACCTCATCATGGCTGGCTTACACCTGTCTGCTCTCCTCCTTCAAGTGACAGACACCAAAGGTGCTCTGCCACCCACCTTCCTTCCCCCCACTTAAAATGATTCCTGGAGAAGGTTTTCCCTGCTGCTCACAAAGCAGGCTCCCTTACAGTGTGCAACAGTTTTTTACTGGCAAGCACCCTATTGGTGCTCTGCCACACACCCCAATGGTGCCCCGCCACACACCTTCCCTCTTAAAATGACTGCCCAGAGGTGTCTCTCAGCTGTTCTCCATGCAGGCACTTCTCCAGCCTGCTGCAGCCCATACTAAGTGGCAAATATCTCAGTTGTGCTCCACTACAAACACCACTATAAAAACCTCTCCCTCTCAGAAAGGTGGGCCATAGAATCTCTTAAGATCTAACCACCAAATAATAATAAAACTAGCAGATAAAGGAGGAGCTATAGTTATCCTTAACCATAAAGACTACATAAAAAAGCCAACAGAAAACTCTATGACACTACCTACTGTAAAAAATTAAAGAAGGATCCAACTCCTCTTTCCACCTGAAAATTCAAACCCACCATCACATCATTTGCATCTGAACTACAAGAAAAACTTCAGACCCTGATCCCTCCACTACCCAATCCAGGGACAGTTTAGATGCTCCCTAAAATCCACAAACAAGGATCCCAACAGACCTATAATTTCTAACCATGACCTAACTGAAGAAATATCAGGTTTCATCAAATCCATCCTAAGATCTCTTGTCACCCAAAGCCTGGGTGTTATCTAAGACACAAGAGACTTTCTGCAAAAACTCAAACACATAGATCATCTTCCCACCAATATCCTCCTAGCCAGCGTGAATGTCACCTGCTTATATACCAACATCCTACGCCAGGATGGCACCCAAGCCTGCCTCACATATCTACAAGAGCAAGTTTACAGCTCAGAATACTGACCTCAAGACATTATTAAACTTGCACACTATATCCTCACGCACAACAACTTCAATGCCTGAAGAAGGATGTTGTGCCTGAAAGCGTGCAAAGAACTTTTTTCCAACTATTTAATTGGTCTGATAAAAAAATATATCACAGCTGCCCAAAGAATCTTGCCTGCCATTAACTAATGTTGAATTCTAGTGGAAAATCTGGAGGAAGTGTATATACAACTGCTGTATTATTCATAGATTTTAAGACCAACATTATGATAATCTAGACTGACATTCTTTGTAGCACAGGCCAAAGGATCTTACCAAATAATTTCTGTATGAAGCTTGCAACTACTGTTTGATGTATAGCATGTCATTTAGGAACATAATAACAGTAATTAAGAGTGAAGGAGTTTATTATGAACCTGGCAAATACTAGATAATGATGAAAACTGAATACAAAAGAATGGGATATTGACTGTAAAATAAACTATAAGGAGAAGGTAGAAGAGAAAAATCATGCATTTTGTTCTTGTTGCCTTTGTCATTACAGCAGCCTGATAAAATATTTGGATATTTGAGTCAGGACATCTTATTTTAATTGAGTTTTATTTCAGACTGTTCTTGACCTAATCTAATTTTAAATTTAAAATCAGGCATAAGCACTGAAAAAATACAGACCAAAAAAACACTTGTGCAATCATGACATGTGTAACACGATACATATGTATCCTTGTCCATTGTTCTTGGTAAGCATCTACACAGTTAAAGCTGTATTGAGTTTTGCACTAAAATCTATTTCACGTTTCATTGAGTGTATGGGGCAATAATGCTTCAAAGGACAATGGAAAGTAATTCATTTTTAAGAGGGCATTTACTAATTTTTGCAAATGAAACAAAACCATCCTGGTTTGAGAGAAATCTTAGGCCATTGTAACAGGGTGCCATGCCCAGGGGTGGTCAAGAACCCCTGGAGGCACCCCAGAGTCCTCTTTATTTGGATTTGATTCTGGGAAGTCTCCCTTTCACTCGCCTACTGTGTTTTGATGTTCCTTTGCATTTTCAAAAGGGAGGCTGCCCCAGGGGCTTCCCAGATCTGGGCATCACTCCCAAGCACATGCAGCGGTGAGGAGCTCTTGCCTTAAAGGCTAATTGCACTGCTCCATACCATCCCTGCACTGTGCCCTATGACTCACAGATGTTACATGGATGTTGTTCCCTCTGTTGGAGTCTTAGCCTACTTGGCTTTGACCCCCTTATTCTGGCTAGGCCTTCTAGCCTAGGCTCACTGTGTTGAACCTGGTACTGAGGCACTAGCTGAACTCAGTCTGTTCTAGACATCAGGCCCTAGCCTCTGTCTGCTGCACCCCACTGGTGCTGGGCTCCCTAGACATTATGTAGCTGCACCCCTCTGGCGCTGGGCCCCCTGGTCCTATGTAGTTGTACTCCTTGGGCACCAAGGTCTTGTGCCCTTGCCCAGTTGCACCCCTCTGGGCACTAGTTCAGCCTCATCCCATACCACCAGTTTTAAAAGTACAAGATAAATGGGCTAACAAAAAGGAGAAACAAAAATAACAAAGGCAGGGTGCCTGCTTACCCCATGTCTCTTCCTCTCTGGGTCACTCTGTCTGGTGCTTTGGCTTGCAGAGCTGGTTTCCAGTTTCCTGGGGCACTCAGGAGCCCATACTTTGCCACTTCCCCAGCTATCTCAGCCCAGGGCTTATATAGCTCTGGCCAAAGTGCTCTGACAGTCATGTGACAGCCCCCAGTCAGCTGACCAGCATCTAAGCTACCCTGACATGAAGTGGGAGGAGCAGTCAGCCAGGTCTAGCCACTCACGAAGGTTCCTGATGGGCGTACACGATGTAAACCTCGTGCAGGAGGTACTTGTCCCCACTAGGGAAAATGCCATACTGGATCTGGTGTTAGCCTCTGGGGACGACCTGGTGGGGGATGTGCTAGTACAAGGGAGGCTAGGGGACAGTGATCATGAAATGATCCAGTTTGCTATTCAGAGAAAGGTGGGGAGGGTATCTAGCACAGCGCAAATGCTTGACTTTGGGAAAGCCAATTTTGATGTGCTCAGGGCAGTAGTCAGGGAGGCACTCGGAGCCCAGGGTATAGCTAGTATGGGGGTCCAGGAAAGGTGGTCCTTCCTCAAGGAGGCTATCCTTGGGGCGCAGCAGGATGCAATTCCACTGCACAGGAAGGCAGGAAAAGGGTCCAAGAAACCTTCATGGCTGAGCACGGATATCCAGGCTGGCCTGAGGGCAAAGAAAAAAGCATACTGGCAGTGG
>NW_017728949.1:80537998-80567567 GCF_001723895.1 Crocodylus porosus
GTGGAGATCCTGGAGAGGGTCCAGAGGAGGCCACTCATATGGTTGGGGGCCTCTGTGGCCAGCCCTATGAGAAGAGGCTTGTCAGAGCCAAGAGCCCCTGTGTCACGGTGGGGCCGAGTACGGATCGAAGAGGTGGGATTAGCGGCGAGGAGTCAGAGCGGGCAGGACGCGTGTGGTTTCAAAACAGAATGCTTTTATTGTTTACTTACGCCGCTGATGGTGATGTAGCGTAGGCTGGTCAAACTTGGTTACAGTAATACGATAATACGATGACGATGAACGAGAAACAGTGCCAAGTCGGTAACAGAAACGGAGTCGATGAACAGGAACAAGTCAAATAATGAGTTGATCGGAAAATATAACATATACAATACAAAGATATAGTCACTCGATCCTTGCTCGGCATCATCTCAGTCTCCCCTCGGGTTTGCTGTCGTCTCCTCTCAGGGGTGATCAGCCTCTTTTGTCGCTTTGGGTGGGTCATGATGATAGCATAGGGTGACACACCTTCTCTCGGTCGGTGACTGGATGTTATACACTCAGGGCTGTTGTGACCTGAAAAATAAATAACACACGGACAGCCTCTATTTCCAAAATTTTGATCAATTAGCCTTGTCTCTGTTAGTCACTGTGTTTTCCACTTTAGTTGTAATGTCTTTCGTTGCTTCTTTGAATAGTAAACTCTTAACTAGTAATTTCTCATTTTTAAGTTCCTCCTTCATTTCATCATGGGCTGTAATTAACTTTGTAATAGTCCTCTCATTATTTACCATCTTTGATTGCATATCTTGAACTTTCGCATTTAACTTTTTATTTTCTTCTTCGTTCAGTTTCAGAGAATTTTTAAGATGCAGGAACATATCGTATAGTTTAGAATCTCTTGTCTGAAATCTTTGTTTTTTTTCTCAAGTATTTTCTTTCTCTGGTCATCGTTTTGTTGATCAGAATCAGTGAATCTTTTAACGCTGCCGGTTGCTGAGCTGACGCCGACGGCGACTACTCATTTTTTGACTTTTTGTTGGTTTCGTGGAATCCAAGTGCTTTGGCAAGGGCTTTCTGCCTTTCATCTCCCAATGATCTTAGCTGATCTTTGGTCAGGCCAGATATAAAGCAAAAACCCAAACATTGCTCACTCCATCAGGGTGCGTTGTGGTGGAGAGTCCCGAGCTTGAGGCGGTGAGTTTCAGGCTTGAGGTCTTCGATTTTCCCATCTAGGACGAGTCGGTGTATATTCCGTTGGGTACACTGACAAGATGTTCAGTTTTTCGTCAACTGTCTTCTGAGTCTTGGGTCTCATGGCTCCCTGCAGTTTACCTAGTTGTTCTAGTATGTGGGCTATGGGACCATTTACTGATGGATTAAGGAGCAGTCTCGCTGTCAAATTTTGGCTTCCTCCGTATACTTCAGTTGCTGCTTCCACGGCTTCCAGTAAGCATGGTACGTTCCCTGGATTTGTAGCGAATCTGTGAGGCCAAGCTCCCTGTGCCTGGGCTGGTATAAGGTTCAGGGCTTGCTGGGCCGGGTTCCAAGAAGCATAAGATGAACCTAGGATAGCACACACTGGAAATCCAGCACATTGGAACAGGCTCGACAAGTCTGCTGGAGCACAGAAATAAACATGCTGCAGCAGACTCTAGCATCGTGTGTACTGGCGTTCCTGTGCTGAAAAATGGTGGCAGGATGCTTACAACTAAAGCTAGTTCAATGAGCTTTAGTTTGAAGTGCCCCACCACCATTTTTCAGCACAGAGATGCTAATACATGTGACACTCACGTGCTTTTAATTAGCGCAGCTCACTAATTAAAGTACCCCCTTCCCCCCATGCCTGCCTGTTGGCAAGAATAAAGAAAGACAGGTAAGGACTTGAGATTTTATGTTCTGTTCCATTTCACCATGGGAAGGCCTGCTATGCTGCTCAAATTAAGGGTCTCATTATGGTTTCATTATGACCCTGTATTTTCAGCGTGCTTATGCCTTAACTTGAAAAAAAAATCCATGGTTTTTAACTAACACTTAATGTATGTTAGCTTATTTTAATGCGCATTAACTAAAAAGCATGTTTTTTAAGTGATGCTTTAATGCACATTGAAAGAGGCAAATGTACATTAAAGTGCACATGTAGACACACTCAGTGTGTAGTTTTACTGCTCCAGTTGAGCAGGAAGAAAACATGCCCCCTTCGTAATCCCCAGTTTCTTGCAGGGAGACGCAGGCTGACCCTGAGCAGTCTAGGTCAGTTGATCAGGGCTTCTTTGTGCGCTGCTGCCATCTATCTCCAGGCAGATTAAGGGGGCCTATGGAGCAGACTGGCATGTGTCTAGGGGGCCCCTAGCTGCACAGTGTCAGCATCAAAGCTTCCTTAATCTTTAGGGACTTGGCTTTCAGATGCCTCCAGGTTAGTTTTCCTACCAGAAAAACAAACCCAGAAGAATTCTCCTGGATCATTTCAATGTGTATATTTAGAGTCCTGTTTCTTGGGATTCTCTAGTTGAACAATCAATATATCTTAAAGTGATATCCAGTAAAGCCATCTTTCCTATAAACTCTGTAAATCTAAATCATAATACATATGTCATTGTGGTCAATTAGACCCCAGAAATGGATGAGAAATGCACATTGGTGCTGCTTTTTCTTTCTACTTGGTTTTTAGAGTTCATTAAAGAAATGAATAGCTGGCTGTCTACAATCATGTAATTTTACTGTTTTTTTTCACAGATTGCTCTCCAAAATTATATGAGGCAGTAAAATCCACAAAGAACAATTTCATGCCCAAACAAGTTTAGCATGATTCTTGCTGGATGAGACCGAAGGAAAGTCCTTTGTGGCTCATTCAATAGAAGGCTTGTTTATAAACCACTAGGGTCTCAATTTTACTCTCCAACAATAATGAACAACTATAGAGCTGTATCCAGCAATCAGATTTTTTTCCCCCATAAAGTTGAGGTACCAATTTGCATACTACAGACTATAACTGAAACATGGAAACCAGAGGAATTTTCTATATTTCTTTTCTGGAGATATGTAGGCTGTTATGATTTTTAATTTGTATGGTTTGTTATGCCATTGAACAAAATATATATTTTTAAATGTTTAGAAAGGCTATGTTTAGGGATGGTGTTGGAGAGGTATTGTTGATGGACCATTTGATGTTTCTTTACTGCCTTTTACTGCCATTATCCTAATACCTATATTCCTACATTTGGATGGACTGACTAGACAAGGATTACTGTTAGAGAAGTACTGCAATATGTGGTTTTGAATGTATTCCTTCACTTTGGCTTGTGATTTCTAAAATTATATGGACCAAATGCATTCCTATGGTTAGAGTGTGCAGGGCAACTAAATATTTTTAGGTAACTAATATGTAGAGAAAATATTACAATCAAAATATTTAAAGAAGAGTATGTTACGCTTTAAAGAGCAGACTACAAATGTGAATGTGACATGTACCTTATCTAACATAAAGCTCACTACCATGCGTAGACCTCTATTGAAGAAAACATTGAACCCTTATGTGCAGTTAGGTATGTGTTTTAGTGGTTTTGATTTCACATTGATAGCCATGGAATATATGAAGGCTTCAAATGAGCAATTGGTACAGTTGAGAAGAAAACAGCTCTGCTGAAAGGCTTGAACAGAAATGTCATTACGGATCAACAAAAATAACTTGAGTGTTGGATTGAATACTGTGCAATTATATATACTCCAGTGAGACTGAAATTAAACACAAAGAGTCAAAGGGTTACCACAGTTAGAAGTTATGATGGATTTGGACAACAAGGTTACGTTAGAAGATTTGCAGAAAGTCATTATAAATCAGTTTCTGGGAACACGGCATCCAGCAACAGCTGTTTGCCTGCTGAAATCTACAGATGTGCCAAGATGAATTACTTCGAAAGCTTCATGAAGTTATACTTCTCTGTTAGAAAGAAGAAGCAGCACCAGAAGATTTTGAAGCTGGTTGGTTTGTACGATTATACAAAAACAAAGTGGATTGAAGTGACTGTGACAACTATCTCTCTGTTGAACATCATCAGAAAATTTGTCACTTGCATCATGCTCCTGAGGCTGCAGTCTGGGTGAAAGAATCTATTCTGAAAGTCAAGAAGTTTTTCACTCCACTACTGTGATATTTTCAGTGAAGCAACAGCAAGAGAAGCGTAGAGAAAAACGAATACCATTGTATATAGCCATACAAAAAACTAGAACTCTGGGTTCCAAAATTATACCTTTTATTAGACCAACTGGCTGTTGTATATAGCCTTCATCTGTCTGACAAAGACCTTCAATACAGTCAATAATAGACAGGGTGTTTTTACGTTTCTGAAAAAACTGGTTGTCCCTCCAAACTGTTGAACATCATTCACTCATTACATCAAGGTATGAAGGGACCTGTGGTGTATGAAAACAAAGACTCAAACACCTTTCACAGCCACAAAAGGGTGAAACGGGTGCATCTTGGCCCTGTGGTTTTTAACATCCACTTTTCATTCATGTTTCTTCATGCATTCAAGAACAGCAACGTTGGCATTTATCTTTGAATGAGATTAGATGGAGGCTTTTTCAATATTGCAAGGGTTTAGAGCAAACACCGAGGTGAAAGAACTGATTCTGAGAGATTTCCTCTTTGATGTGGCCTTGGTTGCCCACAATGAATCTTCCCTACAAAATCTCTTGGGCAGATTTTCTGAATCATTCAAGAGCTTCAGGATGGCAATTAAGACAAGACAACTGTGATCATGTACCAAGGGGTGAAAGAATTAATACCTGACATCACTCTGGGCAATAACTGTCTTGGTGTTTCTTTGTCTCTTACATGTATACCATGATCCAGGCATTGATGGTTGCCTACTAAGCACTTTCCTGTGTCAAGACCATATAGATAAAAATAGATCTACAAACTGTGTTGTTATACTCCCTGAATACTATTACCAGATTAACTTTCTCTAGATCACATATACAGTGATATAGCTCTGGAAAACTATTTTTCCCTACATTTTGCCTTCTAAAAATTAGGTGTGTTTTTTATGAGGGTGAGTGGTACATGAGAAATAAAACAATTTAGTTTTTGTGTTTTCATTCTAAGAAATCTAAGAAATCTTAACATCTGGAAAGTTTAAAAAATTAGTCCTGTTTTATACAAACCACAGAGGTTGGGAGGAATCCTGATTAATGGGTTGATGCTTTGCTTCTAACGTTTTTGTGCGTTGTGTTATTTCTTGGATGTAAAAACTAATTTTCCATTTGGTAGATCCAGCAATTTCTCATATGTAGCTTTTGAGTGTTGATTTCTGAGTACACTAAGAAACAGCTGGCAGGAGACTAAGTGGTTCTGAAAGAGGTAAAACTGGGAAACAGCTTTTTTGGTGATGTCTTTTCTAGCAGGAATATAGTATTCACTGTTCTTATGAGTCTAATAATTTGGGACTCTTGAAATTAATGTCCAGCTGAATTGTGTGTTGTCCAGTGATATTGGGGCCTGGCTTCCAGTGGTGTGATGGCGGTAGTGAAGACTTTATTAGAAGATTAACCTTCTTTTCTCTTTTTGGCAGATGCAAGACAAAAGTCTACCCTGATGAGCTCCCAAATACAAGTGTCGTTATAGTGTTTCATAATGAAGCTTGGAGTACTTTGCTTCGAACTGTTTACAGTGTTATAAATCGGTCCCCGCATCATTTACTTTCTGAGGTCATCTTGGTAGATGATGCCAGTGAAAGAGGTAAGCCTCTTGTGCTAATTTATCAAGGGCAGTTGTTGATAATATGAAAGACATTTAAATGTAACATATTTTGTTACTGTCACATTTAAGAATAGTTATACAAGTCAGTGGCATTTAACCACTGATAAATCTGAAACTCAACTCTAAACAAAGATGCCTGTGATTGTTACTTTGTTCAGAGGCAGTTGGAGTGAGAAAAAAAGGTACTTTTTAGTGACCTTGGACAAATGGTCATAACAAATATTTTAATGTATCTGGGGAAGTGCTAAACTGTGCACGTTTCTAAAGTAATAATTGAAAAACTGTCTGGAATCATATCTATAACCAGAGCTGTTATCCAGATTTTTGTGAGTTCTTTTTTTGTATCAGTTAATTATAAGCTGCACACTGATTTTATTATCTCATGTTTTTGTTGAAGAATGCAAGTAAGAATATGGTGTTATGTGTCTTTGCCACTCATTACTCTTTCCAAAAGGGAAATAGCTTCCTCCTGGGGTTCAGACCTTTTAAAATGTAAGAAGCTGATGCAGTTTCTTTCTATTTCTTTCTACGGTAAATAATTATTGTGGTTTTAATTTCTTTGGGGGTCTGATTTCTTGTAGGAGCATTTCTTTATAGAGAAAGCAGCTTTTAGTTACAGAAACTGCCTCTGACATTGTTAACATTCTTTTTTCCTTACAAAATGCCAAAAATTTAATATTCAACATGAAATTAGTGAAAAGCCAAAGATATTATTTGGAATTGCATGCATTTTTAAATGTTCACACAGTCTTGCACCTTATATAATGTTTAAGCTATTTAATGCTGAATACAAAAGAACGCAGCAGCTAGTTAATTCAGGCATAGCAGTACCTCTCATAATTGTGCAAGCAGCTGGAATTGGCTCTGGGTTTATTTCTGTACAGCTGCCGGATATAGGGGACTAAGACCCCTCTACACATTACAGGTATTGCACAATTAACTGGTTAAATTACACAATTACCTGGAGACAAGCTACATGTGCAGAGTAGCTACTGTACAATAAAATGTTTCAACCACCTATAAAAAGTTAGCCTTGAAAAATTGTACTAACTTTATAGCTGGTTGCTGTTGGGCTTTAATTTGCACGTGCAGCAGGGTCTCCCCACAAGGGTGCACTATGCCGAATGAAACCCTACTCACCCCCCACCAGGCCATAGGGATCGTAGCTATAATCTCTAAGGTTTAGGGGTGCATGAAATCCCCAGACCCTGGGGATTGTGGCTATTATCCCTAGGGATCCAGGGTACATGGAAACCTCTGGGGCTGGAGGTTTCCTGCAGGACAGTCCCTCTGCCCTGGGGGTGCAGGAAAACTCCAGGACTAGAGGATAACTGTGATCCTCCACCTCGGCTGTTGTCCCTACCCTAGGGTTGTGGGAATCACCAGCTCCAGTGGGGATCCTCCAGCTTTTGGGGTGTGGGGGATGCCCATGCAGCTGGGAGCCCTACCACTGTGGTGCTCCCAGTCTCAGGATCCTCCTTCTTGCTGGTACAGGGGGAGCCTGGGATCAGGCTACCCCTGCACTGTCATTGTGGGATCATGCATTAAATGGCATTGCACCTCAGTCGTACCTCTTGCCATGCATGTGTGGCATGGCAGGATATGCAGTTGTGTGTATTGTGCATTAGATCCCATCATGCCTTTGCCTGCATGTGTAGAGGCAGCCTATGAAACCAACTTATGGTAAAACCATTCTGAAGAGGACAGATGACACAGAAAATTCATTGCAGTGTACTATGCAGTGTTTGCCAAATGCTTTCCTCAGGTGGTAGGTTTTGGTAGCCCTGTAGCAGTCAGGTAACACAGTTTCTAAATCCTGTAGGGACTGGAGATGCTGCCAGATTCTTCCCACTCCTCTTGAAATCTGGATTCCTTATTAACTGTACTACCCTTATTTTTCTACTCTCAGCATGTGCTATCTTGGACAGGGATCTAACTGTAACATTTGTTATATTAGCTCCCTATTCACACAACTACTCACCAAAAAATTCCTGTTTCAGTGATGACCATGCTGGGTAGAGTGGCAGCTCTCTAAGCCCCACTTCTCAAACAGTCATCCTGCAAGTGGGAATATTGCTGAGACTTAGGGGGTTTGAAGAAGAATGAATTCTGCCATGCTGGCTTCGCTCCTTCAGTCCTCATTCTCTCCTCTATGGTAGACAGCAAGGGGAAGTCTTTCTCATGTATTAGCATGGTATTACATTTTTTAAATTGTCAGACACGTAAGAAGTTTATTAAAACTGAGCTTGTTTGGATACTGAATCTCAACACCAAACAAAACTGCAAAAGTTATTTTTGAAACCATGTTTTGGTAAACAGTGTACATTCAGTGTTGACTGCCTGGTGCTCTTTGTAGGAAATGAATCTTGACTTTTTCCTCTGAAAACTTCTATTTACATGGTAATCTCAGAAGAGTTATTTAATGAGACCTGTAGTGCAGCCCCAGAATGCGAGTGGAGTTCTATGGAAGCCTCTGTGTCTTGGCTCTGATTCTTCTAAAGATTAATAAGCATGTCTCGTACTGTATTTTTTGTCTTGTGCTTCCAGAGCCTTTAGTCTTTTCAATATTTATGCATTAGAATATTGTCCAGGAGTTACCCTTGGAGTGACCAGCGTAATGCATTAACCACGCATTTCCATTCTGATTTCTTTCTGGTTATTGATTCAGGTTTGAAGAAGTGTTTTTTCTTATTATTTTAATTGCATTTGACAGATTTTCTGAAGGCTGCATTAGAGAATTATGTGAAAAATTTAGAAGTGCCAGTAAAAATTATTAGGATGGAACAACGGTCAGGACTGATCCGTGCTCGACTAAGAGGAGCAGCCGCTTCTAAGGGCCAGGTCATAACTTTCTTGGATGCACATTGTGAATGCACTTTAGGGTGGCTTGAGCCCCTGCTGGCAAGAATAAAGGAAGACAGGTAAGGACTTGAGATTTTATGTCCTACTTTGTGATAGAAATGCTGCTCAAGTTAAGGGTTTCATTATGAGCCTGTATTTTCAGTGTGCTTATGCCTTAGATTTAAAAACATGCTTTTAGGATAAGGCTAATCCATCAGGCCAAAGAGCATTTTTTATTTCTGCTTTAGATTTTAGATTTTGTATTTATTTCAATTTATGCCAAATATTTTTTTTAATTGTTTTTTTTTTATTTTAACATTGTTTTTACAGGGTTTCTGTCAGTGCTGGTAGAAATAGTTACTGTTAATACATTATCCCTTTTCTTCCATGGCATATATCCATGGAGGTCTTTTTGGACAGAACTAACCTGCAACTTTTTTGGTTCATGCATGGCTGCCTTCTGTACTCAGTCTGTCTTGTTTTCTACTGGTGAGCTCACAGGTAGCTGAAATTTACCCTCATCCAGTTTTCTAATATCATGATGAATCTTGCACCCATCTATTTAATGTGTGAGTGGATCTATAATCCCAAATAAGAGAAAAATCCACATTACAATCATATTTTATCATTGTTCTGCCAGCATTTTTCTTACCCTTATGACTTACGATGAGAAAACAACAGGGTGGAGGATGTGCATGTGTGGGTGTTCATGCTCATGCATGTACATATATAAGCTCTGCTTGTATACTTACACAGACATATCCAAAGCCAAAAAAGACCCTGTTTTTATCTATTTATAAACCATGTAGATGGACCACAGATAATCTCTGCAAAATGTGCACCATGAACAATAAATCAGAAGAACGGCAGGAATCCATTACTTCAGCAGCTGCTGGGATCAAAGATGGGTAGAGAGTCTGTTCATTTGGAGAATGATTGGTGATAGTGGGAAGGAGCATAACATTGTTAAAATAGGGATGTAGCCTTCACAACATTAATTGAGTTTATCATAGAATCATAGAATTGTAGGGCTGAAAGGGACCCCAAAGGATCATCGGGTCCAGTCCCTTGCATGAGCAGGAAAGACATCTGGGATCAGACAGTCCCAGCCAGGTGACCATCTAGTCTTCTCTTGAAGACCTCTAGGACAGATGATTGCACCACCTCTGACAGTCTAGTTGTAAAAACGTTTTTCCTAATGTTCAACCTGAAACGATATTCCAGGAGTTTGTGGCTGTTATTTCTTGTTTTCCCCCAGATACATATAATCTATACGTAAAAAGTGCTACTTATGTTATGAAAGGAACAGGGGCTGGATGTGGGGAGATATTAAGGATATGGGAAAGGAGACTGTGTACATGTCTGGGGAGAAACTAACTATGTTGGTTCAATTTTGCTGTTGGGGTGAGAAATATAGTTGAATTTGTGCATGTTTGGAGCTGAGGGGGTTTTGTGAATAGAAGAAGCAGGGGATAGAGGGTTTGTGTAGAAGCAGCTGTTTGTGGGAGGATGCAAGGAGGAGTCAGTGACATACCTTCCGAGAGCCACAACTGGGCGGTTCTGTGCCCTGGGTGGTAGTGGTGCTCGGGGCAGCAGCTGCAGCCAGGCTACTGGCAACAGAATGACACCCCAAACAGGACATCTATTTTTGTGCCTCCTTTCCTCCACCTAAGTCAGTGCCCATGGCTAGTGCCTTGTTTGCTCCCTGTTAGTAGCATATTTACATTTGCAGTTGCTTTGATGGTCTTCCCCTAGTATCATAAGACAGTGACCACATCGTTCTGGGGCATAACATCAATTGCAGCTGAACCAAACCAAATTAGTTTAACCAATAACCATTCCTTTTTAAGGTAAGGTTTGATTGTTGTTAGGGTAAAAACTGGAGAAAAAGAAAATAATACAAAAGAAAAATAAAAGGAAGCTGTTATATCCTTCTGGCTATAGCCTATTAGAATTACTTCTATTAACTGCATATAATAGTTTGTATGTACCTGTTGTTCAGGGATTTTTTGGAAAAAGTATGTTATTTTATATAGTGCTATTTTAATAGTTTCTTGTTCTATTATTTCATTAAGATTCTTCTATTTTATATATTTTTATTCTGTAACCTAAATTCTATGTCCCTTATGTAATAAAAAAAATTACAAGTTATAAAACTAATTAAAAATTGAGCATAGTAGGAAAAAAATCTCGAGGGAGACATAACTGCAATGAATAGCACCTTACAGAAAAGTTAAATCTTTGAAGTAGGGTGTGAGATCAGTTTGGCAACCCAGAAGCAAAACTGAGGGGTATTTCCACATAGTCTAATTACCCTCCTTCTCTTTAGCAAGGATTCAGTATTTCAGGAATGATTTTGTTATTCCACCCATCTACTAGCAAATACACATATCTTGTGTGTGAAGAAGTTTCTGAGTTTGTGGTTTGTGAACATGCGGAAGTTGGATAGAAAATAAATGAGTGATTTTGGTAATAACATTCTGGGCTATGTCAAGATGTACAAAAGCTCTTGAATAATACTTTAATAAGTGCAGAAATGAAAATTAAATTGTTTCAGTATTGATTTGTGAATTAGAAGGTGTGAGATTTTACTTCAGCACTGAAGTTCATGCTGGACAGCTGATATCCAAGTGAATTATGCTGAAGTTTATAGCGAACCTGCATCATCTCAGTGGATTTGAATGGAAACTGAGTAATCTTGTTTTGCCTGAGTTAGTCCTAAAGCCTGGTAGCTTCCACTTAAAATTTGAAAGTTGGGGTTTAACCTTGGAGTGAAACTTAGCGGGTGCAGGCCTGTGTAAATGGAAATGGGAAACAAGGTTTCCATAAGACTGACAGCTGGAATTGCATACAATTTATACAGTACAGTTACCAATATATATGAGCAGTTGTATGTTGATCTGAAGCTAGAAAGACTACATTAGAAAGCAGTGTTATAGCATATTAATAGGCCTTAACATTAAAATGTCTTATTAAAATGTAATACTTTTTTCTTACAGAAAAACTGTTGTCTGCCCAATCATTGATGTGATAAGCGATGATACTTTTGAATACATGGCTGGATCAGACATGACATATGGCGGGTTTAACTGGAAACTTAATTTTCGCTGGTACCCTGTTCCTCAGAGAGAGATGGACAGGCGGAAAGGAGACAGAACCTTGCCTGTAAGGTAAAGAGAATAAATGAGGAATACTTTGGTACTGAATTGTTATATAGTTATGAACGCTGTGATATTTTATTTGTATATAATTATATTTAATACCATTTTAGTGAAATTCTTGTTAGAATGTGTGCCCATCCAGAAAGCATAAACCTAGAATATATCTTCTAGATTTAAATTATTGGATTACCAATATGTGACCTATTCACAGTGCTGCAATATAGTTATCAGAGCTGAGCAAATGCTTTATTTTCTTTGTGAATATCAAATAAATATGAGTTTGCTTTTGATATGTTTCTATCCCTTTTGTATTCATTTTCTCCAGCTGTTTTAGTGAACAAGTTTACTAGCAACCACAACATGGAAACAGCCCAGCTTTAAGCACTTGTGGAGAGCAATGACTGAACTTGTAAAAATTTAAGTATTCTCCCAATAAACGTTATTCTCTTTAAAACTTATGATATTTGTAGTTAAGGAACAGAGTTGATAACTAAATTGTGTTCAGTCAGAACTAACCAACACTGCTCCAATTTCCCAGATCGCTGAACTGCTCATGAATGATCTGACAATCAGTCACAGAAAGTATTCAGTGAGTTATTTTAACAGACTTTCCAGACACAAATCATTTGCTTATAAAAAAAATTGTGAACAAAACCAAAAAAGGTGGCATTAGTTGAATAAATTATTTGCTCGGCTCTAATTGCTATAATGGTCCCCCTGTCTGGAAATGAAAGTATTCAAAAGTGGATGTAATTGTTTCAAACATGATTAATAGACATAACTAAAAAGGAACAAAAAAATCCCAGTCCAGTGCATTTCAGGGCAGTGTACAACAAGCAGATGGAGATAGCCAGCTCAGATGGCAACAGTTCACAATTCAGCTTTACGAAGTGTTTCCAGACAAGATAGTGGATGGGTAAAGGAAGTTTTTTTCATGGTTCATTATGTTTGAACAAGCAGAAATACATCCTCTTATGAACTTTAGAACAGGCGAAAGGCCTTGGATTTGAAATGATTGAATATCTTTCCAGTTGACAGTGCAATTCTCAGGAACCATCTTATTTCCATCTTATTAATATAAGGAAAAAGGAAAGTTTTTTCAACATTCTTGTTCAGGCTGATTTTAGAGTATAAAGGTTAGATACAGTAGAGCCACTGAGAGGAGAAGAGTCAAAAGGGGCAGGAAGTGTGTTTGTGTAGATTGTGCATTAGATCCCATTGTGTCTTTATCTGCACATGTGGAGGAGGCCTAAATCTTTGCAAGTCTCTGTCAGGGGCAGCTAGCTCCTCTTGGAGCTGATCCTAGTGACTGTTAGGACTGCTGCTTAGGTGCTGTAGTGTGTGCCAGTGATGGTTCCTTAAGAGAATGCTGCAGCAGAATAGAACAGAACAGTAGGGTATAAATTGACCAATGAGGACTCTAGATTTTGTTGTCATAAGCAATTCATTGCCACAAGCAGCAACAGTGTGTTTCGTATAGAGGTGGTCTACCCATGTCAGAAAAGTCATGTTGCCAATCTGGCAAGTAGTGTGTGTAGCCACCATATTGGAATCCAAGTCGGCTATCTTGAATTCACATTTGGTCAAAATTCAGCTCCCACTATGGTTAGAAAATTAATTCCAATGACAAAACCAACCTTGTATGAACCAAGGAGATCAATTCGTAATAGTTCTGTCCATGGTAGCCATGGATTCCAAGATGGCTGCCACAAACATACATGATTAGATACCCAGAAGGTTTGCAAAATTGCTGCGTCAACTCAGTTCTAGATATAGATTACCTCAACATGAAAAACTCCAATAGAGATTGTCAACAAGAGACTCACCCTTATTGCCCTTAAGCAAATGTTGCAATGCAGTCACATTAGTGAACAAAGTGTGTGAAGCAGTCAGATGCACAATCAGGACAGTGTATCGCATGGTTATCACTACCGTGTGTGTGCATGCTTGAATACTTGTACAAAATTTCACATCCAGTTGAATTTCTAATTTGACAGGGAAATTAAAATCTCCCTTTCAAAGCAAAACTTTCCATATTTTGTGTCCCATTCTCCTGTTCTCCCTGCCATGGGAAAACAAGTTGACTTTTGTAGCTTACTCCGATGCTCACTTGATCTGGGCTCTAGTGGACCAAGGAAAGTGAGTGATAGCAGCAAAGGACATCTTCCCATTAATTACTTGCATTCAAGCTAACAATGTTTAATTCAGACACCTCAGATGAGGATAGCTGCCTTGATATCACAGGTCTTTCTCTCAGAACAGAAAGGTAGTCTTTCTTGGAATGCTTATCCTCCTCATCCTGTCCTTCTTTCCTACCTCAAAACCAGCACCTGAAGTTTCATTTGGAAATCAGATGGCATCTAAAGCAAGTACTGAGTATAATTAGTTTCCTGCAGGAAACAGTATTTAATAAGCGATCTGCTGCATTCAGGGCTATCTGCTGTTTGGAGTGGTTTTAAGCAATAGCATCAGACTTCATTGCAGTAATTGAGTGCTGGTGTCAAAAGGTGTGGACCCAGTAACATTTGGAGCCCTTTTGGTAGGGGGATATTTAAAAGGGCATCACCTAACATTTACTAATGGTTATTAGTGAAGGAACTGAGAGTGATTCCAATGCAGCAAACTCCCTCCAACTTTAACGCTCCTTCCTCTAGTGTTAAAGTTGGAGGTGGGTTTCTGCATTTGAATCTTCTCAGCTCCTTCATATATAACAGCCAGAATATACCAGGTACTGCCCTTTAAAACATTTCCCATTTGAAAGGGCTCCTTTGTTCACAGGGAAAGATGTGGTAGCAAGTTCTCAAACAAATGAAGAGCATGTAAAATTCTAGCCACACTTAAAATGGGTTGGCACCCATATCTATCTGATATCCAAACACATTTGGGGATCCAGAAAAAAAAAAAGGAAACATGAGCAAGAAATTTCTAGTTCTTGCTTTCCCCTTTCTATAAGAAATATTTCAACCTCACCTGGATTTTGGAGTATGTCTGCATGTATGCATACATCTTGATCTAGTCTGTTTCTAGATAATGACCATTGACTTTCAGCTTTGCTTATGTATATGTAATATAATCATCGCACCTAACTTCTTCTTTTCATTACGTTGAAAGTCAGTGGAGTTGTTTGGGTGTACTTGTGAGAGAGATTTTACACAAAGCATTTAGTATCCACTTTAAGTTAATTGCAACATGGCTACCTTTTCCTTTTATATTTAAGGTAAGACATACAGGATACAAATTGGTTTGTAATGACCATTATTGTATTTAGTAAGAAAAGATCTGCAGAATTCACTCATGAGAAATCACTCAGTTCACTCATGAAGGGAACAGTTGCTGCAGAATTCAGTCATCATATGCTTTATATGTGCTGTCCATTACTTTTAATGAAAAGTCAAAAAAAACAAAAAAAGGCTGCTTTTCCAATAAAATTTATTTGGTTCTTTTTCTTTTCTAGTAGAAATAAGAGCCAGTTTATTTGGTTTGTTTGCCCAAGTGATTAAAAGAAGCTGGCTTCCTTATCATTTAATTTTGTGAAATGATTAGGGAGTTAAAGCAGCAGAAGTATCTTCTTTTGTTGGTTTCTCGAATTTATAGGGAAAGTTTAATTTATTCATTTTCTGTGGTGAAGTCTCCAAGTAATTGTCATCTTATACAGTTGTAAAGATAACTTTCATACTACAATGTATTTCTGTAAAAAGCAGATCTAATAGTTTCCTTATCATTTCTGAAGTGAGCTGAATAAAAGAAAAGAGACCTAATAAAAGCTCTAATTCTGTATAAAAAGTGTTGGGTAGTATATTACAAACAAAGATTCAACGTGCAGTTATAGCACACTTGAAATATCCTGTCTTAATTTATATATATAAATATAAAGTCCTGTTCTCGTTCTTCACAAATTTGACCCTATCATTTTGATCCCTTATTATTTTTACTTCCTTTCCTAGGTACAATCATGTCATCTTTCTTCTTCCCCAGGGAGGTAGTCTTTCTCTCTCTTTAGATTTTTATAAATTCACATGTCACAATGGTATCTGAGCCCCTCCAACAACACTTTTCTTTTAAATAGTATCTTTAACTCTCAGCATTTTATGAAGGTGGATAATGTCTCCAATCTGGATACGTGACCTTCCCAAGCTCACAACACATCATAAAATAGCATCTGGCTCAATTTACCCATTTTTCTGAACACAAAACCTTGGATTTTGCTACCTTTCTGTGCATGACTCCTATATTTTCTCTATAACTCCTTCAGTTAGGATGTCAGGGTGGAATTACAGGTTTGTGTTAAGTACAGATAAACCAATGTGGATGATAATGGGTGCATCTACACCCAGAGCTTTTGCTTTGGAGTTTTTTGTTCCCAGGCATACCATTTGAACGTGTGCCTGGGACCTATTAACTCTGGAGCAATCAGATTTGGAGTTTGTTCATGCATAGCACATGGAGTCTGGTTGGAGCAGCTGTGGCTGGAACGGGAACCTAGAAGTAAGCCTGCAAGTCTGGGGCTGCTTCAGCTAAGCTTAATGTGCTGCAGAGGGGCTAGCTGGGGCACAGCGGTGTTTCAGTGTGGGAAAAGCCAGTAGGCCTGTGTGAAGCAGCAAATATTAAATTCAGATTCAGCTGATTTGGAGGGACAGTGATTTGATTTGGTGATTCGATTCACTGCCCCAGTTTGATTCGGCCGAATCAGATTTGGAGATTTGGCAATTTGGCCATAAACTATAATGGGGAATCACTAAAATACCTATAGTTTTGTCATTTGTTTGCAAATTTGGATTAAAACAGCAGCCCCTTCTGAGGTCATGAAGCCTGCCAGGATTCAAAGAGATAGGTGCCGGGGTTTCTGTGAAAGTGCCCCTCAAACTGTTGAAAGCAAAACTCATGTCATGTTTGTGTGTTAAGGCAGAGCAGGATGAAAACAGCAGGGATGGTAGCCCCTTTTGAGGTCCTGAAGTATGCCAGGTTTCAAGGAGATAAGTGCAGGGGCTTCTGTGAAAGTGTACCTCAGACTGTTGAAAGCAAAACTTGTGTCACTTGTGTGTGTTGACTGGGTTTTTGGTTGTAGCTGTGTTGGTCTAAGGAACAGGCAGACAAGGCTTTTTGAGTAGATGTGATATCTTTTAGTAGACCAACTGAATGGTTTGAGAAATGTATGTTAGCAAGCTTTCGGGTTTAAAAACTCTTTGTCAGGCTGAGGAAGCATCTAGAGTTGGTGTGTGTGCTGTTCCTGGATGGAATGAATAGTAAAGAAGCTGGAGGCTAGTATGCAGGCAAGAAAGCCATTCAGTGAAAATATAAATGGAGGTGTTATGGGGTGAGAGACAGGTTGGGAGGGATGTAGCAGGTAAAAGTGGAGAGGAACCTGGGAGTCAGATGTCAGGCAGATTATAGTAGGCATCATAAATCCAATGTTTATACTGAGTCCATGAGTTTTTGTATCCAGTAGACTTATGAAGTAAAGTTTGTAGGCTTGTCTACAACATCTGTTTTGTAAATTCAAACAAGCACCAAGCCTCGGTAACCGAATCAGCAAAAGGAAACGTCCTACAGCCCAAAACACACCGAATGGATCCAGACCATGCCATGACAAGAAATGCAAAACCTGTCAACATATCTCCAGTACCCCCAAAATTACTACACCCCACAGCAGAACCATCAGCATTCCTATATCTTACAGCTGCACCTGCAGAAATGTAACGTAGCTCATCCAGTGCACCAAATGCCCTGATGGAAAATACATAGGAGAGACCAAGCAATAACTGCGCACCAGGATGAATACACACCAGACATCTATTAAAGACAAAAACACCCAGTGGGGGCACACTTCTCACAAGCAAACCACTCTCTCACCAATCTCTCAGCCCTGATTCTCAAATGGAATTTACAAAACACTTTTCACAGATGAGCCTACGACCTTCACTTCATCAACATCCTATAAACAAAAACTCATGGACTCAGTATAGACATTGGATTTGACACACTGTAACCTGCCTAACATCTGACTCCCGAGGTACCTCCCCACTTTTACCTGTTGCATCCCCCTTCCCCACTCCCTTCCAGCCTGTCTCTCACCCCCTGACACTTCAATTTACATTTTCACTGACTGGCTTTCTTGCATGCAGACCAGTCTCTGGCTTCTTTACTATTCATTCCATCCAGGAAGAGCACACACACTGACTGCAGATGCTTCCTCAGCTTGACAAAGGGGGCCGAATCTTCTCCGAATTGAATTGACTACCGAAGTTAGTCACAGCCCTACTAGCCAGCAGGCAGCCCCTGCACTGAAGTATCCTTGTGCCCCATCCACCTGGGTTAGTGTCTCCATGTACACCAGTGTGCATGAAAAAAAACCTCTGCAGCAGGTTAGTATTTGTAAATACAAGTACTACCCTACTGTGGAGTTTATTAATTTCCTGTGCTGTGATAGGGGTGCACGTGTAGATAATGAGACATTTATTGTGGAGCTAATTAGTCAGCTCCACAGTAAACGTCTCATGTAGATGTGCTTATTAGGCACATATGAAATCTAGAACCAGATTTCAGCATTCAACCAGAATTTGAACAGAAATGAATCTGACATTTTTCTAAAGTTCCTAAAAATGTGACTTGAATTTGTCTTGTGTTTATTATCTTTTCTTTCATTGATTTTATTCAGTAGTAAAAGGAACAGGAGAGTGAGAGGAAGAAAAGTCAGTGTGACTGAAACTAGGATTGATGAGTTGAAAAGGGTAATAAACTTGTCAGGGATATACATTCTCTAAGTAATAAACGTATTAGGGAAAAGTGAAACAAATCAACTACAAGGTTCCATCCTTAATATTTTTCTTATTTTTTAAATAGTCTTTGTCAAGGAGTGGCCTCTTGGGGAATGCTTGTGCATGACCACCATCACCTTGCCTGGTCTAACAGGGGTGGCTTCTAGAGAGGCGAAGAGCCCAGGCACCCTTCCAACTCTAGGTATCCTGGTCTTTTGGTTGCTCATCCTTGTGGTTCTTTGTGGCCACACTCAAAGACCTAGTATCTAGCTCTGCTCCTGAGAGAGGGACTTGTTGCGGGGGGACTCACAGGAACACAACGTTCCAAGCATCACAGTAGACCATCTCCTCAGTAAAGATATTAGCTGGGCGGCCTTTGATTCTGTAAAAGGTTCTCTGCCCCCTTTGAAGGAGTTAAGCAGTCCCTCTGACCCTGATCCAGGCTGCACAGCCCTAAGCACCCCCAGCAATACTCAGCTGCTCCCTTTCCAGTTCCCCAAGGCTCCTCAACTTGTTTCAGTCTCCAGACTGTTCTGGCCATTGTTCTGCTTTCCCCAGTCTGCTCTATTGTCATGTTCATTTCCCCCTGGGTATGGTGTCATCTCACCTTTATCGATATTTCTTGATGCTAAAAGTCCATCTTATCTTGTCGTGCACTTACTCAGACCTGCCACTTAACTGTCCATTCTCTGTACACAGGCTGTTGAGATAAACTGAGTCACACAATAATATAACAACCTGAACAGAGAAACATCACAATAAAACTTGTAGTCCATCACAGTCTTGCAAACTTTTTATATACTGAAGAACCTCCTGTATATCTTTGAGTAAATTCATTCCTACTTCAGTCAGTTTGCCAACATATCGGCGTGCCTAAAAAAACAGAATACTGTCTGTGCCCAAAGCAGTTTAAAAACATTTTGTTGTTTGATATCCACAGTATAAAATATATCAATTTTTTTGTGCTGTGCCTCTGCTGGATACTGCCATGTTTGTCCTTCACTATTGAAAATTTAAAACACTCTATAGTAATATTTATTTAGATGTTCTAGAAGCTTTAGCTTTCTTCTATTTTGGAACTTTTGTTTTCTTCCTAAATATCTTGTTCCTATATAAACTCCTGTGAAAAAATTTAAAAAGGGATTAAATGTATACAGTAAATAAAGATCATACCTCTAGGCCAGGGGCGGGCAATTATTTGGGCCCACGGGCCAAATAGGCAGTTCTGGGTAGCTGCTGGGGGCCAGTCAGCACCCCCCACACCCTCACAACAACCTGGAGCCTATGCTTCCTGCGGATCCTCCCTGATGCTGCCAACAGTGCATAGCCTCAGCCCTGACCTTGTCCCTCCCCACATCTACTCCAGATTTGCTCCAGCCAAAGTGGACCAGCTGAAATCTGCATGCACAGCCCCAACCCTAGCCCACCCTGCACCTACTCCAGACTGTTTGCCCATGCTAAGCAGCAGCAGCAGCCAGGCAAAAGCTGTTGCTTTGTGTGGGGGAAAAGTGACCCCTCCCCCTCACTGCTGCCAGGTCCTTCTTGCTGCAGCCGCCTGGAGCCCATGCCCAAGCTGCCCTGCAGCTTCTATACACCACTGTCACCACCTCCACCAGACTGCCCAGCCAGGACAGTGGTGGCATTGCAGGTCCGGCAGCAGTGAAAGGGAGGGACAATTTTCCCCCATGACGAGCAGCAGCTTCTGCCCAGCTGTTACCGCTGCTGCTGCTACTCAAAATGGGTAAGCAGTCCAAAGCAGGCATGAGGTGGGCTAGAGTCGGGCCTGTGGTCATGGGTTCTGGCTGGTTCTCTCTTCCAGGCAGAGTCTAGAGAGGGTGTGGGGTGTGCTGTGTACACAGGTCCATACTAGTACCATGGGGCTGGGGCCAGCAGTGGCAACAGCCAGAAGGAGCAAATGCTGTTTGGTCTGTCTAGAATCCAGCTAAGGAGCCACCCCAACCCCACTGAATGCCCAGGAGGTGGTGGGATGCCCCTTGGGCCAGATGGCACCTGGGTCAGGAGGAACCAAGGAACCTGCCTCAGGCAAAAGTCCACCTGCGAGCTGTATTTTGCCCACCCCTGCTCCAGGCTCCAGACCTAGCAACTAACTGAACTATGGTACTAGTAGGAATTCATATAAATAACGTATTTCTTCCAGAATATATTCATAATATATTTATTCTAAAGTAATGTCACCAGCATTCAGTATCAATCTATCAGTGTGCAGTATTTTGCCATGTTTTATTTCTGATTTAAGATGCCTATTATTGCTTGCCATGTGCTTCCATTTTTGTGATGTCAAAATAGTAATTGGAACTGCTTCTGGTTTTCTGTATGTTAGCTTCTTGCACATTATAGTGTATTTCACACTTTGTCTCATTAAACCCTAGCTTCTGTTCTAGAGGGACCACATCTAAAAGAAGAAAGGGTGATATATATTTTTAATTTGTATTTATTTATTTATTAGGCTATTGTGAATCTGTCAGACAGATGCTAATTAATGCAAGCCATCATTTCTTGTTTTGTGGACTTGCTAGTAAGTGGGCTTAGACCATTAACCCAAATTTTATACACTCTGAACCTAAACAGCCAATGGATGTAATAAACTATTGATCATGCTGACCAGGGCTACAACTGAATTCATAACCTAGGAGCACAGGGCTTTATGTCTTATTTATAATTCTCAGGACCATAAAACTGTTCTTGTCCACTCAAGGCATTTTTTCATTGCTTGAATATGTTTCAAATATTTTATCAGAGTATAAAAATATGTAGCCCCTCATTGTCAGAAGTAGAATGCTTGGAACTGCACTTAAATAAAAGTATAGAAATTACAGGCTGGAGAAAAGTGTATTGAGCATTATACCATCTCTGTGCTATACAAATTTCAAGCTGTCTTAGGGTTTGAGGAAGCTCTCAGAAAAACTGGAGAGCAGAGGCACAGGAGGGCAGCGCTGGCTTGCATGGTGCCAATGCCAGCAGTACAGTCAGCCACCGCTGCAGTTGGTGACTAGCTGACTATATTTGTGGCTCTGCCTTCATCCTCCACCCTGCCCTGCCGCATTCAAGAAACACCTGAAGGTGCTGCCCTGGACATTCCTCTCAATTATACTGGAGAGCCGTAGGGGCTGTCTTAAATTATGTTTAAGTACATTATTGGCCAAAGTAATGCCTGGGATTTCTTCAGCACCTGCCTGTACTGTTCATTCCCAGAGCGTCCCACAGTTCAGTGCCTTATCTTGTGAGGGGCTTATTTGAAAGCAGTCCTGCAACAGCCTTCAGCAGTTCCTGTCCTATGGCAATTCCCTTGTAACAAGATAGTAGGCTTTGAGAGTCCTCAAACAAGAGACGGAAGTAAAGAGACTGAACCTGAGATGAAAATTTTGCCTAATATGTTGGCAAAAGTTGCAGAAATAAAAAATACTCAGCTCCAAAACAAAACTAGAACCCCCCCCCCCAAACTACCTTAGTCTTTAGTATCTAAGATTCATCACACAAAAAATCACTAGGAGTCATATGCTAGTAACAAATTTCAACAACGAAGGAACCCTTACTTTCTCTTATGAGTATTTTAGTTGTTTTTACAATGACATCTGCAGTGTTCTTTGTTTATGTGGCACTTGAACAATTTTTATAGTAGATAATGGTTTTGGCTCTTATGTTTTATTTATTTAAAAACTTTTACTATTGATGAAAATATATTTTATGGTAGAATTGTATGGTATTTAGTAATTTCAGTTTCTAAAAATGTAAGGAAGCACTCTTTATGTTAGATATGCAACTCCATCAAAATTCAAAGGAAACTTTAGGCAGCCTTGTCTGAGAGTGCTGCTGAGGCTTAGGGGTCTGATTTTCCAAGCATCAGCTTATTGGGCCTGACAGCTTGACCTGACTAGGTCATATTAGCAGGGTACATCCTCTATCTTGCCCACCACATTTTGATCTTTAGATAAGAAGGGAGGACTTTGATGGTATTCACCTGCACCTGCAAGCATCACATTGTTCCCCAGGGCTCTGCCTCCCCTTGCACCCAATCTTATAGTCCGATCGGGTCAAGTGCCATCAGATAGTTAGATGGCTCCATCCTCACAAGTGGTCTTTTTTCTCAAAAATTGGTAGCCCACTTTAAAACAGTTCAGTGGGCTCTCACCATTATGCCCATCAGGGTTAGTCCATTAAATTCTTACTTTTCCTTGTCAGGCATCACTTTGCCCCATTGGTGACGCACCCTACACCTGTGGGAATGGACTCATAGTTTGTTGTCTTGATTCATCTAGTGAAGCATTTGTCATCTCTCGACACTCCCGCTCCAAGCCAGCAATTCCCTGGTGTTATGCCTCTGGTCCCACAATGGCAAAGCTCCTCCAAGCCTCAAGTTAGAAGAGCAAAACACTGTTCTTCCCTTTTTGCTTCTTCCAGGGCACGTTCCAGTCAGGGCTGGCTGTCCTTCAGCCATGCTCCCTGGCTTGTGCTCCCTCTTCCTCAGCCAGCATGGGGCACATCTTTATGCCGTCTTTATGCCGCGTTCAGCGGTGCACCAGCCAACCCAAATCCAGCATGAGCTGATGAAGTGCAGCAGGTGCGGTGCCAGGGATTTCCTGGATCGTGCCGCTGGCATTTCTTTGGGTAAGTTTTTGCTCTTGGAGGGAGCGTCTTCAGTTTATTCCATCCCCGGGGGGCGGAGGTGGGGGAGATGAGATTGCCCTAGGGGGATTCATGACCCTAGTAAAGTACCCTGCTATGACAGAAACTTATGCTTCAAAGCAAAAGGCTGTTGAATCAGGCAAGAATATCTTGGTTTATCATTCAGTCTTTCCTGGAAAAAAAAGCAAATGAAAAAGAAAATGAATACTTCACATAATTTCAGTGCAAAACCACAGGGTCTAATATTGCAACTAGTGCAGACATGGAGCTGTACATATGAGAAATCAATGGGACTACTCACACACAATGTTTGCAGAATAAGACTCAGAAATTGGTTTGTGTTTGTTCATGTAATGTGGGACAGAGTTTTACTAAAAATATTTGTAAATCTTGATGAACACTTTGATGAATCAAGTCCATGTTCAGATATGGGGAAGTCCCTGTTCCCCTGAGCACTGCCAGGAGTGACCAGGAATAACGGCCACAAGCTGGCAGAGGGTAGATTTAGGCTAGACATCAGGAGGCGCTACTTCACTGTCAGGGTGGCTAGCATCTGGAACCAACTTCCAAGAGAAGTGGTGCAGGCTCCCACCCTGGGGGTCTTTAAGAGGAGGTTAGATGCACATCTTGCTGGGGTCATTTGACCCCAGTACTCTTTCCTGCCATGGCAGGGGGTTGGACTAGATGATCTACTCAGGTCCTTCCGACTTAGAAACTATGAAACTATATGCAGGGAGACCTAATAAGCAATATATGGCTTTGTTTCATTGTAGAGATTTCACATAGCTGTATTTTACAGATATTTCTCATTACCTATTAATATAAATGCCACTTCAATCTGTTATATTGAATACGTTGCTGTCTGATGCAATACAAGTATGTGGAAAAATGCATAACAATTGCAGCAATTTTTATTTTTCCTGTGCTTGATGATAGTTACCTTTTGAAATATCATATAGCTGAATGCCTCAGTCAGGTAGAAGGCTGTAGCCACAAAATCATTACCATCTGTTCAACTTTATTACTGTTCCTCATTATAGCTCCAGGGGTCAGTGATATTGCTCATGGCAGAAATCTAGCAAGATTGAGGGCAGTAAAGCAGCTTTGAGACCTAGGAAGGTTTAGCTGTGTCCACATGACAGACAGTTAATTATCTGAGCTTATAATGCTTAGAGTATAGGAGACAAAACAGAAATGAAGTGTAGGTAAATTCATTGATCTAGTGTTACTTGGTTGCTATTCACTGATTTACTTTCTTATTAGAAATTTTGATAGTAAACCCTGGTAGAAGAAGAAAATATTATGTCACAGGGCAAACGCTTCCATTTGTTAAATATGTTACTAAGTTTTAGTTTTTAATGGCATTACTATGTTTAATGTTGTTGTAAGTTATGGATACTCTGTATGTAACACAATACATATATGCACACACATTTTTATAATGTAGTTATTTTATGCAGAATGTGTACATACATACATACATGCTTGTGCACATGTGGGCAGACACCCTACAGACACATTTGTACAATACATACACTTGCATAATATATATGTCATTGTAGCTATAGGAGTGGTTCTTAACCCTGTTTAGGCTCATGGCATTCCTTGTTAGACTCGAGGCACCCATGGCAAATGCCAGCTCTTTGTGTTCACTCATTTTTTGACTACAGAAAAATAATAGAGACATTCTTCCATTGCAAAGAACTTAGAAAGACCACAAGTTAGAATGTTTTTGACACTGAATTCCTATTTGAAAACTTAGGATTTATCTTGAGAATAATGTGTGGGTGTTTGCACACCTAACAGTGCTAATATTATGTGGTCCTCTGCATCACGCTTAGAAGTATCTCAAGATGCTTGAGAATCTCTAATCTACAGATTTCTGGGAAAAGTTGTAGCGGTATAGCTTTAACAATGGCCAGAGTGATGATTTACACAGCAGCCACCTTTCTTTGTCAGGAAGGCAGTAATAAATAGCTGGTTATTGTCATCTAGTACCCCCATTATTAAACAATACTGGAGCTGAGCTGGTGCTAAGCCAATAGTGAACAGGTCCTTAGTTTGCCACACACATGCCTGTTTTACAAGTATTTGTGTTTATAAATGCATGTAAGTAAAGCGGAATGATGGGAAATTAAATATTTTCCTTATATCTTTGAATTAATTCTCTTGAGCTTTGTGAATGTTTTTTTGGTTTGTTTTCTAATGTTCTAGCAATCCAATTATTAGTGCATGCATAAAACCCACAGCAGTGCTGTGTTCATGAGGACTCATAAAAACTGAATTTTAAATTCATACTTGCAAGTGTTTTCACTTCTCATTCATTCAGGGAACAGAAGCCAATGACTTAACTGACCAATGGCAAGTAAGGAACAAAGTACAAAATTTTAACATTGAATATCAAAGTATTCATGACTTTCATAAGCAATACACAAATTAGAACAAAATTCATTAAATAAATAAGTTAATTATTGTGAAGTATTCAGTTGCAGAGTTGGGTATATTCAGTAGTGATTTGTGTGTTTGTATGTGTGTATAAACATGTGCTAGCTAATGTACTGCAGGGTAAGATCAACTTTAAGACAGCCTGCTATTCCTCTCACTGTTGCCCATCCACCTACACAACAGTGAGCTATGTATCCACATCGATGGGTACTCTCCCATGGTGTAATGCAACCTACAGGAAGCCAAGACAGAGTAGTAATTTCCACCCTGGACTTTCTTGTTACCTAATATACTATAATGGCAGGCCATAATCCTGTTCTGATTAATTTACGAATCACTTAAAATGTGGTGGAGGGTAATTATTCTGCAGGACGAATTAAACAGCCTAAGAGGCCTACTCTGAAAACACTTGTGAATAGATAGGGCTGTGTGACATGGGCCATATTTGATTCAGATTCAGCCCGAATCGGGAACAGTGATTCGATTAGTTGATTCAGATCACTGTCCCAATTTGATTCGGCTGAATCTGAAGATTCAGTGCTAATTCAGAGAATCAGCAATTTGGCCATAGACACAGGTTTAAATGCTTTTTCTACATACCTTGAGGTACCAGGCATGGCTTGTGAATGCTGCAATGGTGGAGTGGATGGAGCGTCCCACAGGAGCATGGGGGGGCCTCCCCACATGCTTGGTGGTGGACCCAGAAGTGGGCCAGAAGTACTTCCGGGCCCACTGCCAAGCATATGGGGAACCACCCCCACGCACCTCCCCCTTGGCTTAGCAATCAGCCACAGGGGGACCGTAGGCCCCCACACACACACCCAGGAGGCACCAGTCGCTGAGCCAGGGCACGTGGGGAGGGTCCCCTGTGTGCTCCACGGATGACCCAGAAGTGGACTGGAAGTGTTTCTAGTTCACTTCTGGGTCACCCGCTGAGCATGCTGGGGAGTCCCCTCCCTCCCCCTGCACTCCTGTGGGATGTTCCATCTGCCTCATCATCGCAGCATTTGTGAACTGCCTGGTACCTTGAGGTATGTAGAAGAAACATTTAAAGCCGAATCGGGCGGAAATCTCTGCCGAGTTAAATCAGCAACCAAAGCTTCACACAGCTGTAGTGATTATGACTGCAGTTTGTAGATCCAGGTTTTCAGGAGCAGGCTGTGTCCTAAATCAATTCATAGAATTTCTACCCTTAGATGTGTCTCAGTCTTTAGGCTTCAAGCATTATACGTACCCCATCGCTTTATGTTTATACAATCATGTCTGTCCTTATTTTTATGCAAAAAAAGCTCATAGCTGAGTGCCTGTGAATCTCAAATGCAGTACTGTTACTGTAAGATGTGTTTATGTTATATTAAATAACTATTTGATGTTTACTGCAGTTAAAAAGTATAATAAATAGTTGTAGGAAAATAGGACAGCCTGACTCATAGGGAACTTGCACTCTGACTGGATTTGCCTGTTGTAAAGTTTTATAATCCTGTTAAGAGAGATTATGCCTGGTAATTTTATGAACAGTTAATCTCTGTAAGGGCAGAGCTAAAGGAATTCAACTCTCTTCATTATGCATTTCAGATTGGATTTAAACTACTATGCAGATGCAAAAGGCCAATATGGTATCCACTTAACCATATGATACACTTATACATCTATTTTAATACAAGTTTTACATACGGGATGTAATTCTGCAGTCCATACTAAGTCCCACCGGCTTCTGTAGGAGTTTTGCCTAAATCAGAACTGCAGTGTGGCATATAATGGGAGTGAGGGAGTAGAGCTGTAAAATTCTAAACCGTGTTATTATTTATTTTGTGTGTTTTAGTTATTGTACGTAGAGTATCTTTTTATATTCAAAATGTCTGGGGAGATGTATGCTGTAGTATCACTTATTAAATACCACAGTATCTTTCAAAAGGTATTTTTCTTTTTCTTTCTTTTCTTCTTTTTCTTTCTTTCTTTCTTTTTTTTCTGTTTGTTTTCAACTAGGACCCCTACTATGGCTGGTGGCCTATTTTCTATTGACAGAAACTACTTTGAAGAGATAGGAACTTACGATGCAGGAATGGATATCTGGGGTGGAGAGAATCTTGAAATGTCTTTTAGGGTAATTGCCGTTTTACTTCATTTTCTGACAACAAACACAGTTATACTGTAATAGTTTGTGCCTTGCAGATAGGGGACATTTGTTATAGATAAAATGCAATTTATGAATTAACTTAAATTTTTAATAAAGTTAGGGATGGCTGAATGTAGTGCTTTCAGGGCTCCTTTTTAACTGCATGAGATATGTTATCACTGTTTTCGGAGTTTTTCAGGCAATATTTTTGAGGTATTACATTGGTTTTTCTATACACACACACACACACACACACTTTTATAGAAACAGTAGGAATGTCAGCTGACATAAATGAGGTGTCAAAGAATGCAGCATTGAAAACCCAATGGAAGCTTCCAAATGTGTATGCCGTCATGAATATGAAAGTTATAACTGCAATTTTGATTCTGTTTTACATATGAAAGGCAAGGTCTCAAAGGAATTTAATATCCTGAAGCAAAGTGGCTTAATTTCTGTCTGTAACAGGTTTTTCTTCACAACAATAACAACATCTCTTTGAATGAAATGCATTTATTTAGTAAATGACCTTTTGAAATATGAGAACATTGGAAAATTAAACCTTTGATAAATAAATGATTAGGGAAGATGTGAAAAATGACTTTTAATATCAACTGATACATTTTAATCTTTACAAAGCAAAGGAATGTGCAAAATAAAATTCAGTATATCCCTTTACTACCCATAAAACATTAACATTGTGTCAAGCAAACGCTATTACTATTTCCATAAGAAATAAGTTTACACTTTTTGGTAACATTTTAATACCATGATCTCTGAAGCTCACATTTTTGACCAGATTTTCCTGAGCTTGTTTTGCCATGGGTGTTTTCACTTTAAAGTGTCAATAACAACTGTACAGGGATGTGGGTGGGTGTGTGTGTGAAGTTCACTTCCATTGAGTGTTAAAGTAAATGAACATTCATGATCATTAACAAGCTGTTTTAACTCCAAATTATAGGCACCTTAGGCACTTTAAAACCAAAATTGGTGGGTTCCTATACACAAGTGTGCAGGCTGCTCTGACATGCTGGAATTCTAGCACCTTGGATCAGACTCGATTGAGTCTGCTGGAGCATGGCAATTGCTGCACTCCAGCTGCTTCTTGCATTGAATGAGCTTTAATTCAAGTGCCCCACTGGTATTTTTAAGTGCAAGGATGCTGATACACGAGATGCTGCCACGCTTTAATTAGAGTGGTCCCCCTTTAGAAGTATGACACAACTGAAACTGAGAATTAATTAAAAGGATATAATTATAACAAAGCATTCATAAATTCTACTCAACTTCAATAGGGCCAGGATTTGACTCTTTGGCTAAGTGCAGATATTTGGGAAGGTTTGGGGGAGGCTAGATTGGATTAAAAATGGCCACCTGATCTAACTTAGTTCTCCCCCTGCAGACCTTATACTTAGACCTGGTCTCAGTGTTCAGAAATCAATCTAAAGCCACAACAGTACAGAAGTTCTCTGTACACAGATGACTCTAAAAATGGTGGAACCTGATCTAAGATAGACCTGGATTGATGTACGCTCAAACTTAATTGATCTAGGTTAGACCAGTGCATGGAACTTCCGTACATTTATCTGTGCAGCCCCAGGATGAGAAAACCCAGACACTAACCCCAGTTTCAGGGCTACACTTTTCATACCTGCCCCTCTGGCACTGGGCTATTTTTATCCTTCTGCCCCATAACCGCCCCCTCCCCAGTGGGCCAGTAAGGCTCCCTCCCTTTTCCCCATCCTGTCCACGAGGGGCCAGCAGAGGAGATTATGCTTAGGGGCAACCAACATGGGTTCATTAGAGGCAAGCCCTGTCAGACCAAACTGGTAGCCTTCTATGACCAGGTCACAAAATCCTTAGACGCAGG
>NW_017728949.1:80568090-80582198 GCF_001723895.1 Crocodylus porosus
GCAGTTGGAGTACTGTGTCCAGTTCTGGGTGCCGCACTTCAAGAGGGATGTGGACAACATGGAGAGGGTCCAGAGGAGGGCCACCCACATGATGAGGGGGCAGCAGGGCAGGCCCTACGAGGAGAGGCAATGGGACCTGAACCTATTCAGCCTCCACAAGAGAAGGCTGAGGGGGGATCTAGTGGCCGTTTACAAACTAGTCAGCAGGCATTGGGGGAGTCCCTGTTCCCCTGAGTGCTACCAGGAGTGACTAGAAATAACAGTCACAAGCTGGCAGAGGGTAGATTCAGACTAGACATCAGGAGGTGCTACTTCACTGTCAGGGTGGCTAGGATCTGAAACCAACTTCCAAGAGAAGTGGTGCTGGCTCCTACTCTGGGGGTCTTTAAGAGGAGGCTGGATGAAAACTTTGCCGGGGTCGTTTGACCCCAGTACTCTTTCCTGCCATGGCAAGGGGTTAAACGTAATGATGTGCTCAGGTCCCTTCCGGCCCTACCAACTATGAAACTGTGAGGCTGCTCTGGGTACCAGATTTATCAGCATTTGCAGCTGCTAGGACCCAAATAAGTAAGTATCTGTGGGGGAGGGGTGGGAGGGATCAGAGTGTAGGTTCACTGTGGGGATCAGCGGGCTAAAAATAGCCCTTGATCCCCCCCCCAAACCTTTCCAAACTCCACCAACCCCCTGCAGACCCCACCTGCCCATACCAATCACTCCCACAGAACCTGCTTGCCCTCCCCAGTCCTTTCTGCAGATCCTGCTTTCCCCTTGACTCTTCTATAGATGCTGCCTGACCCCCAACCCCAGTTGCTCCCATGGATGCCATCTACTTCCCGCCCCCCCATCCCTCCAGCGCACCCTCGTTAATCCCGTTAATCCCCAGCATCCCAATTTACCTTAGATTGGGTGGCCATTTTTAACATGATCTAACCTCCCTTTAACCTCCGTGAATGTCTTCACTTAATGAGTGTACAGTATTTAAGTATGCAGTGTCACTGGATCAGAAAGTATTTCCTTTCTTGAAGAGCACAGTATTTGTTCATGTTATTTTTTCCCCTTTGAGTATTTTCTTTGCAGTCAAATCCTGAGGCCCTTTTTCAGTTTGTATATGCCTCCTATTTAGGGAAGTCAATAAGAATGTATCTAAGTAAGGATTAAAGTGAAGACCTCAATAAGTGGTCCTTATTGTGTAAGCTTTGTAGGGATATTTTGAGATACTGAATTTCAAGTTCAGGTTAAAAATGTAACACCAAAATACATGAAAAAGCTTTAATAAAGAATTTTTTAATAAAAATGTTAATGATAAAAGTTGTGCTTATGGGAAACACAAGAGGAAATCTCTTCCATTTTGTCTTTGTAATATCATTACAGCTGCGAAAATTAACTTATGGTAGATTCAGAGCATCACATTCAAAATGTTATTTCATATTTTGCTTTAGAAAAATTTCACACTTAAGCTTCAAGAAATAACTGTAGTTTGAAAAACCAGCCTCAGACTAATAAGAGGGCACAGAGTCACAGTAAAGTGATATATTTTTAATGCATTGAAATTACTATGGGACTAGAAATTCTGTTTCTTAATAGTTGCATGCTATGTATGTTTTGACTAAAAAACAACCAAGGAAGTAAAAGACATCAAGTAAGACCTGATAATCAAGTGTCTGTATTCAAAATCTAAAAACTAGAGATGAACCAAAATTTCTAATTTACCTTTTATTTCCATGAAAAATAAGGACGGTCCCACTTACTAAAAGTTTTTTCTTTCTTTTTCTTTTTCCTGCCTCCCTCCCACTTCCTAGTTTTTGACCATTTTTATATTGTTGAGGCCGTTAGCAAGGTGCATGTACCACTAACCAAAGCCTCATCTTGTTTGTGATTTTTATTTTGTGCAATTTTTTATGTTGTTGAAGATTCCCAGTTGGTAGCTATGGCAATTTGGGTATTTTGTCACAGAAAGGACACAGGCTATTTAATGGTACGTCCTTTCAGTAGCATGCGTTATACCTGTTTGGTAGGAATCGTTTTTCGTGGTGACACCATATTTCACTATCTACCTGTAGAACATCTGACTTGTTTGCTAAACAACTAGTTAGAATGCTAAATGGGGGATGAAGTTTGGTTATTTTGTTAAAAGATTCATAAAGTAAAAGCTTTCTCTGGTATCCATGTGTTGGAATTTCCTGCCGTCTTAAACAGAGGGTGGACTTTCACTAGAGACTGCCACAAGAGTGTAAGACCCTCAAGGAAGCTTTCGGAATTCTGTTTAGGTTTCCCTCTTGCAAGCTTTTAATTATGGTTTCCTTTATGTTACTATTTGAGAAATCCACATTGATCATTATAGTCTATAATTTGTGTATTGCAGGATCTACCAGTGCTTGTCACTGAGACTGTTTTGAACTGTAAAGACTTTAGCCTTTATTCAAAACATTATGCTTGAGTACTGTTAATGTTGAGACACCTGCTATCAGAAACCAAGACATTAAAATCGGTGATTATCTCCCACTTTAAATTGTAAAAAAGACATAAACCTAGCTAAAGATAGTGTGATAGTTTTAAATTTGAGTGGCCCAGCTTTTTCCTTTTAGTGCCATTCACTTCTACTTATTAAGGATATGAGTGAGATGAAAGCATTCAGGGCTTGAGCATAGAGGGTCAAAATCCAAGACTGTTTCTCTATGCCCATGCAGAACAATGGACACAGGGCAAAGCCAGTGAGTAGCTAGGACAGGCACTGCCAAAGTCTGGCCCACGGGCCAGGTCAAATTCATGGTGGACTCCATTTCCCAGCAGCCCCAGCCCATTTCCAGAGAGCTGTTCTGGGGCTGGGACTGGGATCTTGCAGCAGTGACAGCATGGTCCAGAACCAGGGCAGAACTGCACTTCGCTGCCCACACAGCCTGGGCAGGGGTGTGCAGACAGCAGATCATGGCTCTGCCACAGGTTTGGACCATGTTGTCACCACTGTAAGATCTCAACCCCAGAGCAGCTCCCAGCCCACCCATGTATCCTGCCAGTGCTGCTGGGGCTGGTCTCCCTGGAAATCCTATCCCGTGCTGTCATAGCCCTGCTGCTGCTGGGGACTGCATGAAAACTGACCTCAACAAGGCAGGCAGGGATTGCTGGGAAATGGAGTCCAGCTGCTGGCCGGATCTACCATTTTGCCCACCCCGAGGTAGTCCATTTGCACAAGCATTCTGACTGATGGTAAGCAAGCATGGGTGCAGCTCAGTTTACTTTTTCAGCATAGGAGGCTGGTTTTGATCCTCTGTGTCATAGCTGACTTCCAGAATAGCTCCTGTGATTGCACCACTGCATGCTGTCCTTTTAAAGTGGCTGTCTGTGCTCATGTCTTTCTGAGTTTAGTGTGTTACAAACAAGCGTTTCTTGAAGATGGTATTGGGCTGGATTCCTACATCAGCCATCCAAATCGTGTCCCTGTAAAAACACCAGTATTTTATATATAACTTTCAGTCTTTCATATACTTTCTCTTCTTCACATTGCCTTCCCTTTTATCTTGTCATTACAAGTGTTGGTTTTTATAAACATGCCTACAGTGCTAACTGTTCTGTTTATCAGGAAATCATTTCTTTCCTTTTTTCTCTCTGTATTAAATGTTTTGAAAAGAACAATCATTTAATAGTTACAAAGAGGCAGTATACTGTGCTAACAAACTAATAGGAAGGTTTTGAAGTGCTAAGTTCTTGAACTGGTAAGGAGCTGTGACCTCTCAATGCTTCTGATTTAGTGCTCAGGTCCTCAAAGAATTGGGTCCCAAATCTAGTCAAATGGACCTTTTTTTAAGAATTTGTCTTCACAAAGATGCAGAAGAAAAGGAAATACTGAAGAAAGGAAAAGTTACAGCTGTGAAAGTTTGTAGGTGCACATTAGACATCTCATGGCTGGGATTGTTTAGACATTACTTTTCTGTCTTGAGCAGGGAATTGGGCTAGATGACCTCTTGAAATCCCTTTCAGCCCTGTTTCTTATAATACTAAAAGATCATTAAAAAGCAGTCATTACTTGTGCTGATATTAAATAGTGAAAACTCAATATTGTAAACACAGTAATACACTCCATAGTATATATATGTGAATGGTAATGATGATGCTTCATGGAGGGACTTGCGTTTAGGGAGAGTTTATTCCTTATGTTGTACTTGAAGCATCATTATTAAAACAGTAAATGGCTATATCCTTCCTATTAAAGCAAACACTATTTTTGTTATTTCTAGCAGACGGTGTCAAAAGTTCTTTAGCAAAACAGCTATATTCATATTTCTTTGGCCCCCCTACATATTACACTTCGGGACTTGCAGCAGGGAGAATGCACCCCCCATCCCTCCTGCAAGAGTCTCCTCTGCTGTAGGGCTCACAGCAGAGGCAGTATCCTCAGCTGTGGGGCTTGCAGCAGGGGCAAAGGGAAGAATGGGTTCTGGTGTACCCTCAGGCTGGACACAGCACTTCTAGCCTCAGAGGCACACCAGAGCCCTTGGCTTTGATGTGCCCTTGAGGCTGGCCATGGCAGTTTGGGGATTGGGGCTTCCAGCCTCAGGGATGCATGCATCTCAGCCCTTGACTCTGCTACACTTCTGAGGTCAAGGGTCCTGAGCAGCTGACTGACTTGCTATTTGCTAGTGCAGAAGGAGCCTGAGATCCTTATTATTTGAGATCCCAGGATTCTGATCCGCAGTCCCATGCACATGTATCAGGGCAGAAGGCATAATTATTGGGATCACCAGTCAGATCCATCAAACCTTTAATTAAACATCCGTCAGGGGCCTAAGAGAGCAAGGTTCCTTTGCTCAGTCCATGGAGTACTATACAGTATGGCTTCTTCACCTTAGTTTCTCTTATTTTGCACAACCTTACCTTCACTGCTGTCTATACTGCAGATTAATCTTAGTGAAAATGTATTTGTAGTGAGCCAAAGGACACTGACTTAACTCATATGAAATTAACTTATTTTAATAATGACGATTATAATGCCTTTTCAAATAATTTCTAGACATTTCAAGGGAACAGTTGACCCTTGAGGGTCCTTGCAATCAGGTGATTCTGTGATTGAGGCATCTGTTTCTTATGCTGATTTCTCTGTGATGAAAAACACTTGTCACCTTGCACTGCAGTTTCAGCATCTGCATGTAAAATGTGATTGGTGACTGATCTAATTGCATCATCAATATTTTCTCTGTAAATGTTGTGCTTTACAGAAAAAAACCAAAAGTTTTTCTTTTCTAAAACCATGCAAAACAGAGTGCTAATGTCTGTAAAATATTTATTTTCACTATCCGTTTTGCTTCCAATTTTAGTCTACAACTCCAAATGTTATTGTGAATATCAGTAAGAATTTTTTCTTTTTTCTATAAGATAAATGTATTTTTCACAATGAAAGAAATTAAGCATGTACTGAAGTTGTGACTTCAAAATGAGATTGTTATGAACAAACCAATACATTTTTATAATAATCTCTGTGTTCAGTCACATTTTTGCATTCTAAAATGTTGGAAAATAAAAGAGTTAATTCTTAAAAGAGCCATCTCAACAGATGGGTATTTGGCAAAAGGGAACTGAAGGTTCCTACCTTACCCTGGTGTGATCTATCAGGCATCAAATATGCACTGCGTTTTTATTAAACAGCCAAGTTTAAGTATCCATGGTAACTGCTAGAGATTTCTATAGCAGTCTACATTATGATTATACTTCCATACCTGGTGGTTCTGTCTTCAGTATACTAGTGAACACAGAGGCTAATATCAGTACCATTGTTTTAAGCAGCCAAAATAATGGCTAAAAAAGGAATCAAGTTATGTGATGTGCTTTAAATAGGTTAGAGTAAAAGGACAAGTTCGTGTATGTTACACTTCATGGTATTGATAGTTAGCCATAAATAAGCCAACCACCAAGGGAAAAATGCTTTAAAAAGTATCAGCAAGGTTGGGGGACGAGGGAAGGGTAGGGGAGAGGTGAAATGATTGGTTCATTGATTGGGGGTTTTTTTAATTAAATATATTCAGACACAAGACTTCTCTACTACTCTTTTATGCCTGACTGACTGAAGGGCTAAGCCAACGATTGGGCAAAAGAGAACTTAGATTTATTCAGTGTGTTACCAGTGGGGGGGGGGGGCTTATGTCCCTCCAGGGGTACTTTGTCCCCCGGCGGCACTTCTGAATGTCAGTCTTTCCTAGGTGTCTAACTCAGGATTGTAGGTAGGCACCTCAGTTCAGGAGAGAGATGGATTTTAGACCGACCCTTCTTTTTGGTATTTCTTATTGGTTGGTTTAGGTATCACCCCCACTTAGTGTTCTGGGTGTTGTGAATTAGTCACCTTAGTCTCCACATGCAACTATATAGGATCTTATATTGGTTCAATTATTGTATATAGTTGGTAGCAATGTTAGACTTATTCTTGTGCAATCTCTGGACCAGCTCTACAAAACTGCTACTTGGCAGGTAACAATAGGAAACTCAAAAATATATTCTATAATATTAGGGTCCCATTTGCAAAGGCACAAAACACTCTTCTTCACAAGAAAATATATGTTTTTTATTTTGGCTTATTGAAGGACTTGTGAAATTAAGAACAGGTTTTCAGAAATATATTGTATTGAAGGATGTTATCCTAAAAGGGAAATACAAACACATTGAACTGATAACACAGCCAGGACATACCATATCTTCTCATATAAAACATGCATGTTTTATCCCGAAACCAGCTGGGGGAAATTTGGGTGTACATGATATACAAGAAATACAGATCCTGAGGGGTCCAGAGGTTTGGCAGTGGGGATCGGTGGCAGCATTAATTGCTGTAGCTCCCAGAGCATTCCCACATCCGGAATGCTGGTTTGGGCGAGCATGCCTAATCCAATCCTATATGCAGACCTATCCCCAGTGTATCAGATCTGTCTGGCAGCCAGGGTCAGGCTGCAGGTGGACCTGGCGCATGGCCCCAGACCAAGAGCTCATGTTCTCATGAACTCTAAGGTAAAATTTTTCTTCCCTCTTGAGGCCTGCCAAAAACACAGTGTATGTTTATATTCTGAGCTTGCAAATATGATCTATCAACTGTGTTGATGCCTAATGTAGGCACAATGGAAATATATCGTACATTATTATTGTGTTCTTTCAAGAGGTCTTATCCAGTTGGGTTATTTCAGTTTTCACACACATTCAATTTTTTGTATCACCACATATTCTTTGGTATATGTTCACTTGAATTTCCACCTGAAGTGGTTAGTTGTTGTTAAATTTTGAAATGCAAGATGTTAAATAAAAGACTTTTTGTTGTCGTCATTGCCGATCCCAGCAGAATACATTACTTAGCATACTAATGAAATTATACAAAAGGGCTTAGCCTTAATTAAACAAACTCTGCATCAAGTTACTATGGCGACAACATTCCTGCTCATAGAATTTATACTTAAATATTATGTCTGTTCAAGGAGTCATAGTTTAAAAACTGTAACAACATTCATGTTTTACATACCAAGGTGTTTTTATTTATTTATTTTATTAGTGCAAGGTACTATAAATTTACTCTTTAATCTGTGTTGTCTAGCCAGAAGGAAACCTGAAGCTCTGATTGGGGCGTGGAGCGGGGGGGACACAAGAAGGAGGAAAAACACGGATGGTCATTGCAGGGAAGGAAATGGAGTGCTACTACTGCAGTAAAAAAGGAGATAAGGGTCAACAGAGAAACTGGTACATACATAATATGGTAATGTGGAAAAGGGAGTTCTGAAGGGTGTATATAAAGGCAATATAAAATGCATGGAAAAATGTGAAATATGTGATTGTAGTAACCACACTAAAGACTTGGGCTCTGGTAATTGACAGGTAAAAGAAAAATTAGGAATTTTGTATTGGAAGTGTGGCAGTACTAAATGTCTTAATTTCTGAAATTAGGTAACTAAATTATGCTGTGTCAGTAAAGGTTGCAAATGAGTTTCTGTTGTAAGCTTAGGCAGAGGGTAGGGCAGGATGGCACCTTAGAGACTAACTTGTTCAGAGAGGTATGATTCCTTTCTACTCCTCCCTGCATCTCGGCAATCTACCAAGGTGTATAACAGCTTCAAAACTGGCAAGTGAGGTCAAGAGCTGAAGTAATTTTTTCTACCAAAATCAGCTGAATGGTGAAGGAAAGGAAGGATTCATGAATTTTCACCAGAGAAAAAGAGGAATTTAATAGAATTCAGAAATCCTTCTGACACAATGGTGTTGCACCGTCTTTACACTGAGTGACTTTGGCTCATGCCATATCATTGCCTTAATATTGACTTTAAATTATTCACTTCTGAGATTACAAGAATCATAGAAAAATAGGGCTGAAAGCAAATCAGGGGGTCTTCTACTTCAGCTTCCTCCTCATAGCAGGGTCATTCCTGTTCAAACAATCCCAGCAAAATGTTCATCTAACCTGCACTCAAACACTTCACCATCTTTTTTGTAGCAATCCTGTTCATTTTGAAAGTAGTTATCTAGTCTGCTCTCAGTCTTCCCTTGTACAGACTAAATAATTCCAGTTTCTCAAGCTTTCCCTTCCATGTCATGTTTTCTAGAGTTCAGATGATTTTTATTCCTCCGCTAAACTCTTTCTAAATTGTTCATATCATCCTTGAAGTTTGGTGTTTAGAACTGAACACAGTACTCCAAATGATGCCTTACATTGATGAACAGGGTGAAGGAATCAATTTTGGTGACATATGACACTCCTTTAATACATATGCTTTTAGTTTTTTTGTGACAATACTGTACTGTTGAATTATGTTCCTGTATGTATTTATGGATTTGATTGTTTTCTTCCTATGTATAATGCATTGTATTTGTTCTTGCTGAATGTCATCCAATTAATCTTTATACAATTTTTCCATTTATCAAAGATTTTTTAATCTTACTTCTATCATGTCTGCTGACCCACCTAGCTTAATAATAAAATGGAATTATATATGAGTATATATGTTCATTTCCATCTACCAAGTTATTAGTAAGGATTTTGAACAATATTAGATCCAGGACAGATTCATGAAAAATCTCATTTGATGCCTTCTCCCTGTTTTGACATTGAGCCATTTGTGCTCTGATTTCACCAAAAAAAAATCTCAATTTTATCCATAAACTGAACATCACAACAAACATCCCTCTCTGGGCTCAAACCACCTTCTTTTGTATCATTTGGATATCTGCTGATCGTTGGAGACATCTGTTCATCATTTTCACAGGCCAGGCTTCTACTTTTAAAAGAAGATGCAAGGTTTCTTTATCTTATTTTTTGTTTCGTTTGGTTTTGCTTATAATTTTAAATCTTTGATTTCAGATTTGGCAATGTGGAGGGTCCCTGGAGATTGTAACATGTTCTCATGTTGGACATGTATTCCGAAAGGCAACCCCATATACTTTTCCTGGTGGTACGGGTCATGTGATCAACAAAAACAATAGAAGATTAGCAGAGGTCTGGATGGATGAGTTTAAAGACTTCTTCTATATAATATCCCCAGGTAAGAATCATTTTAATGATTAATTTCGGATATGCTGAGTTTTTTAAAAAAAACTAAAGAAATATATTGTGCCTGAGTGCATGTGTGCGTGTATGTATGTGTACATGCACATGTACCCGTGCTACACACTACATACATTATGCAATTAACTGGTTAATCGTGCAATAAATGTAGACCAGCCACATGTGCAAATAAGATCAGCCATAAGTGCAAAGTACCGATCAGACAATTAACTGGTTAATCACTTAATAAATTAAAACCAGCCAAATGTGCAAAGTAATTATCACATGATAAAATGACTATCTAGCTATGAAAAGAACCACCCACCTATATAGTTAGTGCTCTTAAAATGTGTAACATCTCTATAGTAGGTTTCTATCCAGCTTTAATTTGAACCTATAGCTAGACCCTTGGGGCAGGGAGGGAAAGAGGGAGAGTGAGTTACAGAGACTAGAAAGATGGATTTCTTCATTCCTTCACATAATTTAAGTGCCAAATCTTTCTTTTTTGTTGGGTGGGGGGGGAGGGAGTTAAACAAAAAAATGTATTGCCTGTCCAGAAAAAAGGCATAAATAAGTGTTAGAGCCTGCACTTTTTGGATCTGTTAAATCTGAAAAAATGGAATGTGGCCAAGTCATCCTTGCACTCTGTTCCTTTGAAGGTTGTTAGAGCCGGTCCAGATTAGAGCAGTTTCAAGTTTTAAATTGCTCCTTGGACCACAGCAGCGCTTAATCCCATAAGAATCAAGGAGTAACTATGTATTTTATACTTAATTGTGTGTCCAACCCCTTCAGATATTGTTCTCAAAGATCTAGCCCATAGTTTCTGAAAGTAGTTTGTATTTAGATAACACTTGCATCCAAATCCTACCTTTGATATACATACATTTGAACTATACATTTGAAGTTCTTCCTTGTATTTATAATTTTTATATTTCAGCAGCACATCAAAAGATTGGATTGGCACATGCAAATATTTATATATACATAGATTACCCATTGACGTCAATCCCATAGATAGGAAAAAAGGGAACCTGTATACGTGCCTGATGCCTGCTCTGACACGTTCTAATTAGAATGCTTCAGCAGCCTTGGCATCACGTGTATCCAGTGTCCCCATATTTCAAAATGGTGGCAAGGGCGGTTTAAATCTTGTCACATGAGCTTTGCCGTTTTGAAGTGTGGGATACTGAATGCATAAAATGCTTTGGGCATTTTAATTAGATTCCAAAGAGCTGCTTTAATGAAAATGCCCTCCTCTCCCTCTTCCACACCCTGGAACACTTGTAAAGACCTCCTGATGAATGATAAGAAGTGAATAAGTTACTTAAATACTGGCTAAAATATATGTAAAATGGCAAAATGAGAGTTCAAGAATACAAAAAGTAAAAGTACGTGTGAAAAATGTCACAGTGAAATAACAGCTGCAAAAAGTTACTATAATACTCATTTTACAACATTGGTTAAGAGCTTGATTGTGACATTATAGTCAAGCCTAGCCTCAAGCAAGGGGAATTGCATAGCTGAGAAATTAGAAGGACTATGTGATAATTGTGCTGCTGCTCTGGGAAAAGAGTACATTGTGCCGTATCTGTGTCCAACACAGAATGCTATGTCTGGTACACCGGTGTGTATATTTTACAAGCCTCTTCCTCATTTCATTTGCCTTTGTAAGGTGACCAGGCAGATGTTCGTCAGGTCTTATTTCACATGCACAGGAAGCAACCCTATGGTGTGAAGGTGGTCTGCTGCACTCCTATTCTGCCTGCATGCCAATATGCACAGGGGGACAATCTTTAGGTAGTCTAAATATTAGAAGGTATTTTCATAGGAAAAAAAAATTGTATAACAGCTCCCTCCACCCCAAAACAAAAAAAAAATCATGACTTTACTGGATGCATAGGTCCCAGTATGCTAAGTATGTATTCTTTGAAACGCGTCATACTTTTCAGGGAAAGGAGTGCCCATTGAAGAAAGTAAAACAGCAAGAGAGCTGTTTTTACAATACGGACACCTACTGCTCATGAATCTTGCAGAAACAATTTGACCCTAACTAGTCACAGCCTTGTGAATTATATTCCATTGAATCCCAGGTCTGGAATAGTTTCATAAAATGGAAGAACAGAGCCAAATGTTTTGGTAACTTTCACAAAAAAAAGGAGGTTTGCAAGCCTTACTTCTTGAGGTTTGGATTGGAGGGAAGGTGCTTCTAACCGCAGTCCCAAGAGCAGTTTCAGAAGCCCCATTCTCTATCACCTTTATGCTGGGTGTTTTCCTGTGCATGTGTGTGTGCAGTCCTAACCTTATTTCACTTTATGCACTTAGGCTAAGTACAGATGGCACTCTAACTATTGCATTTTACTTAAAGCACTACAAGTTAGAGTGGGACTGAACAGAACACATGTGCACTGTTGAGTGGGGTTTCTCAAAGCCTCTCTGCACTGGCCAAGGTCAGCAGCTTGGGGGTGTTTTTACATGCATGCCCCACAGGCTTCCTAGGTTTTTGGACATTCCCTCACCATCACAGATTGACTTCCTGGTGTGGGGAAGCAGTGTGTCCCTGTCCCCACCCCTTCCATTGTTCCATCAGTGACAGCAGGCTGCAGCATGCCCTAGTCCTGGGACCCAGATCTCTTCCCCCCAGCCAGGCTGTGGCATGCCCCAATGCTGGTACTGCTGCAGGGATCCAGACCCTTTCCCCCTGACCAGGTTCCAGGCCAGGGCAGCTTCAGGGAGAGAGACCCTGGACCCCTTCCCCCATTATCCCCAGCTGGGCTGCAGCGTGCCCTCGCACTAGAGCTGCTGCAGGAACCCAGACCCCTTCCATCCTGGATGGGCTGCACCATGCCACGGGCCAGGGCAGCTGCAGGGAAAGAGACCCTTGACCCCTTCCCTCCCCCACCCCTCCAACTCAGGCTGCAGCACACTGTGGAACTGAGTTGGTTGTGAGGACAGAGACCCCACTACTTGCCAAGCTGTGGCTCACAGCTGGCTGCAAGGAGCGTGCAGTGCTGGGATCAGAGGCTGTTACTGGCTTGGGTCAGTGACAGCCGAGGGGGTGGGCCACTGTGGTGCCTGGGCCCAGCAAATGAGCTCTGCCCAAGGTGGGAGCACAGCACTGTACTCAGCCACCTGGGATGGAGTTGGAATGCAGCCTAACGAGAAGCGGGATGGGTCACACGTGTTCAAAAAAGCACTCTAACATAGAGTGCTTTTGTCTAATACCACATCCATCAAGGGTTAACTTAGAATGCAGTCCACATTTCCAAGTGCTCTATGAGCTGTGAATGTGTGTTCAGCTGTGGCTTTAGAGCGCTTTCTGCCCGTTTAATGCACGATAGGTGTAACATCTGTACTGAGCCTTAGAGGCCATGTCCACAGACATCTAACTAGAGTTCTTGACGCTTCAGCACAGCTTTGGTTTCTATTTTTCCGCTGGCTGAAGTAAAATCAGCCTGTTCACCTACCTGTCAGAAATAACATGGAGGAAGAGGGGAGTGGCTCTTTTCCCTCAGTAGTGGGTAGGGAACTTCTTCAGGGAGTGGGAGACCCAGGTTTTGACACCTCTCAATTAAAGGGAGTTTGAACCTGCATCCCTTGCTTTCCAACAAATTGCTCAAGCCATCAGGTCATGGGCTAAGAATATCCAAACCCCTTTCCAGCCCTTCTCATAAAGCTGACCCACTGCACCTTGCATTTAATATTCTTTGGATAAAATGGAAAAAATAACACTGGGAACATTTTTCCTCATTGGGAGCAAGGGCACAGGCTAAAATCCAGAACCCCTTTCTGGTTAAGACAGCACTCATCTTACTAAACAACATACCTGGCTTGTTCTCTTCCTTCTGGCGGGTTCAAACCCCCTCTTCATGAGGCAGCTGAGAAATCCTCTCCCTGCCATCACCCCCAGGTAGGTACTATAAGTACAGGCTATTGGGGTAAAACTCAAAATAATCCTCACCCCCTGGCATCTAATACCCACTCTTCATAGTTTTTGCCTGACTAAAGCTGTGGGACTTAGCAGCCATCCTTATGCACACACCTATGTCCCTGCACAGCTGCCTAGCTAGAGCACAGCCCTATTAAGCATGCTTAATGAGTGGAGGCATGCTTGCATGCCCAAAGGTGCCAGGCATGCAGCCAAATCCTGGGATGTTGGATCCAATGCAGCTTGTGGACTGAGCACAGGGCCAGACAGATAAGCACCACTGATGTAAAGGATATGCATAGGAAGTCGCAGAATGTTTTTATGTGATTTTAAAATACATTTCTTATTCTTTGTTTTTCATTTTCTTTCATCTTCAGTTTATGCAAATACCAAACCACCATAAACTATTTAGACAAGTGTAACAACCCTGTACCTCTGAAAGCTTGTGGCAATTTTCAATATATTGGTTGTTTTGTTTTAAACCTATCTGACTAGCAGATCATGTGAAGAAAAGTGACTCCAGGAGAAATAGATCTTCACGGAACTGCCAACATCTCAGATTGAAAACAAAGACAAGAATTGAATACTTTAAATTGTAGCTGTAATCAGGCAAAATAACAACATTTCTCTGAAAAGCTGATTCTGTAATAAAAACTGGTTTTCCCCCTGTATTTCAAATAGTTT
>NW_017728949.1:80582209-80584487 GCF_001723895.1 Crocodylus porosus
TCTCATTGGTCACAGCTAGTCTCTTTAAAACTACCACAGGCTTTATAAGCTAAGGCTTTTGTTTTTATGAGCTAAAGCCTGAGGTCTTATTGTATTTGGCTGAAATAAACTAAAAATAAGGTTAATAAGAGGCTATTGTAAAATACATGTTAAAGATTTTTCTATGAAGTAGAAAGCTATTATAAGGTTCTTTATATTATGGGCAGTTTTATTCATATCTTAAAATGACTGAGTAAACAAATTTCAAGCCATGCCAGTGTAAAGCAACCTGAAAGTCCATTACATTTCATATCTTTTTACAAATCATTGTGTTAAATACTGGTATTGTTTTATCCAAGCTCTTTCTCTTGCAACTATGACCTCAGTTGATTCTGTGACTGATTGGCAGGCTGTCAGAATAATATATTAATACAGAGCCAAGCTAGTTACTACAAAATTATACTTCACTGATTGAAGTGAGCATTCTTCTAGCAGAATACTCTTTATAGTGCAGAAACTTTGGGTTGATCTTGTGTGGGGTCACCGGAGCCTGGCATCTCCCAAGAGCTCTCCACACCTTGTGGATCTAGTCTTTTGTCAAGAGGGTAATAGAAAATAGGAATAATGCCTGAACTGCAGAACTTCCAGTTTTTCATCAATTAAAAATGAAATGAGATAAACACACCCACATAAATTGCTGTGAGTATTTACATAAGAAAAGATAACCTGTTATAGTTTGAAAAATGTATGCAAGCCTTGTAGAAGAAAGATTATGAAGGAAAAACAGTGCCTTAATATTTGTTAATTTGTATTTGTTCCTAGGGAAGGGGGATAGTAGGTGGTGCTGGGAATATCTGCTAGCCATGTGGCCTTCTACTGCTCCTCATGGTACCATTCTGATAAGCTTAAATAACCAAGTGTCCTACCCTTGGAAATGAGGGTTACAGTAAGTCGTGCAAATGAATATTTTTAATATGAAAATTATTTCATATTCAGGAGGACCAGAGGAGATGATGCAGTGTGCAGCTGGGACATTAATTAGATTTTTGAGATTATTCCTTTCTAAAAGGGCTGCACTGTTTTATCGCAGCATGCACCTCGAAAATGTTGAATTCATTCCCTTACTGCACATTTTAAAAAATGCCTCATACATTGTGGTTTCCAAATTTACCTCCACAGTTTTTTACCCTCTTTCTGAAGCTTTTCTGGAGCTCACTGCTTTGGATAGAATATTTTATTTTTTAACACTGATAAGATTAGTGCAACTTGAAACAATGGAATTTGACACCAAGACCCTTTTCTGCCACAGAATTATGCATGAAGATATCTTTCTGCTGATTCCTATAGTGATGTATTATTTAGTGTGTGGATCTTTTCTTATTGGGTTGGGTAGGTAGATGATTTCTTGCCCTGGGCAGAACAGGGAACATTAATGAGTCTGCATGTTATGAATTATCTAATGTCCTGTTGTTTAGCTAAGAAGAAAATAACTTATTTGAAAGCTTTGAAATATGAGGATTTTGAATGATGGAATCCGTTTTTAGTGAAGTAACTTTTCTACAAGCTTCAATGAATGAACACTTCAAAGATTTCTTGTAGGAACTTGCATATTGGACAGGAAGAAATGGATTCTTTTCTGAGTGGGAGAAGCTTCTAAAGTCATATTTGGATCCTGTGACAGGATGAGACCTAGGGGTGCTGTGAACTCCCCTAGCGCCCCCTACCATGTCAAATCGGTGTAAGTGCACCCTCACCATCTTGCCCACCACATCTTTGATGTTCTTAGTGTTTAGGGGAGGCTGCCTTTTCTGTCTACGTTGACACGATGCCCTGGTGTGTCTTGGCCAATGCTCTGTCCTGGTTGCCCTGGTGTACTCTAGCCTTAGGGCTACATGTGGCTCCCACCACCCCTGATACCATGCCCCAAGCCTTGCAGATGTACCGGGCGTTGTCTAGTCAATTCTCTTCTCTTGGTGCCCTTGCGGGCACCCCCTGGCTCACCTCTGGGGCTCCTCGCTGTTACTCATGCTCTCCGGACACTCCCTAGCTTCTCTCGCGGTTGCTGCCCACACTGGGACCTTCTCCGTGCTCATGCCCACACTGGGGCCTTGCCTCGCGACCCCCCGCCCGCATTGGGCCCTTGCCTCACGATCCCACAATTGAGGCTCAGGTGGCCGTAGCCGTGCCTGGCCCCCCCCCAGACCCCCTTTCTCGGGTCTTGCGCTCCACTGGGCTCCTCACAATCGAGGCTCAGGTGGCCGTAGCTGTGTCTGGCCCCCAGACTCTGTGCCCTCTCTGG
>NW_017728949.1:80584498-80592373 GCF_001723895.1 Crocodylus porosus
TCTCATTGGTCACAGCTAGTCTCTTTAAAACTACCACAGGCTTTATAAGCTAAGGCTTTTGTTTTTATGAGCTAAAGCCTGAGGTCTTATTGTATAAGACCCTTTCTCGGGTCTTGCGCTCCACTGGGCTCCTCACAATCGAGGCTCAGGTGGCCGTAGCTGTGTCTGGCCCCCAGACTCTGTGCCCTCTCTGGCGCCAGGAACCCCCATGCTACTGTGGAGCTCCTATGAGGCCTCCTCCAACCCCTACAGCCTCACCCGGTCCTCCAGTTTAACAGTAAACACAAACAATCAACATAATAACACGAGCCAATTGGCTGTAACTCAAACATAAGCCTCCTGGCTAAAACCTAGCTCTAAACAAACTTTCTCTAACCCACACCATATCGCACCCGTAACTAATGACTATACCTCCAGGCCTTTCTCCTTTCTTTCCTTTCAGGGTCAAGCTCTTTTCCTCAGCCTAACTGTGCCCCTTCGACCCAGCTGCTGGTCAGGAGAGGGAGGGAGAGAGAGAGAGCACCCACTGCCTCCTGTCTCTGTTTTATGGTGGTCAGCCCTGCCCCTTTCGGTCAGCTGACCCACCAGGTGTCGGCCCTTAGCTCCTCCTGGTTGCTCCTAGCAACCAGCAGCTGAGCCCATACTACTGTTTTTCAGTAGCAGGCACCTTAGTACCCTGCTGCAGATCCCTTTATGATGACTAGCATTGCTGCCCTTCAGAATGTGGTACGTAGGGTGAGAAGTTCTTCTTCACTACCATATTTGTTAACCAGGACTACTAATGTGAGGTTCACAAATACATATTTAGTTACATCAGGGATCCCAAACTCATCACTTCTTATAGGACAGATACAGACCATAATGTTCCTTGTGAACTGTCTCCAACACACAGTGCTACTTAGTCACCTGTCCACTATGTTGGCAGAGAAAGCCCAAGTTACCTAATCCACAGTAAATTCTGCAGGAAGGGTTAAATAGGAAAGAAACTATGAGATATCTTCTACATCATTTAACTAAAATATGGGTTATTTCTCCATCCTAAGTAACTCAGCAAAATATCCTGTGGGGACAAGGTTGACAGAGAATAAATTCCTGCAGCCCAGAATTCTCTTACCCTGGGTCAAGTCATTTTGACTCCATTTGAGCTGCATTTCCTGGAACTATTCAAGTTTTATCTGCCCAATATATCCTGGAAAACGTAGACTTCACCACAGAAGAAAATGCATGAGAAAAGTAATTTCAATGCAAAAGTGGCCTCCTTTAGGTCAGTCTGGGGAAGATAGTCTGCTACCAACCTTGTCCTGTTCAGTGGGTGCATTTACACGTGAAGTTAATGTGATGCAATAAACTCTGAAGGAATTCGCTCTGGAATTAACTGCCCGTGGGCACAGCATCTACACATGCACCCAAGACAGCAGCACTTTGAGCTGGGGCAGAGCGGGCCAAAGTTGGCAGCAGTCTCGGGGAGTCAGCCCTGGGTCCTGGATGGTGGCCATTGGCAGAGAGGCAGAGGGAGAAAATATTATTTGCGGGGGGATGAGTGCATGTGCACTTACTTGTGCACCCCCACAAGCAGGTAAGTCTGTCCTGGGGAAGAGGTGTGGGGGGGCAGATTGCCTCCACAGTGAGGGAGAGAGTGGGGCAAGGGCAGGGGCTGGGGTGAATGGGGCCCCATGGCCTGGATGGGTTGTGGGACACTCAGACCCTGAGTGGCTCATCCAGGGGCACGGGGGAGCTCCCACTGATGTGTGCACCCTGGCAGAAGCCTGGGGGGCATGTACCCCACCAGATCTGTGTGCAGGCGGAGGTGGGCTGCCACTGCAGGTTGGGCTCTGCGCCCCACTGCCATTGCCTTGGGAGTGGTGCATCGGCAGGAAGAATATCCTCAGGCCTCCACTGGGGTGCACATAGTGGTGGGAGCCTCCCTGCCCCCTCACGCCCCTGGACAAGCCACGTGGGCTCCACAACTTGCCCTGGCCCTGGGGCTCCATTCACCCCTGCCTCTGCCTCCCTCCCTCCCTCACCAGGATCTCTATATGATCCCAGCTCCCATTCCCATGACAGACTTACCTGCTATGGTGGGCAGTGCTTTGCATGCCACAGGGCTGCTGCAGGTGGTGGCTGCGTGTTTGTGTCTGTGTGTACGTGCCCACACCCCCTTTCCACTGTAGCTACCCACAGCCTGCGCCTGGGCGGCTCTGCAGCCCTCTGTGCTGTTATCACTGTATCTGGGGGCCTAATCCCTGTTAGCCCTGGACTTCTGCCGCCTATGGTGCCGGCATCAGGGCTAGCTGGGGCATGAGAATGCCGAATGTGCAGAGCCATGCGGCTAGGTGGTAGGCAGGGGTCTGACCCCTGCTGCTGAGAGGATGCAATTTATGTTCGGGTCAGCATCTACATGTGCATTTCACCACAGTTAATATCTCTGCAATAAGATAATACGGTTCCCGACAGTACTATCTTATGGCAGAGTTAGTTAATTTACTGTGCCCTAATAGCAGCATGTATGTAGACAGTGGGTACATCTACACATGCACCTGACTGCACAGTCATTTAGTACTTGCTACTGCTCAATCCTGGTACTGCACAGGTCATTTCCAACTCTATTACACAGCAGCAATAAGCTACTGTGCAGTAGCAGCAGTGTTACGGTTCATGTCCACTGATGCTATGTTGCTATAGCGATAAGCTCATTGCTGTGGCAACATAGTGTCTCATGTAGACACCCCCAGTGATGTTTTATGGTGGAGTTAATTAGTCAATTCTGCAGTAAAGTGCAAGTGTAGATGTACCCAGTGTGGTGTTGTCTACTTCCTGTCTTTGCCTGCATAGCCCCAGATTCTTCCCAGTGGACCATATTCCAGTTGTGTTCCCAGTGGAGACTGTTTTCTCTCCGGTGTATAAAAAGATCATGGACTCGCAACTTGGCCCCAAGATACCAGTATCTATTGTTACATAAAGAGGCCTGCCATTTGCCTCCCACAATGAGAACTTGCTGAAATTCATAGCCATCTGCAAATACTTGAGCAGCAGGAACGTGCATTGAAGTAATATATCACTCACAGAAAGTGCTTCACAAAAAGTAAATAAGCACATAGACAACACCCAGTCTGAAGGGTTTTCAATACTTAACGAAGAAATGACATATGGATTCCCATTGTATCATTTAGTAACCATTGTACAAAGCATACGTTGTATTTTGTCAATGCAAATTTTGTTTGTAGGGAAGAAACTCTACTATGAAATTACAGTTCCAATCTCAGTAAATGATTATTGTAAGATTTTTATTATTTTAATTGAGCTGTTTGACACAGATAAATTAGTTTTGTCACTATAGTCACTATGTAATAGTATACATACACAAAACTAAATTACCAAAACTATATTATAATGGATGAAGAAGAGAAAAGAAATAAATAGTTAGCCATGTTAGTCTGAAGTTAGGCAGAAAGCAAGGCAGATTTGCACCTTTATAGACTAAATCAGAATTGTGTGGTGTAAGCTTTCCTAAGCAGAGGAGATGCTTCATTTATAAAACTGCAAATCTACACTGCCTTCTGAAGAGAAATGATTTTAGGGGAATCACTGAAGTTAATAAATAGGTCTGAGGTAATGAAACTTTATTAATTTTGAAGGCTAGAACTCTCAGCTAGAACTCTCTTATGTTATTATTTAAAACTTGTATTAGAGAAGCAAAAGTCCCAGCTGAGATCAGGGTCCCATTATGGTTCTCACTGTACAAATTCAGAGTGAAAGAAAGTTTCTGAGGACTTAAATATGAAAGAGACCAGGCAGGTAAAAGGTGTAAGGAAGAAAGGAAGTGGAATTTCCATTTTACAGAGGGAATTCTTATCCACAAAGATTAAAACAAGTCATCCAAGATCACATACAAAATCTGTGGAAGTCAGGAAATTAATTCAGATCTCCTGAGTTTCTATCCAATGTCTTTATCATAAGAGTATTTTTACTTTCTCTTTACAGTTTTTCTGCTTTTCAACTGGTAATTCAGTGATCTGACAATTTTTGACTAGCCTACTCAGGATTAAGTTTGGAGAATAAAAAAGGGCTTCTTGTGTATTATTTTGAGACTGTTGGCTTTGTACTGTGCATACAAAATAGGGATTGGTCATGCTTATTTTTAATGGTATGTGTGGGTTTATGCTGCTGTTTGAGCCAGAGTCAAGGCAGGATAAGTGTCATCTTTTATTTCTCATTCAGTCAGTCACCTGTTTATTCATCCTTTAAAATTCTAACAACATTTTTACATTAGTGAGATTAATTGACCTGTGTTGTGTGCTTATATTGGAATGTTTGTTTTTATTAAACACTTATAACATTTTCAACCAATGTTAAATACATGCAACCAGGGATTAAAAATAAGGGACCAGATTACATCTCTCTTGCCTCTTAAGGCAAGACCAGAGGATCTTAACCTGCTCCTGTTAAAGTATCTGTAGTTTGTTATTGACTCAGGGCAGGGATCACAGCTTTTCCACTCATGCAAATTATTCTGAGCTATACAGGATGGAGAGCATCTTTCAAGCAAGTGTGGGATTGGCCTTGCATGCATAGATGATTCTGTGGCCTGCTTTGGAAAGCACTTTGATAACTAACTGAGCAATGACACAAGGCCACTCATATCTCTGGGTCTCAACTTTTCACCAGTCTTCCAAGCAAGGAAAGAAGACTTTCTCTATTCAGTAGCCTACCAGGAGTCTCTAGATCTTAAAATTAAACCACGAGGGAGTTCTGGTCCCTGCTATTTTCCAGTATTCTATCCTAACCTATCTTCTCTGGTTGATGATCTATACTGGGGGAGGCTCAACCCCTGGCCTGTTGAGTTGATTCAGTCCACAGAGCTGTGCCATCCAGCCTTCAGAACTCCTCGTGGGTCTGAAAATTTCACAGTGAGGAAGCAAGGTAGTCGTAATTGATGTTCCCCTGCTGCCAAATTTCCAGATCCACAGGGAGCTCTGCAGGATGCGTAGCATTGCCCTGCACACTAGATTAGGTGCATGGGGCCTTGGCAGCACAGGGCCTGTGCTGACTCTGTGCAGGATCCAGCCTGTGGACTTGTCTTACACCAGTCATCTGGCCCTCAGGGCCAAAAGGTTGATCTAGTAGTAATGAACCCCTTGTTCTACCACTTCCTCTATTTGTTCCACCACTTCCTTGTTTTACTACTCTGACTAACTTCTTGTATGGCAAATGACACCAACAAGACTTACCTTACCTCCAGACTTCCAGTTTTTCTTCTTGTCTTTTATTTGGAGGCACTGGCCTATCTCTCAGCTTGAGACTATGACCCAGGAAATTGTTTGTTATCATTCTTGCTCATGAATGATTTCTTATTTGCATAATTGTAGTTACAACTTTGAATAAGAACATTGTAGTAGAAGGTTTTTCATCATGAAAAGTTTCAATTTAAATTACTGCTTTTGTGTTAGGAAAATTAAGATGAGCTGGTAACATTATACATTGTATAATCCAGTGTTAAGTTCTGATTGCTTTTGTAGAGTTTTCCATTTTGATTAAGTTTTTAATTACAAAAAATTTAGAAGAGCTGCAGCTTTCTGAAGTGGAGAGTAAAGGTTAGATTTATTAATTTCTCCAAAAAACAAATCGAAAGCTTTAGGGTACATAAATGGATATTGAAAATATGGAATCTGTTTTTCAGGCTCATTTGCAGTGTTTAATTGCAAGGTTATGTTCCAGTGCAAATCTTTAAAAATAAGCAAATTATATTATTGTAGAACTATTAAATAAATTGCAGTGCCCTACTACAGTCACCGCCCCCTACATCTCTTCTCCTCCTTCCTGCATAATGTTGTTAGTCTGCATAATTGGATAAGGTCTTCCACCTATTTTGAATACAGAAACCAAAGAATAATTATGAATAGATCTTGATTACAATAGGATAATAAAATTAATCTTACACTTCTAAGGAGGCAGGGCTTCTGGCAAATTCTACTGAAGATTAATAAGGGCTGAAGAAGCAAGTCCTGCTGAGATTTTCTGCTAGAAAAGAGGCACATTGAGCCTGTAGAAAACATATATCGTTCTAAAAATATCCAGGATCAAAATTATTGAGCCGAATTCTGCTCTATGAAATTTTGTTTTAAATCCAAGAATTAATAGAACTCTCAATTTTCCATTTTAGCCTGATACTGCTATTTGCAGAATATATCCTAGTGATGTCAGAAATAAAGATCACTGTATGCTTCAGCTGAAGATGATGTGAGTTGTATGGAAAAAACCTTATTTTTAAATAGGCAGACAAGGTTCTTGTGTAAATCTGTTATATTTTATTACACCAACTCACATAGTTGGAAAAATTCTTCCTGTTAAGCTTTTGGGTTTAAATACCCTTCATCAGGCTGAGGAAGCATCTACAGTTGGTGTGTGCTCTTCCATCCACCAACCGCAGATGCTTCCTCAGCCTAATGAAGGGTGCTTAAACCCAAAATCTTGCTAAGAAGAATTTTTCCAACTATTTGAGTGGTATAATAAAAGATATCAAATATACCCGAAGAACCTTGTCTGCCTATGTCCTTGGACCAACACGGCTACAACCTACACCACTGTTTTTAAATGCACATTTTCAACAATGAAGAAAAAATACTATATGAAACTATTTTTAATGACATTATGCCAAGTTAAAGCCTTCTTTAAAAATCCAATTAAATTATCAACAACCCTGTAAAATATAATGTAAGTTAGCTATGCAAAAAAGATTACTTACACTTTACTGCCCTGGCAGGCAAGAAAAGGGTCCCCAAACCTGGGATCATGTGATCCCAGCCAGGTGCCTGTCCAGTCTCCTCTTGAAGACCCCCAAGGATGGGGCAAGCACCACCTCCCTTGGAAGCCCATTCCACATCCTGGCAACCCTGACCATGAAGAACTTTTTTCTAATGTCCAGTCTAAACTGACTCTCCAATAGCTTATGGCCATTGTTCCTTGTTGTTTCAGGGGGTGCCCTGGTAAACAGATCATCACCTACTTCGTGTTGCTCTTCCCTTATGAATTTGTACGCTGCCACAAGATCCCCTCTCAGCCTTCTATTGGAGAGGTTGAAGATGTTAAAATTTCCTTAGCCTTTCCTCATAGAGCCTTCCCTGCAGGCCTCCGATCAGATGCACCCTCTGAGTGCAACCCCTGAGCCAGTTTGCTACCCATTCTACTGTATAATCATCCAAGGCAAAACCCCCTCAGTTAATTAATAAGGATGGTATGGGATACAGCGTCAAAGGCCTTCTTGAAGTCCAGATAGATAACATCCACCTCAACTCATGCATCTAAACATTTGGTGGCCTTGTCATAAAAAGAAACTAGGTTAGTCAGGGAGACCTGCCTGCTATAAACCCATGTTGGTTAATTCTCCACACACATCACATTAGCCAGCAGGCTCCCACAAATGTGTTTCTTGATAATTTTTTCAAGGATTTTCCCTGGGATAGAGATGAGGTAGTTCCCCAGATCCTCCTTCCTCCCCTTCTTAAAGATTGGGATGACATTGGCCCTCTTCCAATCTTTCGGGACCTGACCAGAGCACCATGAGTGCTCATATATGCTAGTGGTTCAGCTATGACACTTGCGGATCTTTGAAAACTCCATAGATGCTTCTTGAGCAAATCCCGGGACGTCAGTCTCCCCTTGTACTCGGCCTTGGTGAGGCCACAGCTGGAGTACTGCATCCAGTTTTGGGCTCTTTAGCCTGGAAAAGCGCAGGCTCAGGGGTGATCTGATGGCCACCTGTAAGTTTATCAGGGGTGACCACCAGAATCTGGGGGAAAGTTTGTTCACCAGAGCGCCCCAAGGGATGATGAGGTCAAACGGTTATAAACTATGGCACGACCGTTTCAGGCTGGACAT
>NW_017728949.1:80592564-80618683 GCF_001723895.1 Crocodylus porosus
AGGTCCCTTCCAGCCCTGATGTCTATGAAATCTATGAAATTCCTTCAGTACCCATGGGCGGAGTCCTTCCAGTCCCAGTGATTTGAACACATCCAGTCCCTCCAAGTGTCCTTTTACCGTGTCAGCACTGACCGTTGGTCGGTCGATGTTTCCCTTGTTGATGCCCGTGATTCATAGGGTTCATCTAGATTCTTTTTTAAGAAGGCAGAGGCAAAAAAGTCATTGAAGAGCTGTGCCTTGCCCCTGCTATCCATCACTAAGCCCCCTGCCTGTCCTGTAGGAACCCTATGCTACCCTGCACCCTCTTTTTGCTTCCAGTGTACCTAAAGAAGGACTTTTTTATTGTCCTTAATCCCTGCCACCAGCCTGACTCCTAGAGCTACTTTGGCCTTCCTGACTGACTCCCTGCAGGTACAGGCCAAGGAAGTGTACTCCTCCTTGCTAGCTACCTCCTGCTTCCATTTCCTGTGTGCCACTTTTTTTTGCCCATAAGGTATCCTGGATGACCCTGGTTAGCCAAAGGGGTTCCTGGCCCTTTGTCCCCTTTCCTCGGCCATAGGATTGTCTCGGTCTGAGCCCAAAGAATGGTATCCTTGAGGAATGACCACCCCACCTGGACCCCCAAAGTATTTAGGCTTTTGGTTCCTAGTACCCTGCTAAGCAATCCCCTGAGCCTATTAAAGGCAGTCTTTTTAAAGTTTAGCACCTTTGTCCTGCTAGGTGTAGTGCCCGCCCTTCTCTGGATAGTGAATTCTGTTATTTGGTGATCACTGTCCCCTAAGTTGCCTTGAATCTGCAGGTCCCCCACCAGGTCATTCCTTGTGGCCAACACCAAGTCGAGCAAGGCGTTACCTCTAGTGGGATTCCTTACCTCTTGTGTTAGGTGGAGGTCCTGAATACAGGTTAAGAAACTGTGTGAGTGATTAGATATAGCTGACTGTTCCTCCCAGCATATTCTGGGTAGTTAAGGTCCCCCATGACTACCATGTCTCTAGACCACACAGCCTCTGCCTGGAAAATTCCCTATCTACCTTGTCCTCCTGGTGCAGAGGCCTGTAGTAGACCCCCACCATCAGGTCCCTTTCCCCCCAACCCCCTTGGATCCTAACCCACAGAGTCTCTTCTTGTCCATCCTCTGATCCCAGTTTGATTACGGAAGATGTGTACTGTTCTTTGACATAGAGAGCAACACCCCCTCCTTTTTTCCCTTCTCTATCTCTCCTATATAACCTATAACCCTCTATTTTTTTTTTATAAGAAGCCTGCAAAGAAAACATAAGGTTTTCTTTTCTGAATGTCAAAAATATGTTATTAATATTAAAATTATTTTTACCCTTATGTCTAGTACAGATTTCTTCTCTTTGTTAATCTGTAAAATATAGATCTCTAGATAAGATAGAGAACACAGAGAGTTACATTCTAGTAATTAGTTCTCTGAAGGCATTGTCTCTGAGTGCACACTCATCTACCCTACCTTCTTTTGGGAACCGATTCATTTGATTTCTTAGAGTAAGTCGTACGAGAAAGAGGAACTGGTGATTATTTACATTGGCATGGTGTTAAATATATCCCCTGAGCTAAGCAGAGTGTGCACCTACTAATTATTACTTGAGAAAAAATTCTTGATTAATCATGCCAGGAATTATCTTGAGTCTGTGTACTTGAGAACAGTGACTCCGCTATTAAGACTACCAGTCAGAGAACTCAGCTGATAGATAAAGTAACTCTCTTCCTCCTGGTCTGTAGGGATCAGAGTTTTGGAAACAGTGCAATTTTAACAATTGCAAAATTTTCCATATTTAGTTTTAAACCAAATATTGTATTGACTTTCCAAAGTAGGTTAGTTTCCCATATAATTAATTTATAGCCTGCTTTTATATGACACACAAGAATTAGGGAGATACTTTGTGTACTTAAGTTTCCTTCAGGAACAGGCACTAATTAAGGTGTGCCCTGTTCATTTTTAGAGGAGTAATCAGAAGTTCAACGCAATGCATATCCCCTTGGTTTCTCTGAGCCTCCTTGACTTGCACAGCATGACCACTGTCACTCTACTTTCCCCTCACTCAGCCACAAGTCCTCATTCTTGAAGGAAGAACAAAATAGATTTGTACTCACATGTTAGAAACTATGATGTTTCCTACAAAAGGTCTTATTTAAAGTAGGAATTTAATATAACAATATTACTGTTAATTATAACAATAATATTATTTTTATATTTGGTGCTACAGAATGTCATATTTAAAGTAGAAAGTAAGGCACAGGATACTGAGCTAAGTGGATCATTAATCTTACCCAATATGAAACTTATGATGATCTTGCTTGTATATCATACAATAACTTGGAGACAGATGATTTTCATGCAGTGAATGAATACTAGCCAGCATTTTTTGACAGAACATGTTCAATGTGTAGGTATGTCTTCCTGTAATCTGAGTAGCTATTCAAATCAGAGATCAGTTTTGTTAATAAGCCATAGTTATGAGACAGTTTTGTACAAGAGAATGGTTTGTCTGAAATAGATGAATTTTCTGGAAGGTTGTCTTTTATGCTTTTTCTTTTTTAAAGAACAGCTACTTCCAAAATGCTGACATTCCCAGAAGCAACAGTCCTTGTAGATTAGCTAGAATTTTTTGTAGACAGTGCATGTGAGGTTCTGCTTTAGTGACAGTTCAACCAGAATAAGCTCTTTGACACTACTGTTAGCATTCATATTTTTAGAAAATAGAACGTTTTCATTAGCTGCTGTACTGTTTCTATATTAAAAACATTAAATACAGCCAAATTTTTACTCTTTTGTTATTAGCAGGAGCAAGTAGTCTCTAGCTTGCATCATATACTTAATTAAGGGTAATACATTAAAATACAGAAAACCTGATCAAAGCATCATAAATCTAAGCACTGAACAAATACAAAAGTAGAGTTCTAGTAAAAAATGTTTCCAATTTAAACTGCCAAATTAATAATAATGAGAGGAAAAAGAAAAGGGAGAAAGTCATTAAAGTGTATTATACTTTATATATGTGATATGCTCTACAAAAACCCATCCCCTTCCCTTGTGACTTGATTTTTTACTGAATTTTTCCCCATGTAGTTTTAGCTTCTTACAAGAACTTTTCTCCTGCATCCATTTTGTAGAAGCTGGGCCTTTTATCTTGGCAAATGTATGCAACTGCAACCCTATAACTGATGCCACCTGCTGTTTCTTACTCTTCTATTTTGTAACTACTTTTGACACCAGTTCAGCTTTCTCTTTCTGATTCTAGAGGGAGGTGATAGGCACTTACTTCCACTCTTTATATTCATTAGGCCTTTAAGTAATATGGAATCTAGATTGTTAATTAAGGTTTTGGTTTGTACAGTAAGGCTTGGATATTGCAGCCATTGTACAGGGGAAACTACTCTTTTCTATTGACAGGTTATTAGGATGAGCCAGGTGTGGTTTGTGACACTGGGAAATGTACCTGTAAAAGACTTAGCTTCCCAGACATGTGCAGTTGGGATGCTGCAAAATCACATGTTCTGTAAAGCAGGAACAAGCAGAAAGGCCACTGAATAAAGAGGATTTCTTTTGAGCATTTTGTGCCCAGAGATTCTGAATACCATTTAGTACCAGGGATAAAAATCATTAAAGAAAATGATGAATTTCAGTGGAAGAATGCAGCAATTGAAAGCTTCACCAAAGCTGAAACTCCCTGGGAATGCAGAAGATGTCAAAAATGGTCAGAGGCCTATAATGTGTCAGGGATGTACTTGGTAGCCGTGTCGGTCTGAGACAAAAAGAAATACAAAAACGTAGAACTCTTGGTTCCAAAATAATACCTTTTATTGGACCAACTGAGAAATCGCAAAAAAAAATCTTTTTCTGCAAGCTTTCAGTTCAAAGGCCCTTCATCAGACTCTGGGAAAAGTATAGATGGTAACCACTGATATTGTATTACAGAGGCCTATACAGCATTATTTAGTCTGGGGCGACTGGGCAGGAATTTGATAATAGTCTTCCTGCAGGCCATTTTATAGAGAGGATGAAGATGGGTTTTTCTCTGGCCTTAGGGGAGAGGACTATGAACAACAGACTCAAGCTAAGAGGAGATTTACACTGGAGATTAGTAGGAACTGTCTGACTATGAGGGTGGTGAAGCACTGGAGCAGGCTACCTTGAGTACTTGTGGAACCTCCCTGCTTGTCCATTTTCAAAAGCAGTTTGGGCAGCCACTTGGCTGGTATGGTTTAATGAGAGAGAATTCTGCCTGGGCAGGGAGCTGAACTAGATGACCCCATGAGGTCCCTTCCAGCCCTACTTCCCTTAAATTAAATAGATTTCAGCTGCTTTCACTTTGTACCTGGGACAAAGAGTAGTAGTGAAAAAGAAAACTAGTCGGTAACCTTATCCTTTCAATAGCAGATGCTTTTAATTGTTTTCAGTTAACTCAGGCAACAAAGGCTAACTTTTTGAGTGTCACACTCCATATAAAAATGAAACCATGAAATATATATTGTTAACTTGGAGCAGATGCTGTTCCAAGATAAGATTCACAAGATGTGGTTGTATTTTCCACAGTGACCCAGAAAGCAGGAAGAGGGAAGGACGGCATGGGAAGAATGTGCTAATGCACACAGAAGTAATAGGTTAGGCTAGTTATAGCTGTAGTTATACTTTGATTGCAATTCAGATAATTATTAACATTAGATTAAGTAAAAAATATCTGATTTTAGGTATGGGCAGTAGTGCAGCTACAGACAGACTGTTAAGGTCATCGTTAAGGTATTCAGAAGTGTAAGTCTGTACCGTGTGTGGATCTCTGCCAAGTCTCTCACACCTGTAAACATAAATATACACCTTTTCTTTCCTCTCCCCAGTGTTTTCACTCATTCTTTCTTCCCCCTAGTCAGTTCCCTCACCACCTGTGCCATCACCTTCTAGCCTAGTAACTCCCATGCTGGTCATCCTTTATATTGTTAAATATGAACAATTATATCAAGATGTCAGTTTTCATGTGCATATATCTCATTTGCTGCAGCAATTGCATGCACAAGTTAGGTAGGCATTGAGAAAAAGCATGTGCATACTGTTTCAAGGTTCAACAGCTTAGTTACAGTCTGCCAGTGATTCTCAACTCTTTAGATTCAAGCAAGCCCTCCATAATTTTTCTGGATGTAGTGGCACCCCGGGTAAGGACGACTGTTTCAGTGGTATGGCTAATTGGTTCTGTGCCCTGAGCATAGAGGGGTTGAGGAGGGGGTTGTATTACGAGTAGAAGGCAGGTGGGGGTGGGGCAGACAGTCTTATTTGCCACTGCATGGGTTCACCCAGAGGCTCCAGGCACACAGAGGGGAGAGACCTGGGGCAGAGTCCCCTCACGAGCCTCATTCGCCCTCTCAAAGTTGCCAGTAATCTGCATGTAGATCCTGGCCATAAAAGCCTTAATCTGACAGTGGTGTGGAAGGGTTAACACAATAGCTGTTGCCATACAGTGTGGAAAGACAGGGAGCCAGATTGTAAGGGGAAGCCAGGCAGATCTTTGCCCAGTACCCATTTCTAGAAGAGGGTGTGCTGGGCCAACTAGGAAAGGCTGCAGCAGAAGGGCTCCTGCTGCAGCCATGTCGGGGTCCTCCAGTGGCACTGGCTCTGCAGGACCCCATTTGAGAACTACTGCCATATGCACTCGCTGCATTATCTCCTTAATGATCCATTAGTATTCAATTCTGACTTAGTACCTAACCTTTTAAATCTAAAATGCATACTGTTACTGTGTTTTTAGAGCACTTTATTTAAAGTGTTATTGGGAATTTAAATATAGTGCTTTTAGAATTTAAATTTAGGATTGTAAAAGCTTGTGTTTTACTCAGATTTATCCAGCAGATGATGTTAAATCCTTTTTTACAAGGATAATTATATAATGAGTTTGATAATGAGAGTATTAGTTTAGTGAATGAGAGCCATTGATAAACATTTTCACTCTCCCTTCAGCTGTTTTCATTTCTAATGTTAAAAGACTGATGAAGCTCTGAAGTGCAGTAACTCCAAAGTAAATTCTTTTAACCTATGAGATTAAGTGCCTGATCTAATGGGCTATGTGAGGTTATTATTCTTAGATACTTATGTAGAAGACCATTTACCATGAGAGCAGTAACCCAGAATGACTGCTCTACATGCAGAAACACCATGCTTATTTTTGAGTGCATGCTTTTGCTGCCATAGTCCACAAAGTGAACATATTAGGGATAAAAAAGTTGTGGGAAAAAATGTAACACTCCTAACTGTACAGAGTAACTGCCGATCTTGTGTGTTCCTTTTGTTGTTTAAGGCAGTCAATCCATCTCAGGAGGGGTCAGCCCACTTGGTTTATTGCTATATGCTCGCTGTGATCTGTTGGTTGGATGCTTAAGTCCTTTATATGTCTCACACTGTTGTCTTCCTACCTCAGCCTTGTTCATCCTCTCAACCTGTTGCCAGGTCCTGTTGTCTTGTAGATCAGGAATGGCCAACCTGCAGTCCACATGCCGCAAGTGGCTCAGTGGCAGATAGAGCAGGAAGCAGATAAGGCAGGGGAGCAGATTGGAGTGACACTCGGAGAGGCTGCAGAGCTAGTTTGTGGCAGGCCTGCCAAAAAATTTGGTTCCTGCTGTTGTAGATGATTTGTGTGGTTCTCCTTCTGTCCTGCCTTGTTATAGGGCCAGACCATCTTAATCTAGAGTTTTCTGACCTTTACAATGATTCGTTTTGTACTCCCAAGTGTGTCTTGATATTGTCATTTTTCACTTTGTCCTTCAGGCCAATTCCCATAATCCATCTCAATATTCTCATTTCTGATCTTTCTAGTATCTTTTTCTTTGTTCTCGCAACCCAGGATTCTGCTTCATACGTTATCCTTGGTTTTATCATTATCTTGTAGTTGACTTTTAGTTTAATTAGCATCTTATTATCACAGATTACCCCAAATATTTCTCTCCACTTTTTCGGTGCCACACTACTTGTTTTCTGACACACTTTTCGTGAGCCTTATTTGTTGTTTATGACAGTGCCCAGGTATGTGACTATCTCTGCCTGCATGAGTTGTTGTCCTTGTCTATCTCCAGTTTCAATTCTCTCCCTTCCCTTCCATCTTGTGAGTGTTCGTGCCAGTGCCTGCCCCCCTCCCCAGTTCCCGCTGGTGTTTCTCAACTTTATCAGCCATGTTGACCAGGTCATTGGTGTTCTCTCATGTGCCATGTCACTCTATATGGTGATGAGGGCTGATCCGTGATATGGTCCAGTTGCTGTTGGGAAAGTATCCATCTTTCCAAATGCTGTTTAAACTGCTGACTTGGCTCCTTTGTAATTTGCACATCCCGATCTCCCACAGTTTGGTTGAAATTTTTGATGCATGGTGTAAACAGGATGAAATCCACTAAGGTAACATAATTACTATTCCATGTGGTAATAGTTCTTTTACTCAAGACCTGAGTTAAATATATTCACACAAATACTACTAATTTCAGAGAATGACCATTGCCTCTGTAGGCTTAAGTGTCTCCCAGGCACCACGTATAAAAGAGGGAGACTACACAGAAATTAATTTGCTGTTCATTCGGACTAGCTGAGTATCCCTCCACTTTGTTTACTCTTCATCAATACTCCTTCAAAGTTTGTTCCTTCAGTCCCTCACTCATGGTAATAAACCGTTCCATATGAATAGGTCTATTGAAATCAGCTTTCAAGTTTGATTTCTTACTCTATACTGATACGTTGGTTCACAAAAATAGAAGTGGAACAAAATAAGATTACAATAGAAATTAGGTCATATTTTCAGCCTGCTCAGGGTTATATTTCTTTTAATTTTCTCAGAAGTCACACAACTAAATTCACATGTACCATCCTCAAATTAAGGGCCTTTGATGTATGTCAGTGGTTTTCAACCTTTTGTCATTTGTAGACCCCCGAAGAAATTTTGAATAGAGGTGTGGACACCTCTGAATTGTAACTGTGAGTTTTCTCATACTTTGGATTGGTCACAGTCACCTTTCAAAGATCCCTTAGATATAGGCTGTGGACCTTCAGGCATCCAAAGACCACAGGGTTGAAAACCACTGATGTATATCATTTTGTCAGGTAATACGTAGTATTATTTATTAGGAAACATTCACAATTTAAAAAGAGCCTGCCCCCCACACTTGATTATGTGTATGTAACTTCTACTGAAGCCCCAGAAAAAGTATATATAAATATTCAGAAGCAAAATGTAGCTCTAAGAATTTAATGGAATGTGTATTTCAGTGAAGTTTGCAAGAAGACTGTTTTGCAGAATCCATGGTTTCAGAGTTTTAAGTATATTTAGAAAATACATCAATTTAAATGGGGTTGTGTTTCATACACATTTCAAACATAATACAATAGCTGTGCCAAAATCTTATGACTGCATAAATTCAGGGAGATTCCTACACCTGAGTGGAGATCTTTTCAGGCTCAGGGCTTAACTTAATAAATATTCCTCCTAATGAAGTCGAAGAAGTAGATATTTCAGATTTTTCTTAGGCTTCTTTTTATCATTGTGCTTATCAAGGCCATTGCATTTGAAGTTTAATTTCTAAAATAAGAATTAGGTAAGTGTATAGTACTATTTAATTAAAAGGGTGTGAACTGATGAATAGAATGGGATCTATCTTCAAAGAATGAAAAATGTAATAATAACTGGCATGAGCCACAGGTAGAGTCAGTTTGGTGGTTTCAGTTGTCTGATGTAGATTCACTACACATCTTGGTGATTTGTCATAATTTTTTTTCATGCAAGTTGTCTAGTGGAGTTTCAGGAGGTGTAATTTTTTGGAAAGTTGTGTGGGAAGATTATACTTGTGCCTGTCAGTAGCGAGTTTGGCTCTTTTAAGAGCTGTCAGTCTGCCAGCTACTCTTTAAATTTGCTCACAGTTTGGAAAGAAAATGTCAACATCCCATATATGTTGTCCATGAAACATTTAGCTAAGAGAAGAAAATGTACTCACTGACACTCACTATTAAAGGTTAGGCAGAAAATTTAAATGATCCCTGCCTGATTTAAACACAGAAATGGGTTTCATGCATATTACCAGTGGAAATTAAATTTATGGGTAAAGAAAATATCTTGATGTAAGTCCTGCTTTTCAAAGGCTTGGTTTAAATCAGTTGGAACAGCAAGAAAATTCCCACTTCGCTAATCAGTTTTGCTGTGTGAGGTGCTTTGTTATTGTATGAATGCCCATAATACTAGACTGGTATTTTTGTGTTGCAACTGCTAGAAGCTTATCTCTGGCTAGAAATTCAATATAATACTAAAAATGTGCCTTATAAACTAAATTTATCTATTTTGTTTTGTTTTTTTTCAAAATGTAGCAAGTTGCCTTTATTAAGCTATAATTTTTATGTAGCCATCTTGACTTAAATGTCCACAGGATAGGGCTGGGAATATTCTCTTGATATTTTGAAATAGTCTACATTGCCTCCACAAATATTGTCTTGCAGAACAACACAACATTCTGTGCGTAGGCACATATACATGAAAGAATGTGTTGCTTAATCCTAAATAGCAATGTATTTCATCATACTAGGACATACAATGACACTAATTACAAGCAGCCCATCTCACTTTTATCACACATCTTTTCTCCTTGCCTCTCTCAACAGGCCTTTTACAGTATGGCACTTTCTTTCTACTTGTCTCTTGATATTTGTTCTTCTGTCTTAGATAGAAAAGAACAGACTATTTTATGTCAGAGTTTTACATGTTTAGTATTATTGCATTTAAGAGATATTTAGCATATGGTAAGGGTGAGTTGGATGTGGCAAGAAGATGAAGGGGAAGAAGTGGCTAGGATATTTTACAAAATATATTAACAAAATATTTTCAAAATAATGGCTTTATTAAATACAGATTTGTTGTAGAATCATGCAAGTCTCTTCTGTTCATTATAGCATCACACAATAAAACCAGCAGTTGAGCTGATGTGCATGATTTTCAGTTACTAGCAGTGAGATAGGTAGATATAGAAGATCGCACCAGAGGATTTAAGTGTATTGATTGCTGACTTCGTATAGACCTTCCCTGCCCAAAATGCTACGCAACTAAGATAAATAATATCCTTGCAAGTATGACTTTGTAGTATTGGGACATTTCTAAACAGAAGGTGTACATTAATGCTGTGCATTGTATTTGGATGTACAAATGAAGAGGCTCATTTAGGAGCTTGGGGATATTAGGTTATTTTGACAGTTGTTCCTGTTTGTTCCCAAATGAAAAAAAAGCATGATAACATAGTCAAATTTTCTAATGCCTTGTACTCAAAAATTGTCAGATGGTTTAAAAAATCATTACCTATTACAACTTCCAACATTTAGAGTTGGGGAAAGGAAGTTGTCATCTTTATTTCTGCATATCCCTGTTCCTTTCTTTCTAATACTTCCTGTTCCTGATGCTGTCTTTTCCCTTTCTTGTTTCTCTTCCCACTTTATTTTTTTTCCTCCCTGTGATCTCTGGGGCTTTATGGGTAACACGGCCTGTCGGGTATGTAGCCCCGCCCCTCAACTCTCCTGCCACGACTTTGATGTTAAGATACCAAGAAAGGGGGTTCAGTGGAGATCTTTTTGGAAGGATGCAACCGCCGGGCTTCGACTAGCCGCTCTCAGGTGGTTTTTGATCTACTGGCAAATGTCACGCCCCTTCCAGGCCTGTTTCTCGTCGAGGTAGTTCTCTCCTCCCCACGTCGCCAACCCCGTTCTCACCTGCCACGACTTGGTGTTCTTCAGTAGGCAGGATCAATTAATGGGTCCCTTGGTGACCCGGACTTTGCCCAACGGTTGCTCACGGGGCTCCACCACCCCTACACCCTGGCCTCACGCCACCTTCAGTGGGCCGCCTAGCCGTTATCCATGATCTCTACCGTGGGTCACGTTCACTGCTTCAGATCCCGGAGCCAGTGGTTAGAGGCTCTGCTTGCCCTCATGGGCCAGCCCCTACAACCCTTCACAGCTCGGTTCCTTCCTTCAGGGGTACGTTCCCCACTATGGTGCTCTACCAAGGCTTTCCTGCAGCCCCACCACAGGGACGCTTATCCCTATCTCCTATGCCCCTTTGCCCAGGGTGACAAAACAAAACGAACACACAAAACCCAACCTGCAATCTTTTCCCCTTCCCTGAACCCTTAAGGAGAGGGATAGCTCTCCTCTCTGCACGACGCTTCCCGGATTAGCTCCTGTCCATCACTTAACACACCAGGCCCCGGCAGCAATACCCACCCCGATCACAACCCCCTTCAGGGCTGTCCCCAGGTCTTCGCCCTTTGGTGTGTCGTCCTCCACATCCTGTTGGCCCGGCACTCCCACCTGGGTCCAGCGATGCTTCCAGGTGCCACTTCAGCTCTCCCTCCACTCGGCCTGCTAGTCGCTTCTCCGTTGTTCGGCAGGGGTCTTTGTCGGGGTGCTCCTCTCTCCCCAGCCAGCATCACCCCCTGCTTGTCAGGCTCCCCAGGATCCGCTTGTGGAGTCCACCCTGCCGCTGGCGTCAGCCAAAGCGCTGTCTCCCAGCTATCTGCCCCCTCTGCAGCTGTGGCCTCCATTTTTATTTCCACTGGCCAACATCTGACACTGACGTCACCAGCCGGCCGTAATTATACAAAGAGGCATCTAACAAGCCATGTGGGTTCCTCTTTCTGCCCCACGTGTGTCTCATCCCGAGCTTCTGGTGAGTGCCCTGTGTTACTTCACCTCCCGGGACAAAAGGCTCCCCAAGAATGGTGGTACTCATGATCATTTGGCGTAATGTTCCATGGGGCTCTGCCTCCCCTACACCCTGTCCACTCGCCAACCAGATAGGTGATGGTGTGATGGTTGTTTCAACCCCATGTGGCTTGCTTGCCGCCTGCTTCAGCTGGGGCTACCCATGTCCGAGTAGGCTCAGTCAACTCTGGCACTTCCGACCTTGATGCCTCCACCTTCTCTCTCTCTAGCGCTATGATTTTTTTTTCCCTTTTCTCTTTTTTCCTATTTTGGTTTACTTTAGAAGAAATATTCTCCTGGGGAGAGGAAGGACGTGGAGCCGCCTCCTTTTCCCCAGCCTCCTACAGGGGGCTCAAACACTGCCCCTTCTCTGCCTTCTGCAGAGAGCTCGGACCCTCCCCTCGGTCTGCCTTCCGCAAGGAGCTGTAGTGCTTCCCCTGCTCTGCCACCTACAGGGGGACTGAGTGCTCCCCCGGTCTGCGTCCAGCAGGGGCTCAAAGATTTCCCCTGCCCTGCTCGCCGGTGCTGCTCTGGCTGTACCGCTCCTCTTCCCTCTAGGAGCCTCAGCACCTCTGGGGTGCTGCTCACCTCCTCCCTGTTCCTCTGGCTCCCCCCCACCACAGGGATTGCTGAGGCTTTTAAACTTCTGCGTAGTGGCCGGGACAAAGCCCTTTGTCCCAGCTACTGCAGTTGTTCCAACTGTTCCCCACGCGGCACAACACGGGCTCACGCGGCTGCAGCTGCGGTTCCTGTGCTGCCAGGCTGGAACCTGTGGGGAGGGTCTGTTTCAGGGTTTTGCAACCCGCGGAGCTCACACCTGTCCCTTTGAAACCCTGTGGGGTCACGTCGCCGCCACACTCCCCTTCAGTCTTCTGCTCCTTCCTCACGTAGATATGGTTTTCAGGAAGGCTACAATTAGCAAAAGACCAGGATTTCAACTACAAAGAACATACATATGGGCATCTTGTGTTCAGTGTCCCATCCACAAAGGGAGCTTGTAGCTGTTCTTGCAAGAGCAAACTCACTTTTGGATATAGAAAAGACTTATGGAAATGGCAGCCATTTTGACTGAGGAAGTACTGTGAAAAGTAATGTGAATTGTGGCCATTTGAATAGGTATGCAGTTTCTAAGGAGCTGAGCACTTTTTTTGAAGAACTGATAAAGTGAGAAACTGGTGACAAAACTAAAATGACCAATAAGTCTGTATTCTTCAGTTATGAAGCAGGTGGTTTCTTTGAATAGGTGGAGGTGAGGCTAAAACTGCTGTTTTTGCCTTGGCTGAAAAAAATAGGCAAGAGCCAAGACAGGCATGCCTTGCAAACATTGCATCTAGGGACTGGATGATAAAATGTTTTTAATACACAGAATTTTGTTGCCACCTATCCATTTGGCTTATATCCATGGATTTTTTCCCCCTGTGGTATTTTTGTAAAAAGCTATCCAACCTAGCAGCTGCCAAGCTTTTGCATAACTTTTAAATCTCAGTGGTCATTTGAGCAGTTTTAATTCACTAAAGCTAATTATACTTAGATATAAAAGGTTAGGTTTTTTACTACCCATTAATTCTAAAGACACCGTGCTTGTAAACATTGTCCCTATTTATGTAATCTGCGGTATTGAGTCACTGCAATTTTTCAAAGCAAAGATGAAAACTTTTCCTACACATAATTGTTCCTCTTCTATTTATATCATTTTCTTTTTCAAATATCTTTCAAGACAAGAAACACGACATTTGTACATCAACAAAAATGGCAGCAGTACACCGTATAATTAAGGTACATGAAAGAAGGCAAATCAAATTCTTGTTTTATCTTGTGTGTCATTTAGAGAACTCTGGTGCTGGCAAAGAATACTGTGTTACATTTGCAGTGAAGTCAGGAAGAAAGAGGCCTGACAGATCATTGCCCATGTTAGTGAAAAAAAATCTAAAACAGCTTTGTCTAAATGAGCCGTATTGCCAAACCTAGAAGGGGTCTGATCTCCTGTAGTTTGTTAGTTGGTCATAGCAACTTGATAGGGAAACATTAATTTTATTAATTTAAATGTTGGTTGAAAGAGGTTAATTGTATGCAGGCTATAGCCAGCCAGCATCAACTTTAATGGCCTGGTCATATGCAGAAAATGGATGATGTCCATATACCCAAGGATCTCTTGTACAGAGAACTTTTTACAGGAAGAAGACTACATTAGCATCTCCAGTTCAAAGATTCTTGCAAGAGAAATGTGAAAGCAATGAACATCAAGCCAAATGACTAGGAGAAGATTGCTGAGCTTCAAAGCGCTTGGACACAGTCTACATAGCATGGAATGAAAACCTTCAAGAAAAGAAGAGCCCAGCATGCAGAAGAAAGATGAAACCTCAGGAAGAAGCCTGCACTACATTCAGGATTGTTTGATACAAACTTCACTTGTGAAAGATGCAAAAGTGGCTGTCACTCAAGAATTGGGCTTTTGCCTCTCTCAACATAATAATATTGTCTCATAAGGCATATAAATACCTATGTGCACAGTCAGTTTGGTCTGATGGATAGCATGTTACTTTGGGAGTTAGATCACCTTTTAGAAGACACTCCATCTGACCTGTATCTCAGTTTGCATTCCTTCTTATATTTAGAGTATAAGATCTTTGGGGCAGAGTCTCCCTCTAAATATATCTGTGAAGCTCTATCACAGATGGAGTGGGTGCCGCACTTCAAGAGGGAAGTGGACAGCATGGAAAGGGTCCAGAAGAGGGTCACTCGCATGATCAGGGGACAGCAGGGCAGGCCCTATGAGGAGAGGCTACGGGACCTGAACCTGTTCAGCCTCCATAAGAGAAGGCTGAGGGGGGATCTAGTGGCCTGTTATAAACTAGTCAGGGGGGATCAGCAGGCATTGAGGGTGTCACTGGTCCCCCGAGCACTGCCAGGAGTGACCAGGAATAACAGTCACAAGCTGGGAGAGGGTAGATTTAGGCTAGATATCAGGAGGCGCTACTTCACAGTCAGGGCGGCTAGGGTCTGGAACCAACTTTCAAGAGAAGTGGTGCAGGCTCCTACCCTGGGGGTTTTCAAGAGGAGGTTAGAGGAACACCTTGCTGGGGTCGTTTGACCCCAGTACTCTTTCCTGCCATGGCAGGGGGTCGGACTAGATGATCTGCTCAGGTCCCTTCCGACCCTAGAAACTATGAAACTATGAAACATGGTAGTGGAATCTCTTTGTTTGGATCGTAGGGAAATATTTTAATGTAAGAAATTGTAATATCTTTTGTATGAACCTTTTTTATACCTCAAAGACAGGTAACATTAGTTACCATCCCACTACTCTGGAAATAATTTAAGTTACCATTACTATTCAGTCAAATAACCTACTGAAAATGTGTCATATTGCTTTAAGATTTCTAAGTTTAGACTATATAACACCCTGTGTGTTTTGTGAATAAAAGTGTTCTGCTTCAGTTTGATGGTACTCAAATTGTCTCTGATTTGGTGTGGGGAGAGACCGTTTAGACATTAGTTTGGTTAGATTGTTTTAGCATATCTGGGATCATTTTATTTGCGTATGACAACTGCTTATTGTTATACTTTGCTATTAAAGCCATGTTCCCTTTTTAAGGTAAGTTTTAAGAGAGATTTTTTTGGTTACTTTTAGCATATTAGGTCATCTTCAGTGACTGCATTTATCCACCTATAAAACAGAGATAAGAATGGTTGTCACTTCACACCAAAGTTGTTAAGTCCAGTTAATTTTTTAAAAGCTCTTTGAGAGGATTCAATGAGAGGTAGGCCAAGTGCTATAATTTTGTAATTGATCTTAATTGTTATCATTTCTCTTTTAGTCATCTTCATAACAAAGCTCATAGTCTTTGCCTGGCTGTTGGCTGGACTTCCTTGTTGATTTCAGCATGCTTTCAAACTGTGAATTACAATGGGATACACAGAAACATAGCATTCTGGTGTACAAAACCAGACTTTGAACTCTGAGACCGTGGGGGCCAATTAGAGAAAGGCATATGTTAGGGATGACTGAAGCATTTTAATGAAACTAGGACTGGTTCCAAAATTATTTAGAGTGTTGAAATTATTGAGATTATCTTTTGTCCTTTATTTATCTTTTGTCCTTTAATTCCTCGTGGGATCAAAAATGGCCACGGGATGCTTTAGCTAAACCTCATTCAATAAAAAAATTGAATATTTTTTATGCAATAAATCCTGTAGGTTTATATAACATTATGTGTCTTTATTACTTGAAAATATTTTCTCCCTAAGTAAACAAAACCATAGCAGAACCATCAATGCAGTCACTACATTTTATTGACTAGCACCTGAAAATAAATGTTAGGTTTTTAAAACAAAGTGCATTTAGCTATCAAACGCAGTATTTCTAGTGGTTGTTCCAAGTTTTTAGTGTTTTCTTTGAAAAACATTCTCTTTTAAGTAAATCAAAACTACATCATACATGCCCGTAACATAGTTTTGATCTTGAAACTTTCACTCATGTATGTAATAATGCTCATCTGTGTAAGAGTTCGGCAAGGATAGTAACATTTCCTAGAAATCTTTTTTTTAATCTTTTGAGTGATTATCTATATCCACATTGTCACTGGAGACACGTGTAATGTGCCTGGTGCTGTAGCAGCCAAGGTGTCTCTACGAACTGCTGCATGGACCACAACTTGTTGCCCCCTCTGGCCCCTTGGGATCCAGCTGTGTTCCCTCTCCTGCTATGACTTGATGTTAAGATTTGACAGGGAGACTGGCCCTAGCATACATGCAAAAGGGGTTTGGGGGGAGAGGCCCTTGTCTAAGTTGAAGGTTGAGGCTTTTTGGCCTTGACCCACTTTACCTGGGTCCTTCTGTCCAAGGCCCATGATACCAGGACCCTAGGCTCTCAGCCACAGCTTGTCCTCACAGGCTCTGGATTCATACCACCAGTTTTTGTTTTCTGGTAACATGGTCCTCCAACAAACAGCAGTCCTCCTTCCAAATTTCTTTGGCTTCTGCCCCCACTCAGCTCACTGGGCCCAATGCTGAAAGAGCTTTACACTGGGTATACTGAACCACTTGGGCCTCCAGTCCACCCCTTCCAGCTGCACTCGGTCCGCTGGTATCGAACAAAATTTAAAAAATGAATATCCACTTCAAAGAAAGGTCTCCCCAGCTGGGGTTAATCCCACACCGTGATAATACCACCACATTGGCACAAACACTTATCTTTCACTGTCTGGTGGTGCAGGGGCTTCCTTCCCGCTCCTTTGTAGCCAGGAGTCCTTTCTCCTTCGGAGGCCAACTCATCTGCTCCCTTGAGCTCTGCTTCCTGCAGCTTGTAAGACCCAACTCTTCCCCCAGTGCAAGCCAGGAGCTGTTCCTGCGTGCTCTGGGACTGGGTTTATATTCCTCAGCCCAGCCTCCTTCCAGTCATATGATCAAGCTTGGAATTTTTTTGCCTTAGCTGTACCCATAGTGTGCTCTGTAGTTCTTTAGTGAGGGGATAAAAGGTACCACATGCTCCTTGCACCTCAGTTACTTTCATTTGTGATTGGCTCCAGACTTTGTCAGCCTTCTTAAGACTTTCTACTTTGTGTTTTGTGTCTACTTTCTTTAACACACTCATTTTGTTTTATTATTTTTTGGGAGAAAGGAGCCTCACATGTACATTTATTCGCTTGGCATTGCCACCATGGGCCTTTCTTTCTCTCCCTTTTTTTGATTTGGTGAAGACAAGCCATGGCTTCTCTCTGAACAATGGGAATCAAGGTGTACCATATGTGTCTCAGAGTGTAGGCACTTACGTTGTCAGGGAGAGTCCCATGTTCCTGAAAAAAGCTCCATATATCCAGGATCAGAAAGAAACATGACATTACACTTTAACTCTGTCCTGGTTCTGTCCATAGGACCTCTCTTGAATCACAAGACTCTAAATACAGCTTGGTGCCATGCACTTAACAGCAGTGGTTCATCATGAACTTGATGTAGTGGGCCAGTTTCAGATCCATGGTCCCAGGCTCCAAGCTTCACCATTGCTTTGTCCTATGCAGTATCTACTGCTAAAGCTCATAGCAATCCAAGAAGCTCAATATGTCTACCAATGAGTAAACACCTAAGACATTCCTTTGGATTTTCTCTTCCATGAAGAGCCAGCCGTTGCTTCCTGGGCCAAGTTCAGCTGAGAGTCTGCAGTCTGCCTTCTCCTGGTGAATCACATTTCTAGTCATTGATCTCATGCAACAGTTTTGAACTGATGTCTCCTTGGCTAGCCCCTATATCTTTTGTGGTACTGATTTTTGGTTGACTTCAAAGCCAACATGGTGGATATGTCTGTTAAGACTTGTCATTGTTCCAAATCCTGCCCATAGTTCCAGCATTAGGACTGGCTCTTACAACACTTATACAACCTATAAAGATTGGCTTATTAGAGTATTCATGCAGTTCCAGTGTGATTCTGCTTAGCACATGGATCCACTCAGCAGGCCAGAGACCATAAAAGAGATTATTATAAGAACTCTACAGTTCACTCACAGATTATCTGGTTCCCAGTGGAGTGTAGTCCCAGGGTTATTCCCATGATTGCCCTTTTTTAAATGGGACCTTCGGCTTTCCTATCATTAGAGACAGAACTCACTGTCGTGCCTCTTTTTCCTTGGCTTTAACCTCAGAGATTCCTCAAGGTCATTTCCCAATGCCTTTCTGTAATTGAGGACCTGAACCCCTGCTTCTGAGAGTGAGGCAGCAGAGTTAGAAAGTTGCAGGACTCCAGGAGTTAACTATCAGGCAGCTAATTGGATAGTGACTGCAGCTAGGGGAAAACTCCTGCTATGAGAATTAAAGGTAGGTGATCAGAAGAGCAGGAGCAAAAGGTTATATAAGCCTGGCTGCTGGGAGGGAGCCTCAGACTGGGCCCTGCTAGGCTCAGAGAAGGAGCTCCACAGGCATTTAAGATGAGGAAGCTCTGCAGGGAATTGAAAAGAATCTACATGATTTACGTTTCATGTTTATGTTGCTGTTTAAGCCATGAGGCTTGAGAGTAGCTGACAGGGAGGCAAGGAGGCCATTGAAGATGCTTATAGGGAGAGCATGGACCTTACTATTGGATTGAAAGCTACTGGCTATAATGGTGTTGAGGGAAAACTAGATGAGAGGACTGTGTGAACGGGTGAACAAGCCCCAGAGAGACACTGTACAAAAGGTGAGAGAGGCTAGAGACTGTGCAGAGCAAAATAGACTACACTCCTTGTTCTCTTGTTGGGAGTAGCCTCCCAACATTCTTAATAACTAGGGCTGAAAAATTATTTAAAAAATTAATTACAATTAATTGCAAAATTTAAAAAAATAGTCAAAATTAATCACAGCCTTAATCACACAGTTAAATAATGGTCAGCAAGCCCCACCCAACAGCCCAAAACCCATGCACCCTATGGCTCCTCCCCACCAAGAGCGCACAGCGCCAGCCACAACCCTGTCCTGTCCTGTGCCTGGTCTGGTACTTGACCTGGCCAAAGCGGACGAGGTGGAACCCCTGTGAGCAGCCTTGATTCCAGTGCACCTCTCATCTGCTCCAAACCCACCTGCCCATGCTCAGTGGCCAGACAGAAGCTGCTGCTCAGCACAGAGAAAAAAATGGCCCCTCCCCTTCGCCGCTGCAGGGCTCTTCTTGCTGCAGCCTCACTGAGCCTGCACCTGGGCTACCCTGTGGCTCCTTTGCAGTTCCACCACTCCCCCACTGGGTGGCATGAACGTGGCAGTGATGGTAGCAGAAAGGAGCTGCAGGGCAGCCCAGGTGAGGTCTCTGGGCAGCTACAGCAAATGGGGCCTGGTAGTGGTGAGGGAGAGGGGGGCCGCTTTTTCCCTGCACTGAACAGTAGCTCATGCCCGGCTGCCAATGCTCAGTGTGGGTGGGTGACTTTGAAGCAGGTGTGGGGTGGGCTAGGGTTGGGGTTGTGTGTGCAGGTTTTGGCTGGTCTGGAGCTGGTCTGCTCCACTGGTCAAAATGATGTGCATAATTAACATCATTTAAAAAAACGATATGTTAATTTGTTTTTGCATTAATCATGTAAGTTAACTGCGATTAACTGGCTGCCCTATTAATAATATCAAAGGTGTGGCAGGTAAGTTAAGAGTGAGGGAAGGGACTAATAGCAGGGTCAGGCTGCCTGAACAGGCCTTGGAGATGCAAAGTAAAGAAGGGAAACTGAGGTCCTGTTACACTTCCCCGACTGAAAGGATTTTTTGGATTTGAGTTCAAGTGTGGTTGACTTCCAAGGACTAATATACAATCTTCTTGTTTGCCAGATGATGCTGCCAGCCCCATGCCTTCTTCTCAGATGGTTGATTTCTGGGGTTTTCAGGATTTGGTGAAAGGATTTGTGACCTTGGCTTTTCAAATCTTTCTCTAGAAAAAAAATATCAAAGAGCTTGTTTACAGACTAGCAGATATTCTGCAATGTTTTGGCTAAAGTGGTCTTGTCAATCTATGAGTTGTTAAGGGATCCAGTCAAGTCAACCTGGAAGACTCCTGTCTCCTTTTCTGTAATTGAAATAAGGATTTATAAGAAATATCAAGTCTTTCCTGGGTGGGGGGAGGTGGGATGCATGATTATTTTTAAAGTCATTGTGTGCCTTCCTCCCTGGTGACAGCTGTCACAAACAAGACACTCAGATAACTATACTCTTCTAAAAAGAAAGACCATAAAATCTCTTTGGCCAGCCCTTAATTCCCTGTATCATGCAGTGGCTAAGGCTTCACTTTAAGCAGATCTAGATCTTATGTATACTACTTCTCACTCAATGGCCCTAGTAGTAGTCATGCGGTATTCTTCCTTCCTGCAAGTCCCAGGCTTTCTAAAGAGTTTCAGAATGCAATAAGGCAAGTGTCAGACATTCAAAAAGCCAGGGCCTGAACTGATTCAATCTTTGCAAGTTAGTCTTACCTGCCTAGGCTGAACCATTTTTTAACAGTATAGACATTCCCTCTGGACTGAGGAAATGCGGGCACATGCCTGCAGTTGCTCAGGTCAGGAACTGGGAGATGCTAGAGCACACCCTTGACTGCAGAGAAGCTGTGCTGGGGGTGTGTAGCCAGGCTGGGCAATAGCCTGGGCTGAACTGGTTAGAGAGGGATTCAATTCAATTCAATTCTCCACTCCCTGTTCCACCATCAAAGACCCAAGCCAGGTCTGCCAGGTGCTCCCCCCTCGCTGCTGCAGTGGTAGAGCCAGGCTAGGCACAGCCAGATGCCAGCTGGCATGGCCTCTGAGGCAGAGGGGGCAGGGAGGTAGGTTATTCCCCCTGTACTCCTACTGTCCCGGGGGGACCACAGCTGAGTCTGCCTACCCCAACCACTGCCACTGCTTGCTTCCTGCTTGGAGCAAGTGCCAGAATAAGCTCCCTACCACAATGCTGGAGGGAGAAGGAATAACCCCTATCCCTGCTCCCCTCCTAAGGGACCCTGTCAACTGGCATCTGGCTGCGCCCCTGGCCGGCCAGTGCAGCAGCAATGGGGCAGGGCTTTGATGGGGGCAACAGCTTCTATCATAGTGTCAGGGAGCATGAGCCCCTTCCCAGTGGGGAGGCCACACTGTGGGGTGGGCAGAACTGCAGCAGACTATGCATGGCAGCACTGGGATCCAAAGTGGGGAGCATGCCCAGTAGATCTGGCTCAGGTCCCTGCCAGAGGGACAGGGAGGGGGGCATTAAATCCCTCTCTGGCCAGACCCTTGTTCCTGCTCCAGCCGAGGAACAGAGGGGTGGGGCCAGCCCTGCTTTACTGGAGCAGAGCCCAGCCCAGAGAGCATGTTGGGATGCTGGGGTACTCTGGTTTGGGGAACGGGGACTGGTGTGAGGGTCAGGGACAGGCATGGGGTGCACCAGCACCAGGGGTGACAAGCACTGAGGTGAGGGAGGACAGGCAGCAAGGAGCAAGAGTCAGTCTGCTTTACTTCCCCACTACCACCTGTCTCCATGCTGCTGGCTATCCTGCTGCAGTGGTGTGTGGGGGAGGGGGGCAGGATTTAAAATGACCCTCTAAAAATTAGATTATAAGCATGGAAAATTATAACATTTATAAGGTTTCCTTCTTTGGGATCCATTATAACCTGAAATACGGTAAAAAGAAGATGAATGCATTTTCCAAAAAATATAGATTTTAATATGTGTGAATTTCCCATGCATTGTGAATCAGTATAAACACATTTTTCACTAAGGCACATTAATTTCTATTATTTTGGACATGGTATACTTTGGGAACTTCTCAGTCTTGGAAACTTTTTACCAATTTGCCAGTTTTATATATTTTCTACACACTGCAAATGAGGCATTACAGGGAACTCCACAGCCAAGTTTGTTAGTATTTTGGCTGATTGGAAGGGTGATTAGTTGCCAGTTAGCTTGCTTGCTTTTGATAAACGTGTGAAATGAAAGTTGCAGGATTTCAGAAATGTGTCATTTGTTTTAAATTTATTCTTTAGTGAATCATGTTATACGATAGTTTACAGAAAGTATGAAAGGAACATTAAGTCATTATTCTGTGCAGATGGTGCTGGGAAGTTAGATAAACTGCAGCTTATTTTGTGATAGTCTTTCAGTTCTAGGGCCCTGTTTTCCCTTTCTACACTTTGCTAAAACTAGTTCTGTTCCGTCTGTTCTGCTGAATCACCAACGAATTCTATTTTCCAATTAAAATACATTCGGTTGCAAAGATTAAAGTGTTTAATAAGCTGCTTTTTATATCAGAGCACACATAGATAGATTCCAAAGATTTACTCTGATTATTGTGCACAGAGTTTTGTTTAAAAAGCCAAATGCTGTACTGAGGTCAGATTTGTATGATGGGCAAATTAGTTTCACAGGCTTTAGTTCAAGTGCCCCCACCATGATTTTGAAATATGGGGGCACTGATACGTGAAACACAGTGGCTGGCTGGAGCCTGGTAATTACAGTAAAGGCCGTGTTATCTGGCACCTTACAAACCGGCATGCTGGCTTGTAAGGTAAAAGCAAAACCGGAAGAGCCCACTGTGGCACTTCCAGTATCACCAAGCCCCCATGCCCCAGAACAAAGCAGCCTTTGCTGTTGAGCCCCCACAGCATAGCAGCCTGCACGGGGCCCCCCTCCCTGTCCCCCGGCGTACTGATGCAGTGGGAGGGCCAATGATGTGGCAGGAGGGACAGCGGTGCACTGGACACGGCAGTAGAGGCAGCAGAGCAACCGGGCGAAGATACCTGTTTGGGCCTCTCAGGTAACCGGCATATTTGGTTATCCAGCACCCCCCATTCCCCATGGGTGCTGGATAACAAAGCTTTTGCTGTGCTACGTTTCAGCAAATTCAGTGAACTCAGTCTGCTCTGACGTGCTAGAATTATAGTGCGTCGGAACAGCCTCCGTGCTCGTGTACAGGGACCTTAAGGTGCCCAGCAACACTAGATTTAGCAGTTAGGTTAGAAATTATAACCAAGGCTTATTGGGCATTTTTTCCTGTAAACTGGGCTACATATTAGAAGTTGTATCTGTATCACCATGTCATCTAAGAGTGTGATTTATTACTTATATAGTAGTAATGGTATGAGCTTTTACAAGGGCACAGTTATAGTGATAATAGTGATGCCTTTTTTTCCATTTTGGGGCTTGAAATAGTGTATACAATAGAGGCACTGTCTATGTTAAAATGTGGGGGCTTTAACTTTACTGATATAGTTAACTGGTGAGCTATGCTGGTATAGTTAAAGTGGGAACAGTCCTGACTGTTGCCATTCACACTCATACTCATAGATGTTAGGGTCAGAAGGGACCTCAGTAGATCATCAAATCTGACCCCTTGCCCTAGGCAGGAAAGAGCGCTGGGGTCAGATGACCGCAGGTAGGTGCTTATCCAGTCTCCTCTTGAAGACCCCCAGGGTAGGGGAGAGCACCATCTCCCTTGGAAGCCCATTCCAAATTCTGGCAACCCTTACTGTAAACAAGTTTTGTCTAATGTCCAACCTAAATCTGCTCTCAGTCAATTTGTGGCCATTGTTCCTAGTTACTCCAGGAGGTGCCCTAGTAAATAGAGCATCTCCTATTCCCTGCTGCCCTCCCCTGATAAATTTATAGGCAGCTACAAGATCACCTCTCAGCCTTCTCTTGCCATGCATCTACTAATACATGATAAAGTGCGGTTAGCCTTATTGATCACTTTAACACATTGACGACTCGTGCTCATCTTAGAATCAACTATGACTCCAAGATCCCTTTTTGCCGCTGAGAAGGTCATCCCCCAGCCTGTAAGTGTGTTGGTGATTCTTTTTAGAGCCACCATTCTTCTTCTATTTTCTTTTTCTTCTTTTTTTTTTTTTAACAGAATGATTGGCTTGTGTCTGACCAATTAGTGGGCTCGATGCAAATTTAGTTTTCATTAACCTGAACTAGTTTTCAAGTATAAGGTTTGTGGAAAATGTGAATACTGTGATTGGGGTAAGGTTGTCTGAGATTTTCTTAAGCAGTTGCTGCCAATTTGTGTCTCAAATGCACTTATCTTTTGTATCAGATCTAAAAATCTTTGTTCATGATCATCCTTTTTCATAAACTGCCTTCAGTAATTTATTTCCTGAACTATCAATGTGTTTCCAGCTTTTTTTCTTAAATCATGTTTGCCCATGTGAGACATTGGTCTATTTTTTCTGTTTATCTAAAAGTAGAATCTGGATCTCAGGACTTACCTCATTATTTTACTCACAATAATTCTTAATTGGGCAAATAGTTCCAATGAAGTAAATAGATACACTGGGGAGAAAAAAAAGGACAGAATAATCTATTGTTAGCCTAGTGTTTGTCTCTCTACAACCAGGATCTGTCATTGAGATTTTGCCTTGGGACCCAAAACATCGCAATATGGCATTGCTGTAGGACAGCTGAAGGAAATTGAGAGAATGAAGAGAAAACGATTGTAAACTAAAATAGAAAGTAAAATAATTAAATTGCTTACAATATCTCTAGTACTCAGAGTGTGCCCATCATCGTAGAGTCTGAACACCACAAAATTTTAATGCATTTCTTCTCACTTATGATTTACCTCTGGTTTACAGGTGGAGAACTCAGGCTTAGACAGACTAATGTAATTTTCCTTTGGTCAGACTTGAAGTTTATGGTAGAGCAGGAAATTGTACCATGGTTTCCAAAATCAGAGCTACTATTTCTAGTTCTCTACATGTGGCATTTATGTAGATGTCAGATAGGATTTTTCATCTTGAAAGGTTTGCCTTAAGGTTTCTGGGTTTTTTTTAAAAATACATTCCATTAAAAAAATTATTACTGCACAGATAACTATTAAAGAATACATGAAGGTATTAGTAAAACTAACTGAGAGAGGTTTTAAAGGACAGTCAAGCACATTGAAACTTCTGGTTAGTACCTTAAAATCAAGTTATGTTGGCTCCCATCTCTTTCCATTCTTTTAAATGTGTTGTAATTATTTTTGTTAACCTCATTGTTTATTAACACTAACATAATGGTAAAAATTTTTTTTAAAAGGCCTAGGTAGCCTAGGAATATAAGTCTTCCAGTGTGCTCTTAAGTTACCAAGCAAAGGACTTCACTTGTCTTGGTGTACAACACCTACATTTAAACAGGGTAATTTCTGAGCAACTGAAGATTCAGGAATGCAGTCCAATCAAAGACTCTCCCTGGGGTGGGCTGTGGAAATGATCATGTACCTGTAGTATGCACCATCAAGGGAAGGTTGAGGAAACATAAGAAACCAAAAGCGACAAAGAAGTTTGATTATTCAATTCTAATGGGAAAAGAGCTGACTAAAGAAAGGTACACAGTTGCAGTCCAAAATTGTTTTCAAGAACTTGAAGCTGAAGGAAATATGTCAAATTGGGAAACTTTCAAAGAAGCACTAGTTAAAATAGCCAAGGAGGTTATTCCATCAAAAGTAAGACAAAAGAAACCGAAATGGATAACTGAAGAAATCTGTGAACTTATAGAAGAAAGGTGAAAACCCTTAGTATGGAAGAGTGTAAGAAACTGGACAAAATCATTTGATCAATGTGCAATGAAGAAAAGGAAGAGTAGGAACAATGTACAAAGATAGAAAAGCCTCCATGGCTCACCAAAAGGGAGGCATACACCCAATGGAAAGGGGACATCAGCAGGGATGACTATACTGCAGTCACTCAGGGATGTAAGGGGGCAGTCAAGAAGGCCAAGGCAGAGATGGAATTAGGATGAGCTTCCCAGATTAAGGACAATAAGAAGTCCGCCTTTAAATACATAGGGAGTAAAAAGAAGGTCCCGGGTAATGTGGGGCCCTTGCAGGATGCGATGGGAAACTTGGTCGTCACACCAGACGGCAAAGCTACCATGTTTAACGATTTCTTTGCCTCCGTCTTCCTAAGTAGGGACCAGAACAGCCACCTCCCTGCTGGGCCCCCCTCGGGCCCC
>NW_017728949.1:80618783-80628341 GCF_001723895.1 Crocodylus porosus
CGCCAGGAGTGACCAGGAATAACGGTCACAAGCTGGCAGAGGGTAGGTTTAGGTTAGATATCAGGATGTGCTACTTCACGGTCAGGGCGGCTAGGGTCGGGAACCAACTTCCAAGAGAAATGGTGCAGGGTGCTACCCTGGGGGTTTTCAAGAGGAGGTTAGAGGAACACCTTGCTGGGGTCATTTGACCCCAGTACTCTTTCCTGCCATGGCAGGGGGTCAGACTAGATGATCTGCTCGGGGACATGTAAAAGCCAAGAATGGTGATGTAATTATGGAATGAAAACAAGTATTTAAAAGATGGACAGAGTATATTGAAGAGTTATTCCACGACAGTCAAGAAGAAAAGCTATCTATTAAGATGAACATGGGCGGTTTGAAAATTCTAAAGTCAGAAGTACAAAAAGTTATCAATCAAATGAAAACCAGTAAAGATGCGAGACCAGATGAGATTGCAGTAGAACAAATCGAATGTTTGGAAGAGTTTGGTATAGAAAAGTTAACAACTGTTATCAATGAGATTTATGAAAGTGGAGAAATACTTGAGCACCTCAGTAAATCAATCTTTGTTGTGCTCCCCAAAAGATCTGGAGCCATTGAATGTGAGCTCTGTTGATCCATCAGTTTAATGAGCTATGTAACAACGATCCTATTAAAGGTGCTGATGTTGAGAGCTAGAAGTAGAAGACTGGAGATTGCAAAAGTTCAGTGTGGTTTTGCTGAAGACTGAGGTAGAAGAAATTCTGTCTTCACGGTACAAACACTTTTGGAGAGGGCAACAGAAATGAGAAAAGACCTTTTCTTGTGTTTTATTGATTATACCAAAGCTTTTGATAGATTCAAGCATGAGGAGTTCATGAAAATACTGGAAGAACTGCATATTGATGGTAAAGACTTGAGAATTGTAAGAAACCTCTATTGGAACCAAACTGCAGCAGTGAAGATAGAAAATTAACTAAGTGATTTCATCCAGACTGAGAGGTGTGAGGCAAGGCTGTGTTTTTTCACCTGACTTGTTCAACATGCACAGCGAGAAAATACTGAGGCAGACTGAGGATTTACTGGGGCTGATCATTGGCAGACAGAATTTGAACAACTTACATTGCGCAAGGGACACAGTCTTAATAGCTGATTCAGAAGAGAAGCTGCAAGGAATTTTAGATAAAATTATTAGTGAAAGCAAGAAGCAATGTTTAAGTATCAACTGTAGAAAAAATGCATGGTAATCACAAAAAGATCATCCTTGTATACAACTTCAAAGTGGAAAAGGAACAGATAAGGCAGATCATTACATTTAACTTCTTGGAAAACTAACATCAGATGGCAAATGTGATTATGAAATAATATGGAGAATAGGGATGGCAAAAGACGCATTTCTGAAAATGAAAACGATATTAACAAATAGTAAGATTTCTATGGGGATGAAGTTAAGAGTTTTGGATTGCTGTGTTATACCAGTCCTCATGTGTGCATCAGAATGTTGTACAATACTGCCAAATATTGAAAAGAGAATTGAAGCAAGTAAGATGTCATTCTTAAGGCGCATTTTGAAGTATGTTGGACAAGTCATGCTTCAAATGAAGATATTTTGTTAAGAGCAGGCTGCAGAAGAGGAGACAGTTGGAGTTTCTCAGACATGTTATGAGGAAAGAGGAAATCGAAAGTCTGGTCATAACAGGAAAGAGTGAAGGAAGGAGAGATCATGGAAAACAGAGGTTGACTTATGTCAAGAGTCTATCTAAATGAATGAATGCATCAACACTGGAAATTCTATAGGCCTCGAAGAAGAGATCTGTGAAAGACCATGGTCACCAATGTCCTGTTTGGATATGGTACCTAGAGAGAGAATTTCTGAGCACCTTTACCAGGTTCAAAATGACCTAATTAGGCATCTAGTAATAATATAAAGTCAATGGAAAAACTTCAGAGATTTCATGAATCATTTAAGCTAGGCGGCATGTGCAGAGGACAGGAAATGATAGGTGTCTCTAAGGAGTGATTCAGAACATTGGAAGAAGTTTAGAAGCAGGCACCCTGAAGACTAAAAGGGAAGGAGGAAGTCCCCAGTTCTAGTCTTTACTGCTAAGTTTATTTATGGTTTTTAGCTGAAAACTGTCTAAAATAAATCAGGATGGAATGGGAGGAGGGAGTGGAACCCAGAACTCTTCTCCCCTGGGAAATGTAGTAGGATGCAAAGGTAGAATAATTTCTGCTTATTCTTCTTTTTCCCTCATGACACTCACATTCTTGGGTGTCCTGTGATTCCCTCCTCCCCTTAGGAGTGGAGCCTAAATTATAGCCTGGTGGTACTCTCCGAGGAAGCAGGAGATTGGGTTGCAGTCCATTCAGAGTCAGCCATGAGCCTTAGCACCTGCACCACCCCAGCTCCCCTATAGTCACTGAGCTATTGGGCAAAAGATGACCAGCAAAAGGAGCTAAATTGAATGATGTTGATTGTAGTTTTGTATGTTTAAGTGTGATGCTTTTTGAGTGACATACTTTGAGCTTAGCCACTAATAAAATGTATGCTCTGGGTTACTTCAGTAGAGATGCATAAGATTAATTGTTGCTCTTCTAGTCTGAAATGTCAAGTATGTGTTGGATTTAGGTGTACATTTTTAATTCCTACTTACTTACTTAAACATCTAGTGAAAAAAGAACCTGGCTGTAAGGTATTTTGGGGAAAAAATTATCCTATGACTTCAAAGTGCTCTAATGTTGTGTTTCTTGTCCTATGACTCTTAAAGTATAGACTTGACTTTTTAAAGTAAACAGGAAGTAGTTTGTTTGTTTTTTTTAACAAAAGCCTTCCTTACCTCCATACATCACAGCAAAAGACTGTAGGAAAAGAGACAAGTACCCCAACTGTATTTACCTCTGCAGATTCCCTTTAAGATGGTATTTAACATAATGAAAGTCCTGTTTTTGCAGTTCATCTCAAAAGAGCCACATTGATTTCAGTGGGTTTCTGTATAGTGAGATAAATTGCAGGAACTGAAAGTAACATGAATTAGATAATCCCCATTACTCTAGCTATTTACAGTGCACCAACCTGTAAGAGCATCCAAGACATAATACAGGAAAAGTACAGATAAAAACGGGAGGGGGGGAGAAGTTCCTTTCAGTGTGATTGGTAAGGTAGTGAAATGAGCTTCCAGGGCATTGGTGGAAGCATCGTGGCTTGAGGGGGGGAGGGTGAGTTAGTAATAACAATTAGATTGCCAGAAACTTTCCATTATAAAAGGTGTGTGTGTGACCCCTAAGAAAAGCTTGAAAATGTTAGCACCATACTGCAATAATTGCCAATGTGAACATTGTGAAGCTGGATTGCTGCCATAAAAATGATGGAGATACCTGTGACTTGCCAAAGCATCTGTATCAGTGAGTGGGGGAGAGCCAGGCTGTGCTAGATTCCACCCTTCTGCATTGGCCACCTCCAGATTCAGCACCTGGATCCATTCCTTTTAATCTGTTCCTTTTCCAGCCGCCTGCTAACGTAGTTAGCCCTGTAACATAAGTGGTGGGAGTGTACAGCAGTGCCAGGTCATGGTACAAGCCTTGCTGGTGATGCTCAGTAGGGGCTTCTAAATTTATCCATAATTTAAAAACCACTTTATAATAGAATTGCCCAATCAAATACTCAAAAGTCAGGAAATGTCAGATTTGTAGTTGCTATGTAATATGAATTTGGCTCCTTCGTACATGCACGTTCTGATGAAGAAATGATTTCAAATTTTTACCCCAGAGTACTTCTGCTTCACTCAGCGCACGTGATGATTTCACAGTAGAGCAGAATTCGGTTGTGTGGTCAACCATACAATATTCGATTACAACCCCTGCTTAGCATAGTTTCACTTAGCTATTTCACTATAGTGCTCATTTCAAATGAATACCTGATTCCACTGAGTGCTCAGCTAGTTTCTTTATAGCACTTGGTGGAATCAGCGAGTTTTGCCAGGTTAGGGAGGTGGTGGTGAGGAGAAGCAGCAGCAGCCGTGGCAAGAAGCAGTGAGTGACAGCAAGTGTGCAGGTGGGCTTGAGCGTGGGGCGTGTGCCAGCGCCCCAGGGCCAGGGCCAGCAGGGGCTCAGGGCAGGGTAGCAGGAGTGCAGGTCCCAGGCTGGCATGTGGTGCTGGAGCAGCAGGCAGGAGGGGTGGGGATTAGAGAGAAGCTGTAGCAGTGAGAAATGGTGAGTGGGCAGGCGGGCATGAGCGCTAAGCAGCAGGTTGCCTGTACCTGATTTTGTAACCTGAAGACTGAATTTTTTAAATTTTAATTTAAAACTAAACTCAGAAACAACAACAAAGAAATAGAAATAATAATGTAAGGACCATTATCAAAGAGATGGACTCAATTTTTTCTTAAATCACAGATCAGGACTGCATGTTTATTTATTACATATTTATTATTATGGTATATAATATGCATCATGTAATGATTATATTATTATTACATTTAAATAAGATTTTTGTGTGACTTTATATTAGGCAAAAATTATGACTGTCCAATAAGTTATTACCCTTAGGCCTCTGGTAGCCAACAATCAGCTGATTTTCCATAGGTTCAGGACAGAACCAGGTCTTAAACTGGCCCTGGTGCAGTCATTGCCAGCCAACAATCAGCTGATCTTTGGTAGGATAGGGACTGCACTAGGGCTGGAGCCCCACTGCAGTCCCTGACAACCAGCAGCTAGCTGATTTTTGGCTGGATCAGGACAGCACAAAGGATGGTTCAGGCCCTGGTATGGTCCAATCCTGCCAATGATCAGCTGATTGTCAGCCAGCTCTGGGCACCAAAGCGGGGGGGGGGGGGCATTGAGCCTTGATGTGGTTGCAGAGTCAGTCAAGACACCCAACTTTCAACTTACTGTGTGAAGATAGTCCGGAATCATGTCCTGGGCTCTCCCTGCACTGACAAGCAGGACATGATTGGAATTTGACATTAAAGTACATTAACTGATGCTAAATAATTTTGAAAAACTGATAAAAAATCAAAATCTTCCCAAAGTATTAATGTCCAAAAGAAAGAGTAAAGTTAGTTGAGTTTGCTTCTACAGAACTTTACCCTGAGCTAAACAGGATGAAAAATAACACTTTTCCAGCACTGGGTTACACCAGTTTTCAAATGTTTCCAGTAAGATACAGCAGTTTCATCATGTCTTCCATACTCATGGAGAACTGCAACACTGATAACATGTCAACAAAACCTTAGCAAACTCTTCCAGTGATACGTGCATGAAATGAGATTAGATTCTTAAGACAGAATGTTATATTATTTTTAAATAGCATTATTAATAAACTTCTGTCAAATATTAGACAAATATCATAAAAATGCTGATAAAATTATAACCCAAACTCATTCCTAATCTCTTCTTTCCCATGTGCTTTCCATTTAAAATTCATAATATGTATGTTTGGGGTTTTTGGGGGGGGAGATAAAGATTGCCTTTTGATTCGCAGCGATTCAGTAGGACGCTGATCCGGATCAGAGCCAGTAAATTGTATTGTACTACAGATGGTTAAACCCCTATTTCATCACCTTTGTTTTGTTCCTATGAAATGAATGAGTCCCTTCTATTATCATCACGATGAATTACTTTATGCTATCTTGTTTAAAAATAAAAAAACAGTACCGTTTGCCAGCTTTGCAACTGTCCCTCATTTAGGCTGTATGAAAAATATGGCAGTTAGCCCAAAAGAGGTGTTACACTGCCCAATTTTCCAATTTGTCCTACTTGAAAATCATCAACTTTGGTAATTTAATCTGTTTCTAAGTTCTTGTAATATTTGTAACCCATTCACTTACAAGCTATATTTTATAGGCCCCTGGCAGATATTATTTTCATCAAGCAATGGAAACTGGCAGGCCATGTGACCTGTTTCACATTCACAGGGCAAGCTATCCAAAGGGCAAAAAAACTGCCCTGGGAACTTCCTCTGACAGCCAGAGGAGCTGGGGAGCTGAAGAGCTGCTGGCAAGACTGTAATCCCTCTGTAAACCCTGCTGCCTGTGACAAGTAAGCTCTGAGCTCCACCTGGCTGAAGAAGCTGTTCCCCTGACCTTTGCACAGAAAGGAGACTTGTACAAAAAGGGAGAGTAGGGGGAGGAAGGGGTAAGGAACAGCAGGGACCAGTATATGAGGTACTTTTTGGGTAAGTACTTCTCCTTGCTCCCCATCTTGTCCCCACCAGGAGCTTTCCGAACAAATTTCCTCCCCCTCTCAGGTTGCTGTTGTGTATAAGCAAAGCACACCATGGTGTGCATGCACACTAACTAATCTGTCAGAGGCTATGGATACACAGATGTTCAGTTATGTGATATTTTATTCTACTGTTATCTAGAACATTTTACCGAAGTTTTCTTATTTAAATTTAATCAAAGTTACTACAGGGTCCTTCTACACATGCAAGTAAAGGCACAATAGGATCTAATGCATGGTCCACACATTCATGCTTCCTACCATGCCACACGGGATCCCAGTACACCTTACTACTGGTGCAGCAGGAGCTTGATCCTCCTCCTGCACCTTAATGGCCTCATAAGCTGACCTGAGCTCCCCACAGCTGGGAGACTGAAGCTAATGCTATCTTCCAACAGCAGCTGAAAAACCTGTCAGCTGGGATCTCCCAGGATCAGGGATGTACCTGGGACTCCCCAACAGGGAGCTCTGATCAGCTGACAGGGCTCCGAGCCCCAGGAGCCCCTGGCCACATGTTCAGTTAATGGTGTGATAGGAAGCAGATACAAAGTTGTAACGTATAAATTTGAGAGGTCCTGGATGATTGCAAAAGGGCAAGCATAGTGCCCATATTTAAGAAAGCGAAAAAGGAGGATCCAGAGAACTATAGACCAATCAGCCTCACCAAAGTCCCTGGAAAAATCATGAAGAACCTCGAGGAATCCATTTCTAAGCACTTGGAGGAGAAAAGGGTGATTAGGATTAGGGAAGTTGTTATTCCCCTCTATTCAGAACTGGGGAGGCCATACTGTGTTATGTTTTGGGCCCCCACTACAGAAAGGATGTGGAGAAATTGGAGAGAGTCCAGCGGAAGGCAACAAAAATGGGGATGGGGTACATGACTTATAAAGAAGAGGCCAAGAAAACTGTTCAGAGCAGTGAGCACATGCTGAAAAGGGATGCACACCCAGGATAACAGTGCTGAGAGTGAAAGCCCAGAGGACTGTGTTAAGGAGGGAGGCATGCCTTGGATAACCGTGCTTAGGGCTGTAAGAGGAGAGGCTGAGGGAACTGGGCTTATTTAGTTTAGAGAAAAGAAGACTGATAGGGGATTTAATAGCAGCCTTCAACTACCTGAAGAGAGGTTCCACAGAGGATGGAGCTAGACTGTTCTCAGTAGTGGCAGATGACAAAACAAGGAGCAATGGTCTCAAGTTACAGCAAGGGAAGTTTAGGTTAGATATTAGGAAGGATTTTCTCACTAGAAGGGTAGAAAACACTGGAACAGTTTACTCAGAGAGATGATAGAATCTCCATCCTTGAAAGTTTTCAAGACCCAGCTAGACAAAGCTTTGGCTGGGATAATCTAGTTCAGAGACAGGCAGTTATTACAGTTGAAGGGCCACTTACCGAGTTTGTACAAGCTGTTGAGGGTTGCATGCATTGGTGATACTTAGGAGGTGCATGTGGGTGCACATGCACCCCCTGACCGTGGCAGTGCACCCCCTGCGAAAAAGCACCACTGCCACTTGCCACCCCTTCTCCCTTACTGCCAACACCGCCAGCAGCGTCTGCAGGCAGCCCACGATCACTGTTGGCCAGTGTCAACACTGCCGGTGGTGTGTCTGCAGGTAGTCACCAACCACTGGTCAGTGCTCACCATCCCCCATCCCCCCCGCCACCAACTGCACTGCAGTTGTTCCCCACTTGCCTTTGCTATGCTTCTGCCGCTGACAGTACCGCCGCCTGCAGGAGCTAACTGTGACCCCCCAGCCTCTGGGGGGTATGCAGCATTCATGGCCACATGGGTGGCCCCATCCCTTGATAGGTGCCCTGCCCCCGGTTGCCATCTTGGGACTGGAAGTCCTGCCCCCTAACCCGTGACCTTTGCCACCAGAAGTCCCTTCTCTTGCCCTGGGAGTACTCCTTTCAGCAAAGGGGTTTGCCATCTCAGAACCAGAAAAATACCAAATTATATTCAAAAAATCAAACATCTGCTACAACATTCATTAATTTGATTTCAGAACATATTTTGTTCTGATTTACATGCATTTGTATAGTGTACATAGAGGTGTCTCCACAATAGTTTAAAATGAAGTCTTACTCTTTTATATTTGGGGTGGTATGAGTGGGTGGGTATATGGTTGTAGGGGGATGTGGGTGTGTGGGTATGTAGAGTGTGGGGGGGATGAGGGGGGTTTCCTGGGGTGGATAGGTGTGGTGGGTCTGGGTGTGTATGGGGCTGGGGGTGTGTATGTGGGGTGAGGGAGCATATGGAGGTGTGTGGATATGTGAGGTGGGATGCGTATGCGGTTTGTGGGGGCTGTGAGTCTGGGGGGGAGGGTGGCTGGGGAGGGTTGTGGCATGTGTGGAGGGGGAGGGTGGCTGTGGCTGTGGTGTAGCGGGTCTGCATGTATGACAGTGCAAGGGGGTTGTGGGTACATGTGTACAGTGGGGTGTGTTCATGTGGGACTCTCCCTACAAACAGACACACATACACACGATATCTCTCTCCCTCCCTCACTGTACACACACAGACAGACACACACACCTACTCCTAGCCCTGCTCCTGGCCCCAGGGTACCAGCACAGGCCCTGTGCTTCTGCTTGCCGCCACTTCCCCTCATCTGCTACTGCTGCCCTTCTCCTGCTGCTTCCCTGTCCCCCTATGCCCGCTGCTCCAGTATCACATCCCAGCTGTATTGCATGGCACTGCACAGAGCCAGCCAAACTGGTTCCTGCTGAGTCCTGCACTCCACCGATGCAGTCGGGAACCAAGTGAAGCCAGAGTGGCCTGCAGAAGGGTGGGGAGGAGTAGGGGTGGTGGGCAGGGAAGCAGGAAAATGGCAGCTACAGGTTGGTGGCAAGTGGCAGCAACTGTGCCCAGGCTGGCAGGGGCTTTATGGAGTTGGGCTGAGCTGCAGCAGTGGGGAGAAGGGGGGAGCCTGCCTGGCTCCATAGAGCCCCTGCCAGCCTAGACCCTGTGCTGCTGCTGCCTTGCCCTGAGCCCCTGCTGGCACTGGCCCTGGGATAGTGGTGCAGGTCCCACACTCCTGCCCAGTTGCTGCTACGCTCCCATGTGCCTGCTCACTGCCACATCCCCCCACTGCCTGTAGCTGCTATTTCCACACTGTCCTGCCCACCACCCCGGCTCCTCCCCACCCCCTGCCCAACCACCAGTTGCTCCAGCACCACATGGTTCCTGACTGCATCCCTTGACCGCAGTACTCAAGGACTGGGGCAATCACCTGCAGTCTGCCCCTACCTCACTCCCCCCTCCCCCCTTCTTAGCTGACTTTCCCAGATGGGAGTGGGGGACAGCCCCAGGATTGCCAGGCCAGAAGCCTCTGCTAGGGAGAGGGCTCTGGTTGGGAACTGGAG
>NW_017728949.1:80628441-80657977 GCF_001723895.1 Crocodylus porosus
GCCTTGCTGCTGCAGCTGCTTAGTCCTGCTGCCAGCTCCCCCTGGGTCCTGTCATCTTCAACAGGCAGCCAAAGGCAGATAAATATTTATTTTCCATATTTGAATTTCCCTCTGGCACGAGGAGGCAGGAACAGCCCCAGGGGCAGAGGCTTCCAGCTGGGGGTGGAATGGGGCCAGGTGGGCCTTGCTGCTGCAGCTGCTGGGTCTTGCCACCCCTAGGTCCTGCAGCCAGCTCCCCTTAGGTCCTACTGTCACTGACACCTTGTCATTTTTTAGGGGCCCTGTGGGCTAAAAAGAACGGCCTGGCAGGCCGTATCCAGCCCGCAGACCGAATTTTGCCCAGCCTGACCTAGTTGGAGATGATTCTGCTTTGAGCAGGAGGTTGGACTAGATGATCTCCTGAGGTCCCTTCCAACCCTAATTTTCTATGATTTCTATATTTGGTGGAATAACTTCATATCTTTTCTTTTTTTATCGTGCCATTAATTGATTGAAAGTGTGGTCAGGTGATCACTTAAGGCATAATTAACTCAAAGTGTAATGTGTAGATGGAGCCACATACTAATAATTTCATGTGCAAGGTCACATTGCAAGCTGACACTGAGCATCCGTTGATTCTTCATATCTTATTTTTAAATTGAGTAGAAGGTAATATAAAGGTTTACTCAAGATCAATACAAATTAAGTTCTTACTTGCAGGAGAAACATATGTGTGCTTGCGCATGTATGTACTACCATGTAAATATGGAATGAAACGGAGTTCTCTCTATGCCAATCTATTTAGCCAGGAATAAAAAAATGTGTGTAATTATGTAGTTGTTTTTTAATCCAGTCAAAAGCAATCTAAATCTCCTGATTGTATATAAGTAGAGTTTTCAATTTGTAGGGCACATCAGATTGAGAATATAGTTAATTGGAGCTTAGCAATTCACTGCTAAAAACTGCAAAGCATGAAACATAGAGTGCAGAAACACTGGGTGCCATTTTTATAAACTGCAGAGTATTTAAATTGAGAGTCAGTATTTCTGATTTGGCCCATAAAAAGAACATCAAAGTGTACTGTCTTTTATATTGCTTCTCAGTTAAAAATATAACCACCATACTATTATTCTTAATTTCTGGTGTTGTATTATCTCTGCAAACATATAAATCAGATGTTTGCATTTTTCCTCTAATTCCCTAAAATATGTGATCCCCTGCCATGAAGTAGTCTGTAACCTGCCTACTTCATGGCAGGGGCTCACAAATTTTAAGGAATTAGAAGAAAGATGCAAACAATCTTTTTATTTGCAGAAGTAACAAATGAAGTGGACTGCCATGAAGTAGATGGATTATATACCATAATTTTATACCCCAAGTTAAGGCAACAACAAACATGGTGTTTTGCACAAAGCGCCATGAGTTAGGGCATCCCTGAACCTAACAGATGTTCACTAGTTGCATTCAGGGGTGGGGTGAGGAGCTTGAACCTGCTGGCACTGGCCAGCATGCAGGGACACTCCAGCAGCCTCCCAGGAGGCTTCCAAACTGCCCCTCTCCTCAGCCCCCTTGCCCTCCCACCCCAGCTCCGGCTGCAACAAAGCCCAACCAGCAGTTATATGCGTCTGTCAAGAGGTTTGGATGATAGGTGGGGGAAGGAAGACCCTCCCTCCCCAGCCTCATGGGCCCCACCCAGCTACCCTGGCCATGAGGGAGCCAGGCTGGGCCAGGAGTCTCCTCTGTGCCCCCAGGGGCTGTCACAGAAAAGAGAGAATCTCTTCCCTGTGCAGCAGGAGGAGAGGGAAGCGGGTTGGGGGAAGGTACCCCAGCTGGGGTCTTGTGGGGAGCCAACCTGGGCCTGTGAGGCTACAGGGGCTCCCTTCCCTGGCCCCCTGGCCAGGTCTCTTGACAGTGGCAGAATGTAGATGCCAGCTGGACTTTGCCGTGGCCAGAACTGGGGCAGGGGTTACCCCAGCAGGGGTAACTTCCCCCACCTTCCCCTTTCCTTCTCTCCCTGCTGCACGAGGAAGAGACTCTCTTCTGTGACAGCCCCTGGGGGGTGGGGCAGCCCCTGGACATCATGGAAAGCACCAGCTCGGTTCTGCAAAGGCACATGGGATGCAGGCAGAATCACCCACACTTAACCCTCACTAGGAACCTGAACAGAGATTCCCTAAGACACTCTGCTTTAGAGCGCCTTCAGCTAATGACTGATTTATTGAAAGATAATTTTTTTTAGGTGATTGGCTATTTTTAAAGCGCTTTGCAACTGTGAACGTGTATTATGTCATGGCTGTAAAGCAACTTCAGGGGCTTATCATGCAAAACATGTAACTTGTGTAAACCCTCAAAGAAATCTACATATATTATTTTATTGTTGGCCTTGGACTACTCTTTTAAGTTTGTTCCTTGAGTTTTTGCAGCATTTTCCTGACTTATTTTTTGATAGTCCCTGGTAAATGACATATTTCATCGTAAAGTTGAAATGTCTCCTAGGAAGATATTTCCTTTTTTGTTTCTGAATGTGAAGTATGTAAGATCATAATTTTTCATACAATTAAAGAAAAGTTAATACATATCTTAGCTATGTCTCTATTCTACATCAAAGGCTGAGAGGCTCTCTGAAAACCAAATTCATACAAGTGGTAACACAAACAGATTAAAAGTAAAGGAACCATTTCTAGGCTGTCTCAGATCTCAGATGTGATACGTCTTCAAGCTACCATCAGACTTTTTCAACCCCGTAAGCTGCAATTTAAATTTGAATTTGCTGCTCTGATCTAGCATGGAAAATTACAGAAGAGAATACTTCACATCCTGGGGAGCAGCATGGATATCTGATGATGACATTGCTTTTCTACTTGTTTCTGTCTTGTTTAGAAGACAGCTACAGTTGTCAAATGACTGTGGTATTGGAGGTGAAAAAACATAACTGGAGTTTGCCTTTCAATAGTACTGTCAAGTTTCCTAACCAAAATTTATAATATGCACTCGAGCAAAAGAAATACCAATAAACCAGTCATCAAATGCTAATTAACTGCAGTACAAGGTTCAGCATTCTGAGTGAGGTGAAACAGAAGGCTCTCAGGGCTGCAAAGGACAAGTTGTTTTAGAATAATAACCTGTTTGGCAAGCATTAAGCCGATTTGAGCTAATGAGGTGAAATGCCCTTATACATGCTTATAAACTGAAATGTTAAAAATAACTCTTCTTCTCAAACAACTTCTAAATAAAAAATACTTCCACAACAGACAGTAACTAGCAATACTGGTGGCAGAACATCTAATGACTAAATATGGAAACTAAAATCTCTGCTCATCTCCTGTGTGTGAGGCTATATGAGGGAAGCCCATATCAGCTGCCCATAATTTTAAGGCCTTCCTATTTTTCAGAAGTGACTGGGGATTTTTGCATGCTTCCATATTTGAATATCAATTGTGAGATACATTAATGGGTCCTGATTTTCAGTAGTAACCCCCACCCCAAAATCAGAGCCTGATAAGCCATGTAAATGGTGCACCCAAAAATTGTGGCACCCTGAAGCACTGCTCACTTGGAAATTTCAGTCTAACTGTGCTGTGAGCAGAGGACTCCATTCTGCAGAACTATCAAGCCAGCATCTTTCACAAACACAGAATTCACAATATATGTATATAGTGATGACACCATAACATCAGTCTGAATTTGTAGTACAGTTCTGTAGACATTTTTGTTCTGTATATCCAATTTTGGAGGGAAAAAAATGTTATAATCCACATTGGGCTATGGAACTGATGAAACTGGCTGTCAGAATTTATTTTGCTAAATAAGTTTATCTGATAGTTTCCTTATTTTCATTTCATCTATATGCATGACATTATCCTCATTCATTACAGGGGTCTTAAGCAATGAACTTCTCAATGTTCATGTCTCTGTTACATTTGCAGTCCCACGAAGACACGCTTGTCATTAATGCACAAAGCATTTTTTTCTTTTCAATCTTCTATTATTTTCTTTCCATACACGATTGCAACGATTCTATTCCAAAAGCAATTCTGTATGACATTTTACCTGTTTATTTACTGGTCATATATAATCATCTTCCTATTTAAAGTTATCCGATGGATTCACTGTAGGTACATTTTGAAATGCAAATCATGCATTGAAGTAAGCTACAGTAAAATGGAATTGTGGCAGGCAGAACCATCCAATCTAGAAATCCGAGCTCCTTCATCAACTGTTCTTCCAAATCAATGCTTATGCAAACAGGGTCAGATTATTCCCTCCAATAGGACAGTCCATAGCAGGAAATGTCTGCATGATTCCCCTCATGGGTTTCCCACACTTACTCCATTTGGCTGTAAGGGTTCCTCTGACAAGACAAGAGGCACAGGCCTAGCACCTAAACCTGAAGAATCGTTTAGGATCTGCATGATGTCTGAACCTGAAGTTATCATGGTTCAAATTCAAGTCTCTAATCTACATTTATGAATATCTCTATACCAGGAGTGTCAAAGACATCTCCTGTGGGACTCCCAGAAGGGCCAGGAATTTGGGTTGAATTCCCAATTTTGCAGCCTGGTTGATGATGGGGGAGTGTGAGCAATGGCTGTGTTAACCCCCATTACCCTACTTGACCCACTGCTGTTGGTCTCGATATAGACCATGAGACTGCTTAAGATCCAGATCTAGCCTGTGAGGGACCCCATGGTCTGGATCCAAGTACAGGTGAATGATACCATTTTTCTGGTAATTTTAAACTATTTCTTGCCCTCTTCAGGTTTTATGTGCTGAAGAAGAGTTGTGTAGTTGCCCAAAGAGTGGTACCAGGTGTGCCCAATAGTGCTTGATACTGCAATTCTGAGAGCATATGTGCCAGGAAGTCAACACAGGACACGTTACAGTAAGGGGCACGTGAGAAGCCAGGAGCATGTTGGCACATCTGGTTTCTTGGTTGCAGTCTTGGGATTCCTGTGGAGGTAGTATAGACGCATTCTGCAGTCTCCAGTACCTAGAAAGGGCAGCTTCCACAGGAGCTGTACTGCAAGGGATTCCCCCCATTGCTAAATGTCCTAGGATTCCCTGCAGTTAGAGGTTCAGTGTGACAAGTAATACAGTCACAAGCTGTGTCACCTTTTCCAGTGAATCTCAGATTCTTTCTGGGCATCCCTTTACATGCCACTTGGCTGCAAACACCACATGGCAATATTTGCTGTGTTTCTTGTGATCTGGTAGCTAGTGCGCTGCCTGATATGACAGATGGTTTAGAGAACTACCCTTGCTCATCACTTAATTTCTATATATTAGTGTTTAGCCCCAGTTTCCAGATTGCAGGCAAGAACATCCTCCAACATGGCAGAGGTAAAAGCAGGGTAGGCAAGGGCTCTGCCATGGCAGAGGTTAGGTTAACATGTGCTGTCTTCTTTTTTAGGATGCACTGGCTGGAATTGGGTTTGTGCTGTGCTTATCCCAGCAGAAATTTTGCCCCACAATGGATGGTATACAAAACATTACTTTGAGCAATGCCTTGCTTCTTTACCATATTTTCCTTTCCAAGCTTGCAATATTTCTGGGGCCCTGAGTCTGTGGGCCGCATCGAGCATTCACAGAGCGTGCTGATCACTGAGCAGGGAGGTGGAAATGGTGCAGGTGAGTTACTCACAGCCAGCAGTCTCTGCTGCTCAGAGCTTTTCTAAAACAGTTGTTTCATGGTGGGATGGAGACCAAGACCTTGCTGTGAGATCCACAGGGAGCAGGACAGGACACTTCAGGGCTGTCAGTGGCATTGTCAGCCATCACACGTATGCACCTGCACATATGCAGGTAGAGCCAACCAGAAGGGGCATCATCTGGGGCCATGTGTGCTCACCAAATGCTAAAGCACCCACCTGTCCCAATGGGCACCTGACGAGGCCCAGACAGAACCTAGGAGGGGTCCTAGGATGTGTCTGATGGTACCAGACATAAATAGTGAGATTTTCACTCTACAGTGCCCTCGTTTAAACAAGACTTACCTTAGCTAGAGATCATCTTTCTGTCAGTGTCCTTGCACATTCCTCTTCACAATTGTCAGAAATAACCATAAAAGCACCTAAAAAGGGATATCAGTGAGATTTGCCTTTCATGGAAGCAAATCCCTCTTCTCAGTTGTCAGGTTTCTTTCTGTGCAGTGAAAAATCAGATTTTTATTTCTGATTCTGTGAACAGACTCCACCCCCATCAGACACTGAAAATTTTCTCCTCTTTGCTTTTTGGCAGACAGACTAATCCTGTCCCAACTAGCTTCGTAATCCCATTTCTTGAAAGAGTGTTTGCAGGGAACGATGCTCATTACCAGGAGGAAAGGTACTGGCTTTAGTGGTTAAGAAGGACTGTAAGTCAACTCTTCAGTGAATATTTTGTTAGAGAGACCCCCCATTCAATCTGCCATATCCAAAGAGTCCTGCATGGATAGCCAAATCTGTCAACTCTTCAGCAAACATTTTATTAGAAAGACCCCATTCAATCCACTGCACCCAAAGACTCCTGTATGGATAATAAAATCTGTCTAGTGCCACAAGCCACTCAGCCTTCACTGGAGAGTCCAGTGAAATGTCAGGCTCTTCTTCTGGAACAGTAAAGAGCACTCGTCTGGAGAGCAAAGGGGTCCATTCAACCATTAGTTGGTTCTCAGCTTGCTGTAGGGAAAGCTGATGTTTGATTTCTCTCTTGGAGCCTAGTTTTGGAAGCTTCCTGTCCACATAGTGTAACAAACCAATGCGGAGAATCCAGAGAATATCAGATGAAGTTCTGTGAAGTGAGAAGCCAAAGACAGGAAGGTAAGAGTGCAGAAGAGAGGTGTCAGAGAGCATGTGGCTGATGTGTGGGCTGGAGGTGTGGAGCGAGACAAGGTGTAGACAGTTTGGAGCTCTGGCCCCTGAGTCTCACACCCCCTGGTTGTCAGGTCCACCTGCAGTGCTCTGTGGCCTCTGTAGCACCTTTTGTTTCTACCTGAAGGAAGGAAACTACCTTTAGAACCTGGAGTAGCCTCTTGGGTGCTTTTCCTCTTCAATGCAATGCTCTGGAGGTTCTTCACTTCTCAACGCAGATCTCTGGGTTGGTTTGCCCTCAGCACAGTTATCCTGGGTGTGCCTCCTCCCTCTTCAACATGTGCTCCCTGCTCTGCACAGTCCTCTTGACTTCTTCTTGTTAGCATATCCTCAGTTCACCAGGCCCCTGGCCCTACTAAAGGTGCCTTCAGTGCAGTCTGTGGACTCAGATACCAGCTACCAGCCATCCTCAGTTCTATGCAATGCAGCATCCTCTGCTGGGTGCTTGGAGTGGTTCTGTAGGGATACCACCTCCTAAAGAATGACACACTCCACAGCCTCTAACCAGGATGCCCCTAGTGGTCTCTACTCACCCCTTACTAGCCATCCAAATGCCCCATCAGATGCCCTGCAGTTGATGTTTCAATGTTTAGTTGGAACCTGGTGTTTGCTTGGTCCTAAGGCTTTTCCCCATCAATTCAGCTGCCAGAAGACCTATAGCCACAGTACGCTGCCTTCGCTCCCTCCTAAAGTAACGGGTTACAGGCCCCCTGTCACACGGGGCTTGGGAATGTCAGGCAGTGTTCAGAGAGGTTAGGGCTGGCATAGGCGGCTCCCTCTCTGCATTTGCATACCACAGTCATAGTGGACTGCAGTGAGGTGGTCTATGATGTCATTTTCAGTCCTTTCCTATCCTAGCAGGATCTGTCATATCCCCCTAACTGCTGGATCCTGACTGGGATCTGCTGCAGGATGGTGCTCACTTTTTTGCGGATCTGCCTCTATATTCGAAAGAGTTATCCAGTAAGCTTCTACAATACAAAAAAACCCCAACAAACAAACCCTGCAACTGCACACTCCTGGTGGTCACCTACTACTTCACACTGCAACTGATGAGAAGAATCATGAAATAACTACAGTCTATACTGGCCAAAGATCAGACCTGGAGAAAAATATTCCAAACCCCTCTGTTTCTGGCTTTCAAACAACTCCCTAACCTTGCTCAACTCATCATCAGAAGCAAACTCTTGACTACCCAACAGACATCAAGTGGAACACAGAAATGTCTAACTTGTCAACATATCTCCACTACCACTACTATCAACACCCCGCATAAAACCATCAGAAGCCATGGTTTCTACACATGCCTTTCCAAAACTGTGATAGACCTGATCCAGCGCACCAAGAGCCCTCATGGCAACTATATGGGTGAGACTAAACAGCAACTATGCACCGGAATGAACTGTCACAGAAAAAATATAAAGGGCAGAGACCATTAGAGTACATTTCTCAAAGAACAATCACTCCCTCTCTGACCTCACTGTCCTCTTGCTCAAGGCAAATCTACCTGACACCTTTAAAAGGTGAACTTGGGAAGAAAAATTCATAACTTGGCTGGACATTAAGAACCAAGGACTAAACAATGAGATTGGCTTCATGGCATATTATATTTTACTGGAATGCCAAACAAAGAGGTGCTGGACTGTGCAGGATTGACATGCTTAGAAATTATCAAGAGGAGGTTGCCATGGCTCAGCCATGTCAGGAGAATGGGGTGAGACCATATCCTCAAGAATATTAAGATTTTGAGGTGGCTCTAGAAAGCAGGGTCATGCTCTATGGCAGTACCACAAAGTATGCGAAGCATGAAGTCATTCAATATCAACATCACTGTAGAAAGCTGCGAGGAGCGTGCAGAATCCTGTCCAATCTGGAGGGAACATCTGGCACTGGGTGCAGATCAGCATGAAGCCGCTTTGATGCAGGGGATGGAAGGAAAAGAAGAAAGCAGCATTCTGTAAACTTGGACTCCAACTCATACAACACATGGATCTGTGAAAGTTGTAGCAAGCAGTGTCACTCAAATTGGGCTCGTCAGCCACAAGCAGATTCATCAGGCATCTGACTAGATCTCTTATGCATACACCATGATCCAAAAAATGGACAGTTGTCTATTATTATATTTTATCTAACCCCTTAATTATTCACACACACAAAGTGAGAATGACCCCCTTTCCTTTTGATAGGCCTTGATCTCCCAGTAATCAGCTTTTTTCTTCTAATTGTGTGCCTGCTACCCCGGGGAATTTCTCTCACCCCCTCCCACAATTGTTCTGTACTATGCTGTGGCATATTTTCGTCACGCCTGATAAAGAATGTCTTGCATTCAAAAGCTTGTCTAACTCTGTCCCAGCTCTACAGGTGGTCCAATAAAAGATATCACCCTAAGACACCCTTGTCTCTCATATAATTCCTGACCATCACGGAGCTACAACATCACTCTTAGGACTACCATACGGTGTGCACAGTTCTTTTGGATGATTTCCAGTAGCAATCAGTATACATACATACACAGTATATGTACATCACAAGGAATAATGGGTGCCTATACACATGCCCTGAGGCTACTCTGACACACTGTAATTGCAGCATGTCAGAGCAGACTCGATTAATTGAGTCTGCCTGAGTGTGGTAATTACTGTGCTCCAGCATCACGTGTATCACTGGCCCCGCACTGAAAAATGGCAGCAGGAGCACTTTAACTGAAGCTGGTTCAACAACCTTTAGTTAAAGTGCCCCGCCACCATTTTTTTAGCAGAGGGACACTAATAAATGTGACTGGGTGCTTTAATTAAAGCAGCTCTTGGACTACCCATCCCCCTTTGCTCCATGGGAATGATCGTTCTTTTTTGTCACTTGTGTAATTTAAGTTGAAAGGTCAACCAGTCAGGGATTGTGTGTTATGTGTTTATATGAACTGCATGCCCTTATAAGCCCCCTTTTTCCATTGTTAGGAAATTAGTGATTTTATGTCCTGAGGCAGGAGAACTAATATCCCTTATAAACTGCTAGAGTGCCTAGGGATAGATTTTTACCTTCTGTCAATACACAGAACTCAGAATGTTCTTTCACCAGATTTATTACAGGGACTACATACAGAAGTGAAAAAGAACGTGAGAAAACCTATCTGTATTACACTACCAGCTCAGTTTTGGAGACTAAAGAGATTTGTAATCTCTTTGTAAATATCTGAATTGCTGGGTACATTTTAGATTCCAACCTGAACCCAACCTTTTAATGATTTGCTCATTACTGAAACTCCTAAGTGAAATCTAAATAGCTCCTAAAATTTGAAAGTGAAAAAATATGCCTGATTATTCTCAGAAATGCTTTTTCAGGTTCTCACTGTGTTTAAACCAGGTTCTTGACCATCTTACTTGCTATGTACATCATTTGGATGGGAAAATAAATAGAGAGTTTCAAACGTGGTTGAATAGCCACCCAACATTTCTATGAACTTCACTTCCCTTTTAGAAGCCAATGGTAGAGGAGGAAGCCAAAAGGGATAGGTTGGGTTCTGAGCATTTGACCTCTGAAAATAAGTCTAGTTCAGAGTGCAAGTACTTCAACCACAACACCAACCCCAATCCCAAAATGACTAACGTACAGCGAATTCCAGCTTCGAGATGAAATGTGAACAAAAAAGTATAGGCTCATATTGCCTCAGGTTAGGTTTCTAGATTGGATAATGCTGGCTAAAAATTAGGGAAATGAGTATGCAGGTAGTTTCCTGTTGGCTTCATAGATTTCATAGACATTAGGGCTGGAAGGGACCTTGCAAGGTCATCAAGTCCAGCCCCCTGCCCCAGGGGCAGGAAGTCAGCTAGGGTCAAAAGCTCCCAGCAAGATAGATATCTTGCTTAATTCATCCTGAGTAATTTTACAGTGGGTTAACAAGCTGCCAAACACCCAAGCAGACTAAAAGGCCTGTAATGAGCTCCCTTTATAGCCCAGTGGAGGAGCATCCATGGGTGCTGACAATGGAGGGAGTGCCAGAATACTCTCCCAGGAGTCTTTGCCAAGCATGATGCAGCCAAGTGCTGCCTGTGTACAGGAGCCATCGTACCAGTTGGGCAAGTAGGGACAAGTGGAATGGCACCCCTTTAGGGAGTTTTTGCCACAGCAGGTGTAGCCCTGTGCCCAACAGCATATCTGGGGATGGAGGGTACAAACAGAGCACCAGGGGCACCACCTCCACCCATCCACAAAGGCTGAAGGAACTCCCTATGCCTCTGCATACCACAGAAAATTATGAGTTTGACTTAACAATAGTTGATTATTCTTTATTATTTACTACCTGTTTGTTTAAGTTTCCTGGTTTACATTTGGAGTTCCTTCTACAAACATGAGGGATAGACATTTACTTTAAAAAAGAAAGCGGATATTTTCATATAACAGCAGCAAGATGTGCAGGGGTTAAAAAACCCCTCAAAATATCAAGAGACCCTCAAAAAAAATCGTAAGTGCTAGTTTCTGTCCTATAAGGATTAAATATCTAATGCCTGAACCACACTTACGCGGTGACTGGAAACTTGTTCAGTCTGTTTCTAGGATCTAATCTGACAGGCCTTGCTCATGTAGAACTCCTGTTCAATTTGGTTTCGGTAGAGTCTGCAGGATTCATCCTATTGACTTCAGTGGCAGTTCTGCCTGAGGGAGATCTGTAGGGCTCCACATATATTGGCAATACAAGCGAGGTAGCATGTATTTAATCTCTGTCTCTGATAAACTTTAGACTGCCAGGCTGGTTTTTAATGGAAAAACAGTTCCACCTGCTGGATGTTTTGAGTAAAAGAAAGGTGTCCAATTTAGAAGCATCCTCAAGTGAATTTGTTTTTAAGTACTGTATACGTAGAACACCTATATCATCTAGGTTTCTGTTTTTCTCTGACCTATTTAGAGCGACATGCATTTGTGGGATTTTTAAAAAGAGGAACGAACAGTCAAAACTAAGCAAAGCATTCAATGCTCTAAAACATGATTAGGAGAAAGAGCATTGTTTAGAGTTCTTCAAAAGGGGGATAGTTTTATTACATGCCAGGAGGGTGGAATATATTTTACCCCATTACATTCTCATAAGTGAATGTATCTTTCTTATGCAGGAAAGGTGTGCAGCCAGCAGGCTCCATCCAGGTCATGGGAATTGCCACTTTTCTATTATAGTCCCAGTTACCTTAGCTATGATTCCAGACTGTTGGCAGATTACAACAATGTCTGATGTTTGGATCATTGATTCCTAATAGCATATCTTATAGTTTCCACTCTGGCTCACATTAAAGCATTTGAGTATTTTTGCCATTGTATTTTTTTCCCATGGTCATCAAATTAATTGCAATGTTTAGCTCACCTATTTCTATTTTCTAGTTACACTTTTTAATATGTCAACTTTTTCTTGATAAAAATCTGTAAAATAGAATACCAGGGAGAAAATCATAGCAGTCCACATGGCAAATATAAAGGGTTGATAATACTGAAAGTTTTTCTTTTTGCTTTGTTTTGTTTTCTTTTTGCTTTGTGGTGGGGTTTTTTTTGGTTCTGCAAAAGATTTTGATTTTTGGCCAAAAAAAGAGCATTTTGCAATATTTTTTTTCTTTTGAAAGATTTAATCAATTCTATTATTGCTCTACAGATTATCCTGTTATGCAACTGTACACGTCTTAGGATGAGTAAATCCTACTTGTTCAGTGGGCTATTTTAAGAAACTACTTATTTCTTACATTTTCATTCAGGCAATGATTGGCTCCTAGTATATACCATTCATGTGCTATCCTTAGTGTGATATACCATTCATTATTTCTAGACTATAAACAAAAGTATACTTAAAATATAGCCTCATATCTCTTACTAACAGCATTTTAAAATGCAGCCTTACTGAAGTGTAACTAGTGTAAATCATTTGTATAGTATTTCAGCTGTTCCTGGCCAACTCCTTTACTTTTATTTTTGTTTTGTTTACTCATTTAAAATTTTGATTGGTTTCCATTTCCTAAAACAAGATATTAAATAGAACTCAGAATGCCGACTTTGATACTATTTTTCTCAAAGCAATGGAATCAAGTGCATCAGGGTCCCCTGATAGGTGGTGTATTTTGCCAGCTAAATTTCTATCTTTTGAAAGAAGACATCTTTTCAAACTCTTATTTAAAAAAAGTTTTTCATTAACATAGAGTGATTTCTGAATAAAAATAAAGCAATGCAGAATAAATCAAATATTTATTTGATTTGTCTTTATTCTTTTCTCGGTCTTAGAGTCATAGAATAGTACAGTTGGAAGAGTCCTCAGGAGGTCACCTAGTCTAAACACCTGCTCAAATGCAGGTTCATTCACAACTAAACTATCCCTGTGAAATTTGTCAGTCTAACCTTTTCTTAAAACACCTAAGGATGAAGATGCCACAACTCTGGGTAGCCCGTTCCAATGCTTAGCCACCCTCAGTGAGAAAACTTTCCCTAATATTCAACATAAATTTTCTCTGCTGCTAATTAAGACCATTACTCCTTGCCATGTCCCCTCCAGCTACAGATAATAATCTATCTCCATCCTTCATATATAAGGGAAGTATCTGAAGCATTAGAAGACCAAATCAGTCTTCTCTTCTCCAAGCTAAAAAACTCTATTTCCTCATAAGTGATGTTTCTCAAATCACTAATCATTTTTGTCACTCCCCATTTGTCCCCCATTCTAATTTGTAATTTGTTTCTTGAAGTGAGGGCCCCAAACTGGGCACAGTACTCCAGATGAGCCCACACCATTGCTCCCTTTTTGCTATAATTAAAGTTTATTTGATCTTTTGAAGGATGTATTTAGCTATGTCTGTTAATTCAAGCTTAAAATTTCACACGTCTGTAACAGCTGCTTAACTACCACTTAATCATTTGGCTCTAGCCAAAAACATCACCATTCAGAAGAACTGTTGCTGATAATATCTTGATTAAACAGCAGATTTTCAATGTTATAATTAGGCTAGAGATTTTTCCCACAGAAGATGGCTTAATGAAGCAACTGTCTAGATTTAAGCTTGTGATAATAAATAAAATTGAATATTCTGTAATTGATAAGTATTAAAATTATATCATATACTATAATTATATAATTATGTGATATACTTAGACCCAGATTCATGAGAATGATAATAGTTAGATACTTGGGAGGATGGTGAAACATTTTTGTGGGTTAAATGTATAAGAAACAAAATTCAAGTAAGTAATTAATAATTCTGATGATGATGATTACTGAATTTCTATACAAAGTAGTTACAGAGGTAGGTAGGTTGTAGCCGTGTTCGTCTAAGGACATAGGCAGACAAGGTACTTTGGGTGAATCTGGTATGTTTTATTAGACCAACTTAAATAGTTGGGAAAACATTTTTTAGCAAATGTTTTAGCAGGTTGAAAAACCCTTTGTCAGGCTGAGGAAGTCTCTGCAGTTGGTGTGTGCTCTTCCTGGATGGAATGAATAGTAAAGAAGCCAGAGGCTGGTATGCATGCAAGACAGGCAGTCAATGAACATGTAAATTGAGGAATCAGTGAGTGACACAGGCTTGGGGCCGGGGGAGAAGGGAGATGAATATAGCACTTAAATAGTGGAGAGGTACCTGGGGAGTCAGATGTCAGGCAGGTTATGCATCATAAATCCAGTGTCTGTATTTAGTCCATGATTTTTTGTGTCCTGGAGGTTGATGAAGTGCAGTTCATAAGCTCGTCCCTGAGAAGTGTTTTGTAAATTCCCCTTGAGGATTAGAACTGAGAGATTGGGGAGAGAGTGGTTTTCTTGAGAGAAATGTGCCCCCACCGATAATTGGGTATTCTTGTCTTTGATAGATTTCTGGTGTGCGTTCATTCTGGTGTGCAGTTGTTGTTTGGTCTCTCCTGCGTATTTTCCATCAGGGCATTTGATGCATTGGATGAGATTATATTACATTACTGGAGGCGCAGCTGGAAGATGCAGGGATGCTGATGGCTCTGTTGTGGGGTGTAGTAATTGTGGGAGTGGTACAGATGTGTTGGCAGGCTTTGCATTTCTTATCATGGCATGGTCTAGATCCATTTGGTGTGTTCTGGGCCTGAGTAGAATATACAAATATACAAAATATATTTGTAAATATACAAAGTATATTCTGAGCAGAATTACAAAGTACAATAAAAGCTCTGTTATCTGGCTTCCCCTGGGAATGGGGTATGCCAGATAACAAACTATGCTGGTTAATTGAGTGGCCTGAACAGATGTCCTTGCCTGTTCAAGCCGCCGCTTCGCCACCCATCCCGCAGCATCGCCAACTCTCCTGTGGCATCACAGACCTTCCTGTGAGCCCTGTGGGCTCCATGGGACAAGGAGATGGGCCTTGTGCAGCCTGTTATGCCCCCAGGCCATGGGGGCTCAGCAAAACCGGAAGTGCCACAGTGGGCACTTCCAGTTTCACTTTACCTTACAAGCTGGCATGCTGGTTAATAGAGTATACCAGCTTGTAAGGTGCCAGTTAATGGGACTTTTACTGTAGTAGCATTTTGTATTAGGGGTCTGATTCCCTTGCATTTATGTGAGAAAATTGTTGCTGATCCCCCTAGCACATTTACCTGTAAAATTTCAAAATCAGATCATATAAATCATAAAAATTAGTGATTAGTAAATCATGAGGTAGATGTGATTTACTTAGACTTCAGTAAAGCCTTTGATTACCATGCTCCAGCAGCCTCCTGCATCTTGTGTATCAGTGTCCCCACATTTAAAAATGGTGGCAGGGGCACTTGAATTAAAGCTCGTTGAGCAAGCTTTACTTTAAGAGCCCCTGCTGACATATTTAAGCATAGGGGCACTGATACATGAGACATGGTGGCGCTTTAATTAGAGCAGCTCTTGGAGTTGCTTAGTGTTTAGCCTAATGAATTTCTGTTACCATGCTCGCTCATCTTGTTGACTTCCTTGAGTAAAATGAGAAAGACAGGGAGTAATTTTTTTCTGTGAATAATGTCCCCTACCTGTGTTCTAAGATCTCTATCTTTTTATCTTTCTTGTTTGGTGATCACTCATTTTGGTGCATAGTTTTTGTCTGGTTTCACCCACATAATTACCATGAGAGCATTTTGTTCACTGAACTTAGATATGCTATGTTCTGGGATAGATGTGTATGACTCATGGGTTATGATGTTGTCGGGAGTATTTTTTGTGGCAGTAGAGATGCATTGATAGGTTTTGACTGTATTTTTAAGGCAGGGCTGGCTGACATTAGGTGTCTCTTGATTAGCAGGGACCTGTTTGGGATGAGAATTTCTTAAGGGCTGATTTTTTTTTCAAATACAGGCTATAGTTGTTTGGTGCTGCTTTGATGCATTAAGTGTGGATGGTAGGTGACAAACAAAGGTATGAGCTCTTGTATAGTAATAGGTTACTATGGGTTATTCAAACAGTCTGTTTCTCTGCAGAAGTGTATTTGCTGGGTGGAATTTGAGGGCCTGAGTAGATATTACCTTTTTTTTTTTTTTTTTTTAACTGTTTGGGATGATTGCTGGTTTTGCGGACATTGTGTGGGGGTCAATGTGTTTTCTGTATTTACTGATTTGAGGGTGCCCTCCAAGCTGTAGAATTAGGATGGTGTCTAGAAAGCTGATGTTAGTGCAGGAGCAGTCCAAGAGAATGTGATTCCAGGGTGATAGTTGTTAAACCTGCAGTGTATGTTTATAAGCGAGTACAGGTATTCAGTGCAGATGAAGTACAAAATTCCAAGAGTTTACAGTTCCCCTGTTATAAATTGATCAAAACAGCTTTTGTTTGTATCATATAATTCCTCTATGTTCGTAAGAAACATCAACACATCTTTAGCAGATCATCATGCTCCTTGTACATCTCCTTATTATCTTGTGTGTTTTAGACCATCCCCTTCCAGCCTTATCAACAGGTCTTGTGAGAAGTCTGCATGACTGATGTGCACTTCAGCCTAAGTTTTGCATATGCAGTTTGTATATTAGTTACATCTTCAATGAGGCCTACTTTTGGTCAGTGCTTTGGTCAGAGCCTTTATATGAGCAGTATATGCACTGATCTATGTTCCAGCAAGGCCTATATCTAAAAGAAAATCAGTTACATTCACAATGGAGTTGGGTAGGAATGTTTTCAATTATTATTTTTTCCCTGGTGGAAAGTTCCAGTTCAGCAAAATAAAAATGTTTGTAGGATCATAGCAGTTTTCCTAAAAATTTAACTGAAAAAGATTTATCAAATCCAGGATGGAGTTTTTGATCAGAGGAAGAAGTAGTGACTGAGTCTGATGGTCAGAATAGTGGGAAATCCTGATTCAAGTCCCTGCTCTAGCAAAATTTTATTATTATGAAGTGGAACAGTGTGAGCCTGAGAGTAAGAAGAGCTTCCAAAAAAATAGCCAATAGCAATGGTGTCTGGGACATGGAAAAAATACGGAAGATGGTCCTCAACCAAGGTTTGACACCTCACAAATGGGTGCCCTAACCGCCAGGAAACTGGCTACTCTAGGTTGCTTTTCTCTCCTCGTTAAAAGGTACTGTTTTCATCTCTATACAAAATGGGAACTTTTTTGAAGTTTTGATAAGCTTTGAAGACAAGAAAATCATTTCTTGCCCAGCTTGATATGCATCCATCTCTGATGTCATGAGATTATGCAGAGAACTTTCCCAAATAAAAATTAAGCATGGAATCTTAGAAACCATTTACACTTCCATTTCCTATATTTATCTAAAAGAGTGAACATCAGATATGCTAGGGTATTTTTCCATATTTCTTCAGATTGATGAGTTGACAACTGGCTGATACAGTGAACCATATGAATAGTATACAATTGGTTTATTTATAGTAACTAGGTGAGATTCTGAACAGGGAGCAGTGTACTCTGGTACTATCCCTTCTATAGAACTTACATGCATAGGGAATTCAGTGCAACTGGGAAATACATTAACAGGTACAACACAAAAACATTTAATATCATCATAAAATTCAGAAATGACGATTTGGGTTGTGTTATGCCAAGAACCTATCAGTTTAGCCAGTTAATGTCAATTTTTCAGTGGCTACAGTGTGGCAAAGTAATTGAAGTCATTTCAGGAAACTGAAGGAGCGGTAGCCACAGAAAAGAGTTGACCTTGGTCATTTTTGTCTTTTGAGAGCATAATTTCTCAAACTATAGGCTGTGGACCATTTGTTGATGGTCTAAAGAATTCTTTGTTATCATGTGGTCCTAGCTTCCCTTGTTTCTAATTGCTAAATCTCAGAAAAATACATCTAAAATGTACCCAATTAATTTATCAATTAATACTCTTCCATGGTAATTATGTGGGTAAAACCAGACAAAAACTATGCACCAAGTAAAGTTATTACATGAATGAGAAAAGGAAAGTGAGGTATCAACAAAAGGTTTTTCTCTACATGGTCCACAATCTAGAGGACCTGGCTTGCATTGACAGGCTTCTGTTCCATGCACAGACGTACTGAAATCCAAGCCAGCAGTGTCAATCAACCCTTCCCCCTTCCCCCCCCCCACCACCTTCCAGTATGCACATCCATCTGTAACTGGTCAGGAATTGCACTCCTTTCTGCTGGGTATAAATCTGGCTACAGTGATCCATATGTTCATTACCTTGACTATTGCATGAAGAGCTGCTCACCCTGAGAAACAAAAAATGTAAAAAGGCTGCAGTCCTCTGCACCATCTCTTTAACACAGCACTTAAACACATCCCACAACACAGAGAGTGCTTGCTGTGTCAGCACTAAGGTGGAGGTAAAAAGGTAGTCAGAATATCATGAGTAGATTAATTGCAGTCCATTTTGTTTGGCTGGACAGGCTGCTCTCCTCAGAACATCATGAGATCTTGACACTTATTTCATGAATTTTCTAGATTGGGGCGCTGTACTCGTTTGGATTCAGCCCAGGGGGGTTTCTCATCAGTCAGGTGATTCATGGTGAGGAAGGGTGAGCGGTAGTGGCATTAATCCCCTGGGTGATAGCCCCACTGATGCAACAATTCTGGTAGCTGTGTGGGAGTTAATGCCTCTATCACATGGGCTGGATTTGGAAGTGGGTCTCCCCAACTTGTACTCTTCTGTTGGTTTGAGCCCTGTGGGTGAGGCTGGCAGGAAGCACCTAATTATAGATTAAAGATGAGACAGCTGCTGAGTTATTCATCACTGTCAAAACTAGCTTATCTTAAACGTACTTTTTGGGATCTTTAATGTCAGAAAACACCAGTGTGCCAAGGTTTAAGTGGCAATAGAACAGGTATTTTCAGAATCTAAATTTCACAATGAGATATCCAAAAGAATATCGTGAAACTAGCCCATGTTTACTTGAAGTAGCAAGTTCATAGAGTAGAAAAACAAACAAATAACACTACTACAATGGTTAATTAAGAGTTATTAGCCATAGACTGTGCCCTTAGGTTCATCCTTACATAGAAGCAGCCTCCAAGACACAATTTCTTCCTTGTTTCTCTTATTCCAGAGGGTATTAATTTATGCAGGTCCGTAACAGGAGCAGTTTATAACTGCTGGCTGTTGTGTTGTAGACCTGAACCATTAGTTCTCAGTGTACATGAAACAGAAGGAAGGCAGAATGAATTTTTCTCAGTAGTGAAGAAAGTAACCTTGCTACAGCTATATATGTAAAGTTTTGTGATGTGGATTTGATTTTCAGTCAGCCTTTTAAAGCTAGCAAACTTAAAATACATGAACTTTACATGAAATAATCCATCCTCCTTTTAAGTTACTACTCTTAAAATAATTTCTTAAATTTGAACAGACCTGCAACATACCTTTGAACATTTGTTTTAAAAACTTGGTGTTTTTTTCTTTCTGAGAAGGAGATCAAAACGCATAAAACAACTGGCAAACTAAAGCTAAAAGGGAGCAGTTTTAACTATAAAGTTGAAACATTAGCTGCTCTCAAATATTTTCATATGCAATAAAGTTGGATAAATTGATATGGTTCTCAGTTATTCAAGTTCTTTTGAATTGAACTTTGATTCTGACCTACCAAATTCATAAGATTTAATACTATCTGCCATTAATTATCCAATAAAGGAACAAATAATTTAATGTGGCTACACATTTTCAGATTAATAAATTATAAATAATAGAAAAAGGTTGTTTTTATGAGCCTTTAATTTGCTAAATTGAATGACTGTAAAAGATCAGTATTGTAGCACCAGCATATACTGTTGTATCTTACTGAATTATAATTATAGGAATTGGAAAATGATTATAAAATGATCTGTGGCATTTCTGTGTAGCTGCAAGGATGCTGTTCATTGATTATATATTTCTTTCAAAAATTCTAGGTGTTGTTAAAGTGGATTATGGTGATGTTTCAGTAAGAAAAGCATTAAGAGAAAATCTGAAATGTAAACCCTTTTCATGGTACCTAGAAAACATCTATCCGGACTCCCAGATTCCAAGACGCTATTACTCACTTGGTGAGGTATGAATTATTTATCTTGGCTAAGTAGGAAAAAAATAGAAATTGTGCAAATGGGAGCAATAGTAATGAACAGAGTTTCTCTAGAATTCTGTGTAAAATGCTTCTTAAGTGTGCCCCAAACATGATGTATTTTTTTATTTTAAACTTCTTTTCTATTTAATGCTTCAGAAGAGGATGTCTCTACAGCATGTCTCTACATTCATACTTAAAGATTTGTCTTCTAAAACCAGTAACTTGCTTGAAAATGTTTGTGACTAATATTTTAAAAAAAAATATGCCAAAGCTGGAGAAAATGCTTTCCACCGGCATTTATATGCCTTATGTGTAGAGAATGATTTATCTAATTTTTGACTGAATGTGTTTTGTGCATGTATTACCTTATCCTACCCTAAGCTGTATAGAGTTGAATATCATGAACATTCCTAACAAACACAAGACTTTAGTTCAGGAAGGAACAAAAACCTTTTACAACTGAGATAACAGAATGGTGTAACAGTAAGCTATGTTTTATCTGAGTTGAGTTTTAAGAGCTTGACCTTCTTCTGTAAAAAGAAATAGAAATAGAGTAGCAATCAGACACTTACAATTTTATTACAGTTGGCAAAGTAGCCTCTCTATACATTAAGAACTTGCAGTGCCAAGTAAAGCCCAGATTAGGGTTTTTAGACTAACCATGAAAAAAGTCAAACATTGTTTAAAAGAATATCAAGGAAAGATCCTACCTAATAAGCATGAAATAATAGGGTTTTGCGAGGTAATGTCAGATTGGGAAACCAAGGTATGTGAAAATTATAAAACAGTCATTAAGAATACCTTATTTTCACCACTACAGACTGAGTTTCCATGGGAACTAGAGGGAAATTCAGGCAGCTTCTGTGAATTAAAATTCTCACTTGTCAATTTCAGCTACAGGCTGTCACTTAAGGAAGGTGGATTTTTGCACATATAGCCAGAGTACTATATGTGGAAAATGGAAAAAGAACAGTTACATTATCTCCTGAAAAAAATCTTAAGGGTGTCATTTCTTCCTCTTTTAAAAGGCATATTGTTTCAGGTAGAGCCAGCACGAGGAGTTCTAGCCTGCTCAGTTAAATTGCTTATTTGGGATCACTGCTAGCTAAACAGCACAGCAACCCTTAGGCTTATAACATCAAACATTCTCTGCATAACCAGCTTGGTCTTCTGAGATCAAGCTTCTTGTTCATCTTGCTGAGATGCTGGTTGGCTATTTAACAGCAGATTCTTTTTTAATCTAATCTAAGTAAAATGATTCTCTCATCTGATGCTAAATTACGTGTTTGACATTTGACACTTACACATTTCAAGGGGTGCACAGTCTGATCTATTTTGTCAAGAAGAAGGATAACTGCTTTCACTTGAGATTGAGATTATTTGCCTAAATTTGCAAGATTTCATGCACGATTTACACAGTACTGCTATGAAATCAAATAATGTTTCTCTACTGTTAATCATTTGTATTTTTATACATCTCAGTATTTCAGAAATAATGACTGGTATCATATTGCAGTTTAATATGAATTGTGCTTGGCCACTAAATAATTTAAATATTACCATTTCTTTCATAAGTAAAATGTACAATTTTGAAGCAAGATCCCAAAAGATATGCAATTGTATAGAATTAATGTTCTTAAGTAGTTTAAGGATAAATGTGTAACAGAGGGTTAAAAAGCAGATCATGATGCAATGACTAAGCTTTTCTATTAAATTAATTGTTGTTAAACGTCTTACTTATGTTGAGGTAGCATGTCAATCTTAACCTTATCTAAAGATGTGATTATAAGTCTGTGAGTATATCATCATGTTGCATATATGCCTTATGAAGTGGAATGAGTACTGGAAGTTCTTTAAACATCATGTTTTATTCATGCATACCTGAAACTGGAATTTAAAGTAAGATGCAGAGCAGCAAGTATTCTAGCTGTGCACTTTATATTGCGGCTTCAGGTTAGTTTCCATTATAATCTCCTAGTCAAAAACTTTCAAAAGATTCACCTTTAGCATTAAAATTCTTCAAATTTAAGATCTGTTAAATGTGGGGTTTTTTAAAAGGTTTCAGCAAGGCCTTTTCTACACTTGACTTGGGAGAATCATTGCAGCTAGGAAGTGAGTTACCACATCTTTACAAATGGAGATTAGAGGTGGCATCTCTTTCCAGAAGTGTGAGACGGTTCACCCTCGGCACATATCCAAGGACAGCAACTTGAATTTCCAATCCCCATATAGTAGGCTTTATAACAATGAAACAAGCTGAACACTTCTAGTCCTGAAAACTATCTTCTGTCTTTGAGTGGCCTTATTTTTGGGACTGCTACAGAATTTGCACTGCAGTAATTTGCATGGACTCTAGAGAAAGTGTTGAAGGACTGGCTTAGAACTGAGAGTAGTGTTATTCATTTATAAATGAACCAAATGCCTCAAGCAAATCCATAGCTTCTCCTTGCAGAGCAGATGGTTTTGTTTCCCAGTATACCTGATCCATCATAGGTCATGCTGACAGGCGGCTTAAGTGGAATGATAGAAAGATAGACTGGTAGTTTATTAGGTCTTAAAAAAATTATGAATTAAATAAATAAATGTCTTGTTTAAATGGCTTAGTGACAAGGCCTGTGTTACCATGGAGGATGCTGAATTAGGTCTGTAGTTGGAACCACTTTTTTCCTGCAGGGGTGGGCCCTAAGGCTAGGGACAGATGTTCAGTGCACATAAATCAGTTTGAAAATGGCTGAAACCGGTTTGAGATAAACCTCGTTGAATGTAGTATCAAACTTGACTGATTTGGCTCACCACTCCCTGCTAAGCAGGAACTTCCCCCTCCCCTCTGCCTTGCTGAGAGGTGTCTGTGTATTAGCTAACAGACCACATGCTGGCTATGGTCTATACTGTGGCAGACAGGACAAAGGCAGAATCAACAGGTAGTTGGCAATGTCCCTCTGGTGTCGTCTTAATGGAGTGATAAACACTGTGTTATCAATTCCCTGCTGAGCTGATCAGAAGGGATAGGGGGGAACCCTTCCCTAATCACAGCAACCTACAGGGGTCTGGCCATGTCCCCCTCAGCTCAGAACTTTGAAGAGAAGGGAGGTCTGCTGTAGCGCCCCCTGGCATCTAGCCTGAGCCACTGCAGGCATGTGCCTGCATGTCTGGGATGCCTGTGGAGTTACAAACTGGTTCAGCCTAGCCAGGTTAGACTAACCTGCAAAGATTGAATCAATTTAGACTCAGGCTTTTTGAATGTCTGTCCCTAGCCTAAGAGCACAGTATGTATGAATCATTTAAAGACAACCTTGGGTTGGTAAATACACTCTCTCTTACAGAGGAACATTGTTAAGTTCTGAAGTGTGTGTTATTTTTAGAGATGCTGAATACCTGATGCTCCCATTGACTTTACTGGGAATTGTGTGTGCTCGGCATTAATAAAAACAGGATACTAGCTTGATTTTAAGACTAAACTATAAAATATGCCAAAGAAAAATATGCACTGAAGAGAGATTTCTTTCCTGAATTGGTGCTTTGTTCCATGTTTATTATCCCAAGAAAATATTTTTATTTAACTGTGGAAATATTTACCAGATTCCAAATGTTTTTCATCCAATCTCTCTGCAGTTAAATTTGCCCCTGGGGTTGGAGCAGTTGTTATGGACCAAGGGGGAAATTTTAGTTGGAGCCCCTTATTAAAATGTTGACAACACATGTTGGGAACAACCAGCTGCACAGGATATTGTATTGCAGAGGAGGGAAAACAGTGCTTTTAGACCAAAGAAACCAAGGCAAACCATTTATTCCTTTGAAGGACATGAGGTCTTGAGTGGCTATGCAGAGCAAGACAGACTCAGTTTTTAAAGACTTCATGTGACAGACTTAGACAAAGGAAACTGTCTAGTATTCATGTGATTTACCTGAGAAAGCTGGAGAGTTCAGACTAGCCCTGCTGGGATAAAATAAATGGGGAAATCTAAGAAATCATGTTGTTCTATATTGCTTTCTGCAGTGAAGCCATGTCTCACTGGGTAAGTAAAGTAGCACAGTGCATTGAATTACAGTGAATGTCCTCCATACACTTGAATGCTATATCAGTTTGTTTCATTGTGTATGTGTTGTAGTATTTCACATTTTTTAACCTATTCTACTTTTCAAAGCTGGGTACGTGCTCTGAAAAGTAGGGTACATTATATTTATACATTATCTCTGATAAAACATCCATTAGTGCTTTCAATTCATGTAGCTGAACATTGAAAGGGGTAGTTGCTTGTGCAATTATCAAATTTTCACAAATGAGAGATTTGCAATGTATTTTTTCTTAAAGGCCCTCTACTGTGCTTGCTTCTGCAGATTTAATCCTACTGTGTTTTTTTTCAGCGTCTTTTGAGTTTCTTTTAATTTACAGTAGCCCTCAGAACAGCTGCACTGTTTGGGGCCCAAGCCCACATATCAAAATATGTGTATGTTCAGTAACAGTACAAAGTAACTGTTACATCTCTGTTTACCTGCAGCAATAAAAGTATTGTAGCCTTATCCTTGTTCCATTCAGAGTTAAATGTTTAGTGATATAGTGCATTTGTATGACTGTAGGAGCAGGCAGGAGTACGAACTGATGTGGTCAAGCAGCAACTCTGTCTCCTCTTTTGAAAATTACCTCTGTCCATACCCAGAGATGATAGCTTAACAAGATGTTTTGAAAAGCAAGAGAATTAAGACCAGTATTTTTTCAAGTTTTCACCAAGGCCATGACATTTTCTACTGCTAGAAATGTTTCTGGGAGAGTACAAGCATTACCCTACAACTGCCCCCTCTCCTCTGCTCTTCGTACCTTCCCAAGACTAGTCTGGGGAGTGATGACCCTTATATAGGGAAAGCAGGGGGAACAGTGGCTGCTCCAGTCCTCCTATTCTGAGGGAAACTGGAGCAGCAGGGCAAAGCCCTCTTCCCACTCCTCAGATCCTGGGGACCATGGCATGAGGAGCAAGCAGTAAACAAGGATAGGCCACTCTTCTGTTTGGCTTCCAGTGGTCACAAGTAAAGTAGCGAAGCAGCCTGGCAAACCCCACTACCAGTCTGAGGAATTTCCCGCCTAGGAACAAGCAGGGAGCAAGGAATGACTTGCTTCTTCCCTCCCCTTCCCATCTATGGGAGAGGTGGGAGCAGCTTCCCCCTGTGCCTTCTCCAAACCAGGATGATCTTGGTCTGGAGAAGGCAGGAGAGCCTTTCCTCACCACTAAAATTCTTCTGAAACTGAGAAGAGGAGAGCTGCACCAGTCTGGGGAGCCCCCAGTCTTAGGAGAGTGTGGGGAGCACTTCCCTACTGCTCAACTCCTTGTGGTCCCTGCAAGGGAGAAGTGCACAGACATTCATCCTCCCAGAAGCAACCTCTGCTAGGTCAGAGATGGGGTATTTTTCTCCCATGCAGAGAAAAAATAATGGATTGTTGGTCTGGGATAAACCGTGTAAATGCCTGGATATTCTTGGTTTCTACTGGGAGAACTGTCATTCTCACAGTAAAAACACAATACCTGTATGTGGCCCAATAGAATAAGAGTTCCTGTTAAGAAAAAGAAAGAATGAACTCTTTATTGGCCTTCAAGAGAAGGAAAGAAACGGCACTGCAGAAACAGCGTGTGGTGATGTGAGGTTTCTGTGATACGCGGTTGACTGGAGTGACATTGTTTGGCGTTCTGCTGGACTTTGTAGTCACCTGCTTTTGTTTTCACCCTTGTGTTTCTTCAGATCAGAAATGTCGAAACTAACCAATGTCTGGATAACATGGGACGCAAAGAGAATGAAAAAGTGGGCATATTCAACTGCCATGGCATGGGAGGAAATCAGGTAAAAAATAAATCATTCATTAGGTTCACTGTAATTGCTTTCAGATGGTGCTTTCTAATGTATTGCTATATAAACCAGGGCACAACAATCATCTGAATACTTATTAACAACATGATTTAAATTCACCCAAATGATTCTGAGACAGTCTGAATCAAAGCTAACATTTCACCCTTAAGCACCTGACTGCTGCAGTGCAGTGATGCACTATTTTTTAAGCACTTATATTTACGGAGGTACATATGTCCCAGGCGTTTTGTAGTTTTGGCAATACTGAAACAATTGAGTTACCTTATTGTGCTGTAGTAGGTACTGCAGCACAAATGTAGGTGCCTAGTATCACCTGGTATTCAGAGCACACTAAATAAGAGCTGTATTGGCAGTTAGTGTGTGTAATACTGAGGGGGTAAAGTTCCAAGTTGTGTTCTGGCCTTCTGAATTTCCTGCCTCCTGAATTTTAATCATAGTCCAACAGCCCATCGTTTTTCAAGTAGAAGCTCCAAACTTTGAACACTTACATTGTCTGCCCAGACCTAGCAGTGTGTTTGAGTGAATAGAATACATTCTTGTTTGAAAGCAAAGACTACATTGCACTGAGTGGGTGAATGTAGACACCCACTCAGCAGAATTTGGCTTATGGAACAAGCCTCCATTATGGAATTGGATAGGGCAGCATCAGTGTACATGAATCATGCTCATTGGAGGGATGATGGGTGCATGTGCAGAGCAAACGTTTCTTGGGAAATTGTGTGTTCAAAAATGAAATCTTCTTTCAAAAATGTAGGTAATACTTCTTAACTTTAAAGGTTATGGCTGCATATTAAGCCCTCAGTATTGACTTTATAAATATATTAAGAGGCTCTTTTTGATGTATGTACAGAACTGAATGGCACATAAGGTAATAGTATGGAGAGGTGAGGGGCTGAAAGGACAAGGCGAATACATTTACTGTCATCTCTGAAGTCGGTCCCAGGTCAGATCAAGGTTGACGCAGATTGGCAGGGAATTTTGAATTATAATTGTACTCTTGATTTTCAGCCCCGGTTATAAATAGCAGTCAACCTGACACCATTCACAAGGAATAATTTCTTTGAAAGCCTGCATTGAGCACACTAGCAGTAGTTCTGGTCAACAAAGTAAACCTGTATGTAGGAACATTTTACAAGGAAAGATCAGAAATGGCGAACAATTACTATTAATATGCAGTGTTTCCTCTTACGCAGAGGCAGGCAATTATTCCATCTGGAGGGCCGCTTACTGAGTTTTGGCAAGCTGTCGAGGGCCACATGGGTAGCCCTGCCCTTTGCCAGTTGCCCCGCCCCTCAGTCACCATGTTGGGACCAGGCATCCTGCCCCCTGAACTCCTGATCTTTGCCGCCAGAAGTCCCTCCCCTTGCCCTGAAGCACTCCTTTTGGGAAGGAGGGTGCTGCAATATTGAAACCAGAAAAAAAAAATCATGAATCATATACAATCAAATAAAACATCGACTATAACTTATTTTAATTTTATTCAGAAATATTTTTGTACTGATTTATGTGTTTGTGAAGTGTATCTAGAAGTGATTGTATAATAGCTCAAAATACAGTCCTATTGTATATTGTGTGTGGACGGTAGGGGGGTGTATGTGGAGGCGTGTGGTTGGGAATGGTTGTGTGTGTGTGGTAGGGTGTGGGTATGGTGGTTGGGGTGGGGGCTGTGGGAGGAGAGTGGGGTTATGGTGGGCAGGGTGGGAGAGAAAGAGAGAGATGGGACTGGGCCACTGGCCCCATCACGTGCAGCTCTCGCAGACTATATGAGCCTCACATGATGCAGACCCTGCACCCAGACCCTGCACTCCTGCTGCTCCACCCTGGCCCCAGGGCACCAGCATGGGCTCCACACTCCCACCCACCACCACCACTCCCCCACCATTTCCCTACTTTTCCTCCCCCACACCTTCTGCCACTGCTGTCATTGCTTCCCAGCAGCCACCGCCACCACTCCCCCCCCCACTATTGCAAATTCCTGTGGCCCCTGGTGCTCCCCCACCACTCCTTATGTCACCATCACTTTCTGCAGCTCTTCCACTCCTCCCCCTGCTGCTGCCAGTTCCCACAGCCCCCTGGCTGCTCCCCCTGCTTCTCTCCACAATGCTGCCACTTCCTGTGGCACTGCTCCTGCTCCCCCCATTGCACCCCGTGCTCCTGCCACTTCCCCCCACCCTGCTTCCTTCCAACCTGCCGCCCACCGCTTCCCATTGCTCCCCGTGCAGCCTGCCACTTCCAGCTCTGGCTGCAGCCCATCCCTGCCAGCACCATGCATCTCCCAGGTGTTGGGCTGTTCTCAGTGGTTTCCCCCAACTCCCGCCATCCGATCTTACCTACTTTCCATGCAGACAGAGGGAGGCAGGGAACAGCCCCTATGTTGCAAGGCCAGAAGCTGCAGAGGCTTCTGGTTCAGAGCTGTGGTGGAAGGGAGGGGCTGGGGCAGGGTGGAGCTGGGCAGGCCTTGCTGCTGAGTCACTGGGTCCTGCCACTGGTTCCCCTTGGGTCCTGCTGCCACTGTCTGTATGTCATCTTTGACAGGCAGCCAGGGGCAGATGAAAATTAATTTTCAGAAAATTTTAGGAGCTTGTAGGCCAGATACAGTAGCCTGGCGGGCCCATGGGTTGTATTTTGCCTACTCCTGCTCTTATGTTTAAGGGTCTACCCAACTCGAGGAAACAGCTGGCCAATTTCATGAGGAGATCACAGGGTAGTTGCCATTTTCATATGCTGATTGTGACTGGGTTCTCCCACACCTCTGATTGGCTGAGGGGCCCAGGTGGCCCTGCTTCTTGCTGCTGATTAGTTGTGAGGTCTGTCTGCCATGCATCCCCACCCCTTGCTGCTAATTGGTTGTGAGGGCTGTCCTTCATGTTGCCCCATCCCTCACCACCAACTAGGGAGAGGGGCAGGGCTACACAACAGGCAGCCCTCAGCCAATCAGCAGTGAGGTGAGGGAGTGGCAGCCATCTTGAGGTCTCCTTTGTGTTGGCAGCCCCCCTTCCCCCTGCTGGGCTGCACAGTAAGGCTGCAGTACCATGAGGACTGTTGATTTCCTCTGGTGAGCCAGTATTTTATTTCAAGTAAGTTTTATTTTTCCTGCAGATTTTGCAGGCATTGCCCAATTTTATGTGATTTCGTGATTTCTGCAAAGTTGCAATTTCAGAAGCTCCCGAGTTATGAATAGCACTACTAATGTCCATTGGACAAATCAGCGTAGTCAAATCTATGTTTGGCAGTTGTGTTTCCTAGATAGGAACCTGCTTTTTATACTGTGGGTGGTAGCATGTTTCTCGGCGTCCCTGGCCAAGTAAAGAGTTTTTCCAAAGCATTTGGCTCATTCCAATGCACGTCTTCAGTCATGTTCCCAAAGCAAAGCATGCACATGGAAAACCCATTGCATTTACAT
>NW_017728949.1:80658217-80667307 GCF_001723895.1 Crocodylus porosus
GACCTCAGGAGGTCATCTAGTCCAACCCTCTGCTCAAAGCAGGACCACCCCCAATTATATCCCAGCCAAGACTTTGTCTAGGCAGGCTTTAAAAACCTCCAGGGATGGAGATTCCACCACCTGTCTAAGTAACTTGTTCCAGTGCTTCACTGCCCTCCTATTGAGAGATGTTTTTCTAATCTCCAACTTAAAAGTCCCTTGCTGAAACTTGAAACCACTGATCCTTGTTCTGTCATCTGCCACCAGAAAACAGTCTAGCTTCATCCTTTCTGGAACCACCCTTCAGGTAGTTAAAGACTGCTTTTGCTGTTAAATCCTCTCTGTCTCCTCTTCCAGGCTAAGTACAGACAGTCAAAAAGCCTAATTCAGTCTTTTCAGGTTAGTCTAAGCTGCACAGCTCGAACTGATTAATAAATGAATAGACATGACTTTTGATGCGGTAAATGCAGCCACATGCCTGCAGTGGCTCAATCCAGAAGCCAGGGGGTACTAGAGAATGCCTGCCACCCACTGCCAAAGGGAAGGGAAGAGAGACTTTTCCCCCCTCCCTGCTGGAGCAGAGGAGGCATGGCTAGGCCACTGGAATGGGAGTTTAAATCCCCTCCCTGGCCCATACAAGACTTCAGCTTGGGTCTGCGGTTGAGGGGAGGGCAGTGCCTGCCAGGCTTCTGCCCCTCCCACCAGTTGAGGGTGGGGGGAAGCCACTGCCAGACTGAAGAGGGGGGTGGGGGGAAGGTAGTGGCATTGAATTCATAAAAGCTTGAATAAGAATCGTGCTTTCTCTGAAGCGAACAGGTATTGAACACAACAATTTGCAACCTGAAGCACACCACAGAGCAACCAAAAACCATCTTAGCCTAAGCTAAGATACAGCCCAGTAAAACACAGTGAGAGCACACAACTTAGTCTAACTTAATTGGAATGTAACGAACAAAAAAACCAAGTCCTTGCTTAGGCATTCCAGTGTCCCACCTTTTACAGCTTCTGCTTTATAATGTAAATGCAGTTCACTGCATTCTTTTGTCTCACTAGCTCAAGCTGTCTGGGACCCTTAGCTCTGTCTCCAGCACATACAGGTGATGATTGTGCCAGGTCTTTGCAATACCTCCCGCTTCTCGGTCTGGTCCTGTAGGGCTCAGCTCTGCACTCACAGGTGGCAGGAGACCAGTCCATCCAGCCTCGGTTCCTCAGCCTCTTTCCCCTCCCGAATGGCCTGGGGGAGCTGAGTGGAATTATGCCCCCTCCACCTCTCCCTTCCCTTATCAATTGCTTACTTTGGTCTCTGACAGAGGTGGGAAAAGGTGGAGTCTTCTCCTTAAGAAGGGTCCTATCTTGTCTCTTCCTCTAATAAGTCGCTGGACAGAAAAAAACACATTCTGCTAGGTAGTGGGTCAATAATTGAGAAACAATCAAAGCTGTTAGCCCTGCAGTCTTGATGGCTCTTGGATTAACATTTTAACAAGTTGTTAGTTATGTTTGCTGTGCAGGCAGTGGTTTGACATGCAGTTGTCAAAGAACTGGCAGGGGCAGGCAGGCGGAAATAACCCCTCTCCCTGCCTGCTTTGCCATGCTGGCTGGCATCTTGTCACACCCCTGCCCCTGCTGCTGGAGCAGCAAGGAGGGGTGGGCCTTGACAGAGTTGCTGTGCCCTGGCCAGGCAGTCACTGGCTGGGGTTCTGGAGGAGAGAAGGGAGACCATAACCCCTCCCTGCTCCCTTTGCCTGAGGTGACCAGCACTTGGCATGACCCTAGCATTACTCCGGCTAGAGAGCAGAGCAGCAGGGCCAGCCTTGTTCTCTGGAGCAGATAGCACAGCCCATCCCAGGACTGAAAATCATGGTGGGATCCTGAGGGACTCTGATTTAACTTAAACCAGGAAGCACTCTGGGACAGAAGTTGCATAAACCAGTTTGACCCAAATCAGTTAAGTCTGATACTACATTCAACCAGGTTTATCTTAAACCAGTTTCAGACACTTGAAACTGGTTTATGTGCACTGAACTTATGTTCTGTTACAGATTTAAACTAGTTTCTGATCACTTAAACCAGTTTATGTATACGTTCTGTCCCAAACTGTGCGGACTGAATAGACCCAGCTTCCTCAACCTCTCCTCAGAAGTCATATGTCCCAGTCCCTGAACCATTTTTGTTTCTCTCTGCTGGATTCTCTCCAACTTGTTCACATCTTTTCTATAGTGAGGGGCCCAAAACTGGACACAGCACTTTAAATGTGGTATCGCCAGTGCAAAATAGAACAGAATAATCACTTCCCTTGATCTGCTGGAACGCTCCTACTAATGCAGCCTAGTATGATGTTAGCCTTCTTGGCAACAAGAGCACACTCCTGACTCATCCAGCTTATTGTCCACTGTAACCCCCAGGCCCTTTTGAGCACAGCTGCTGCTTTTAGCCAGTTAGTCCCCAGGCTGTAGCAGTGTTTGGGAGTCTACTGTCCTAAGTACAGGACTTTGCACTTATCCTTATTGAACCTCACGTGATTCCTTTTGGCCCAATTTTCCAATTTCTCTAGGTCACTCTGAATCCTAGCCCTAGCTTCCAGTTTATCTACTATACCCCCCAGCTTGGTGTCATCTGAAAACTGAGAGTATAATTTGGCCCATCTTCCAGATTGTTAATGAAAATATTGAACAAAACTCACCCTCTGGACTGACCCCTGGGGCACTCCACTTGATAATGGCTGCCAGATAGCCATTGATTACTATTGATTACTACCTGTTGAGCCTGACAGTTCAGCCAACTGTCTATCTATTTTACAGTCCATTCATCCAATCCATACTTCCTCAGCTTGCTTGTAAAAATGCTGTGGGAAACGGTAGCAAAAGCCTTGCTAAAATCAAGGTGTATTACATCTTCTGCTTTCCCTGCATCCACAGAGCCAGTTATCTTATCAGAGAAGGCAATCAGATTGGTCAGGCATGACTTGCCCTTGGTGAATCCATGCTGACTGATTTTAATCACCTTCTTTTCTTCCAAATGCTTAGAAATGGAGTCTTTGAGGACCTGCTCAATGATTTTTCCAGAGACTGAGGTGAGGCTGACTAGTCTGTAGTTCCCTGGATCCTCCTCCTTCCCTTTCTTAAAGATGGACACTATGTTTTCCTTTTTCCAGTTGTCCAGGACCTCCCCCAGTCACCACGAGTTTTCAGAGATAATGGCCAGCGGCTCTGCAATCACATCAGCCAACTCCTTTAGCACCCTCAGATGCATTGTATCCAGCCCCTTAGACTTGTACACATCTAGCTTTTCTAAGTAGTCCATAATCTGTTCTTTCAACACTGTTGGCTACTCACTTTGTTCCCAAACTTTGCTTTCCGGTACAGTAGTCTAGGAGCTGACTTTGCCTGTGAAGGCCAAGGCAAAAAAACATTGACAACTCCAGGCTTTTCTTCGTCATCTGTCACTATGGCTCTGCCATTCACCAAGGGACCCACGCTTTCCCTGATCTTCCTCTTGTTGCTGACAAACTTGTAGAAACCCTTCTTGATACGCCTTCACATCCCTTACTAGCTGCAACTCTTAATTGCACTTTGGCTTTCCTGACTTCATCCTTGCATGCCTGAGCAATATTTTAATACTCCTGCAAAGTTGTTTGTCCAAGCTTCCACTTCTTGTAAGCTTCCTTTTTCTGTTTAAGCTCACCAAAGAGTTTTCTGCTAAGCCATGCTGGTCACTTGCCACATTTGCTGTTCTTCCTGCACATCAGGATGGTTTGTTCCTGCACTCTCAGTAAGCTTTCTTTCAAATCCAACTAGCTCTCCTGGACTCTTTTCCCCCTCAGACTGGCCTTCCAGGGGATCCTGCCCATCAGTTCCCTTTGGACTAATTTGGCCAAATTCTGCTTTTCTGCAGTTCAGGGACCATACTCTGCTGGTCTCTTTTCTTTCTTTTGTCAGGATCCCAGAGTCAATCATCTCATGGCCACTGCTGCTCAAACTGCCATCGGCTTCTACATTCCCCACCAGTTCTTCCCTGTTTGTGAGCAGTAAGTCAAGAAGAGCATGGCCCCTAGCTGGTCTCTCCAACACTTGCACCAGGAAGTTGTCTCCAAGGCTAGGGACAGACATTACACATAAACCAGTTTAAGTGATCAGAAACTGGTTTAAACCTGTAACAGAACAGATGTTCAGTGCACATAAACCAGTTTGAAAATGGTGAAAACCAGTTTGAGATAAACGTGGTTGAATGTAGTATCAGACTTAATTGATTTGGCTCAAACCGGTTTATGCAGCGTCTGCCCCAGACCCCTTGCTGGTTTAACCAGACTCCCCCAGCATCCCAGCATGTTCTCTAGGCTGGGCAGGGCTCTCTGTTCCACAGCAGAGCTAGCCCCTCTCCCCTCTCCTCCCTGACTGCAGCTCCCGCAGTCTCTGCAGGCATCTGCCTGGCTTCTACTCCCCCCCACTCACAGTCTGTTAATCAAGGATTCCCCCATCCCTCACAGACACCTCAATATTAGCTAGCAGACCACATGCTGGCTACATCCCAACTGTGGCACATGGGACAAAGGCAGAATCAACAGATGACTGGTAATGTCCCTCTGCTTTTTTCTTAATGGGCTGATAAACAGAGTTAGGGGTGATAAACATTCCCTGCTGGGCTGGTCAGGAGTGGGGGGGGGTGTTCTCCCTAATCAGAACATCCTGCCAGGGCCTGACCATGCTCCCCCTCAGCTCAGCTCTGTTCAGGGGAAGGGAGGGCTGCTGTAGTGCTCCCCCACCCCCGGCTTCTAGCCTGAGCCACTGCAGGCACGTGTCTGCATTTCTCGAATGAAAAGGGAATGTCTATCCACCTCCAAATCAGTTCAAGCTTTGTAGGTTAGTCTAACCTGCAAAGATTGAATCAATTCAGGCTCATGCTTTTTGAATGTCTGTTCCTACCCTAACACTCTCCAAAAACATCCTGGATTGCCTGTGCACTGCTGTATTCCCTTCCCACCAGATATCAGGGTGATTGAAGTCCCCCATGAGAACCAGGGCCTGTGATATGGAAACATCCACTGGTTGTCTGAAGAAAGCATTATCCTCTTGGGTCTGGCAGTCTATAGCAGACACCCATCACATCACCCTTGTTGCTTTCCCCTCTAACCTTAACCCAGAGACTTTCAACAGGCCTATCTTCATTCTCATCCTGGAGCTCTGAGTAATCATACAGAGCTATAAGGTAGAACTAAAAAGTGGAAGATATAGAGGGATTGTAGGTCTAAAAAGTAGTTTTGAGATGGCAACTATTTCAGACTGAAAATGAAGTAAAATAATGTATTCTTTAATAGAATTTTGGAAAATAACCATCCAAGGCATCTCAGCTTGAGGCAAAGACAAATACCTTATGGCTCACAAAGCTTCCTTTTGTAACTGTAGAATCTAAAAAACATTTCAGGTGATGTGAAGACTAATGCACTAGAAAACAATCATATATTTTAGCATTTCTTTTACAAAAATGCATTGAAATCCTTAAAGAAAATAAACCTTGATGATTATGTGGCCACGTACAACACTTAGAAATATTTGATATATGTTAGGTGCAGAGTAGGCCTGTGCTCTCCCAGCTGCCAACATGATTGCCCTGCCTGTCCCAACTCCCAGCCCTTTAAAAAAAAAAAAAAAAAAAGCATGATCTCACCAGCTGCTGCCCGGCCGGTGGCAATCCCCGCTGTCCCCACTGCCCTGCACTGTGTGACGGGCTCTGTCAGAAGCCCGCAGCAGCTCCAAGGCCACTGCAGCAACCAGCGAGTCTGGGGGGAGGTTTTTTGTTTTGTTTTGTTTTTAAAAGGGCTGGTAGCTGGAGTGGGCAGGGCAGCTGTGGGTGGGGATTGGGGGCACTCTCCCCTGCCTAGGAGAGCAGGCAGGGGAAGGGGCCTGACAAGGGTCCCCCTATGGTCCCCTTCCCCCTCCTCCAGCCTCCCCTCCCCTGCCCCAGCATTCAGTCCAGATCCAGCTCCCTGCTGCAGCAAGCAGGGACTGCCTGAATCGCCAAAGCTCTCTGAATCCTTTCCGAATCCGTTCGGAGAGCCTCTAATCAATTTGGACCTTTTCATTGGTCTCCTGATTCAATTCAGATTCAGAGATTCAGTCACTGAATTGGGCCAAATCTCCTCTAAATTGAATCAGGACTCAAAGCTTCACACAACCCTAGTCCAGAGAACCCTTATTCTTCATTTTAGAAATGTCTCCAAGATATAATACTTTTAGAGACTTCCTACAGCCATATGTGTTTCACATAACTGCTGACCACCAGTTATGATGCACTGTCAAATAACTACTAAGAGCTGAAAGTAAAGCCACAAGACAGATGGTGGAATTCACTGCAAGCTTAAAACTGCTGTTCCCACAAGAAAAATAAAAAAACAAGAATCTTGGAGCCAAATTCTGGAATCAAGTGTGGAGACATGGCTTTAAAATAAATCCAGTGAGATTTGTGTGACTGTATCTGGTAAGGAGTGCATACACTTTTCATTTGGAAAAATGCTGAAAATAACTGGGTCTGCAGTGTAAATTCTTCATTAAATGGAACATTAGCAATGAGCAAGTCATGGGAAAATGACTTCTTGCTTAGCATTATTATTGCTACAAAATCAGGCATTATGGAAAGCCCCTTTGTTACAATCCTATTATTATCATTATCATTATTATTATTTTCCTTCTGATTTCTAGATTTTTTAGAGCTTTAGATAAAATAGAATTCCCTGTCAATGTTTTTAATTGGTCAGACTGAGCATGAAATGGCCATACAGCTTGTTGGTCTGCAATCATCTCCATAGGCAGTAGTCTTCTTTATGTCAATGTAGACATTACTTCAAATTACTGTGGATAATCAATAGATAGGGACAAAGATCTGCAACACAACACAACTGCACACAAGAAAATATATTTTTTAAAAATATGGACTGAAAAATAATGCAAGTTTATAACTGCTTGTCTTGCATGCCAGTTTTATTAACCTTTCCCCAGAAATCCCATATAAAATCCATTTTTAAGACGCTGTTGTAATGTGGAGGGCCATCAGTGCTCCTCAGCGAAAAAGCACTAAATTACCACTGTTTAATTTCTACTTACTGTGCAAGTGCATGCGCATGCAGTTACCACAGAGCAGCTAACAAATGGTATACCCCGTCACACCTTCTTTTGTTCCATAAAGCCACACAAATTCAGTGGAAGAGCATTAATCAAAGGATAACTGTTAGCCAGAAATGAGATGGCAGCTCGAGCATGTCAAGCATAAAGCTACAATATATTGATCAAGATATTTCCAGTGGCGATGGAGAAGTGAGACTTCATCTGAGATGCTTTATACCATGTGTCCCTCCTTGCTTGAGATAGTTAAGTTCATACTGGAAAACATGCAGAGACTAAGAGCAAAGAAAGGATTGCTGGATTGAACTGTGGGGTGCAGAAAACATATTTTAGGACTCCGGGGGCTTAACTTTCTGACAGGCATGCCACAAATTAGTCATGCACTCGCCCTGAATGCTGCTCCAGTCCCTTTCTCCTGCCCAACCTGCTTCTCGGCTTTTGGTTCCCTGCCCTGTGTTCCCTGCTCAGTCTGCTGCTTGTTTTCTGCTGTCTGCTCCATCTTCCACTGTGCTGCCTGTCCACTCCCTAATCTTCCTGTACACACAGAGGCTGACTGGGCTACATGTGGCACTCATGCCTCAGGTTGGCCACCTCTGTTTTAGAAGATGACACTGAGAGCATGTCTGCACTGTATCCATGGCACTCATGAGACAGCTGCAAAAAAATAAGCTCTACTTGCCTACTCCATGTGCTCCAACTGGAGCTGAAGTGGTGAGGATGCTTTGGAGATATCCTGAACAGTATTCTGAAGTACCTCAGAGATGGAGATCTGCAAAATGGCAGTAAGGAACATCCTTGCAATGTTGTTATTGCCTCAATTCCAAGTTCGGAGTGCACAGAGTGGGAGTGGGAGTAAGACTTTATTTATCAACAGGAGAGGACTACCTCAAGAGCACCACAGAAGAAATGTAGACATGCCCAAAACCAGCCTGGCTAGTTTAGCTTAGCAAAGTGAAGGTTGATAGCAAATATGTCTTTTCTCCATAAATATACCAGGGGGCAGTTAATAGGGAGGAAGAAGAGCTATGTAAACTAAGGGCCCATATTGACATAAGAATGAATAGTAGATGTAGAATGAACAGATATAAATGTAGGCTGGAAGGAGCAATATTTTGGAACAAGAATTGGAGCAAGAAATCCAACTCTTCTTAATTTGGAGCTTGATAAGTTTCTAAAGTAGATTACATAACACTTCCTATGAAGTCTCCTTGGTGATGCAGGAGAACTCTTCCAGTCATGCATTCCTCTGCTTTGAGAAATCAGATAGAACTAAATGAACCAAAGCTTCCCTTTTGAGAAGTGTCCCAGGGGGACGGAAACGGGAACAGGAGACCCCACCCATGGCGGAACCACAGCCCATCTCCACAAGGAAAAGGAAAACCCTAAAGACAGGGTAAACTTACCTTTTTCAAGAGAAGAAGAGATGGACAAGGCATGCCAGGACAGAACACACACACGAGTCATCAGTTTCTTCTCTTTCCGGCTAAAAGTAGCATGGGGGGATGACGTCATACAAGAATGCCAACTGGCAGAAATAAAAGCCAGAGGTGATGAAACAGCTGATGAGGCACTGTGAAGAGCAAGCTACAGGAGTGCTTCCTGGGCCAAGCAAGGACTGCACCAGCTGCCACCGAGGAACCTGAGGATGGACCCATTGGAGGGGCCCACGAGCAATTAAGGAGACAAGGATGGCATCAAGGGACTGCGGAGGCACAGGCGCCGGATTTGTGAGTGGGGATGGGCCAAGATGCCACTTCCCTTTTCTTTATTTGTTAATTTGTTCTTTTCATGAATTACCCTGAGGAGCCCTAAGGTAAGAATTAGGGCCACAGGTGAAGCTCAGGGAATAGGAGCAGCTGGAGCAGCATTGCGAGCAGCAGCACAGCAAGGAAGACTTGGCATAGCAGTAGGGACAGTCTAATATCCCAAAGATACTTAGGGCAGGGAGAGATCACCAGGAGCCCAGCAGATGAGGAGGGTCCAGGAGACAACATTGGAC
>NW_017728949.1:80667407-80710646 GCF_001723895.1 Crocodylus porosus
AAACCTGCGTGAGCGGTGGGACTTTGCTGTCTGTGTCTCCCAGCAGATGTCCGGGTAGTTTAGGTCCCCCATGACCACCGCCTCTTTAGCTTTTATAGTCGCCGAGAGTTGCCTCAGGAGCCCCAAATCTATTTCTTCCCCTTGATGTTGACCAGTGCTTAAATGTAGCTGATAAAATATAGAGAGGTTATCTGGGATTATCACTGGCAGGCAGGTTATAATCTGCTGTAAATCCAGCGCCTATATTTAGTCTATGATTTTTTTGTATCAAGTAGATTTATGAAATGAAGTTCATAGGCTTATCTATGAAGGGTGTTTTGTAATTTCCCTTTGAAGATTAGAACTGAGAGATTGAACAGAGAGTGGTTGTCCTTTGAGAAATGTTAACCCACAGGTAATTGGGTATTTTTGTTTTTGTTAGATTTGCATTGTGTGTTCATTCTGGTATACAGTTGTTGTTTGGTTTCTCCTACGTAGTTTCCATCAGGGCATTCAGTACACTGGATGATATATATTACATTTCTGGAGGTGCAGCTGTAAGAACCAGGAACAGTGATGGTTCTGTTGTGGGGTGTAGTTATTGTGGGCTGGTGGAGATGTGCTGGCAGGTTTTACATTCCTTGTCCTGGCATGGTCTGGATCCATTTGGTGTGCTTTGGGCCATAGGAAATTTGCTTCTGGTGATGAGGTTGGCGAGGCCCGGTGCCTGCTTAAAGGCTAGGATGGGTGGTTCTAGAAAGATTGCTTTAACAGTTGGATTTTCTCTAGTATGGGTTGCAATTGTTTGAGGATTTTCCATATAGGTCCAGGGAAGAATGCTAAGTCATAACTAATGGTGTACAGTCCATGGGGATTTTCTTTTTATACTGCAGCAAAATCCCATAGTAAAATGTCATAAATAAAGACAAACAATACATTGCTAAAAAGTAATTCAACTTTCCTCCACTCCGCATTTTCCCTCTTTCCCTCATGCTCCTGTCCTCAGTGTTTTTCTCCAGTTACTTTACCTTCCTTATCACCTTATTATCACCTTCTAACTAACCCCACCTAAAATAAAAGAGTCATAGAACTAACATGTTCTGTGTCATCACTCCATTGTTCACTTTGCCCTTGTGCTGTAGCCTTTCTCTGTCCCGTGTTTGTCTTTTCTATTTAGATTGCAACCTCTTTGGAGGAAGGACTGTCTGCTGTGCTGAATTGGTACAAAGTCCCACAATGCAGCCCCATTCCTGTTGGTCCTTAGACATTACTGCAATAAGCAGAATTATTGATAGAGGTCAGCATCATTATTTAACATGCTGAATAGAGAACCAAAATAATACTTTCCTTCTGAAGTCCATAAAATTGCAGTAGCTTCTTGTAGACAAGTGGGAACAGCCACTAAGGGAGATGGAAATGCTAGCAATTGATGGTGGTGCTTTGCATTTATAATGCATATTTGTTTTGGATCTAATCATGTATTAAAGTACTTCAGTAAAATCCACAGCTATAATTAAATTCCAGATTTAATTCAAGAGGGATGTCGACAGCATGGAGAGGGTCCAGAGGAGGGCCACTCATATGATCAGGGGACAACAGGGCAGGCCCTATGAGGAGAGGCTACAGGACATGAACCTGTTCAACCTTCAAAAGAGAAGGCTGAGAGAGGATCTTGTGGCATGTTATAAACTAGTCAGGGGGGATCAGCAGGCATTGGGGGAGTCCCTGTTCCCCTGAGCACCGCCAGGAGTGACCAGGAATAACGGTCACAAGCTGGCAGAGGGTAGGTTTAGGTTAGATATCAGGAGGCGCTACTTCACAGTCAGGGCGGCTAGGGTCTGGAACCAGCTTCCAAGAGAAGTGGTGCAGGCTCCTACCCTGGGGGTGTTTAAGAGGAGGTTAGATGAACATCTTGCTGGGGTCATTTGACCCCAGTATTCTTTCCTGTCGTGGCTGGGGTGTCGGACTAGATGATCTGCTCAGGTCCCTTCCGACCCTAGAAACTATGAAACTATGAATAATGAGCAAAGTGATTAAGCAAAATACGCATGAACCTTCTTTAATTATTGCTTCCTAAAAGTGCCCTAAATGGAAAGTTGGTAAGATTTACATGTATTCACTAGTTCAGGGACGGGCAATTATTTTGGGTGGAGGGTCGCTTACCAAGTTTTGACAAGCTGTCGAGGGCCGAATGAGTAGGCCCATCCCTTGACAGGTGCCCCGCCCCCTGGTTGCCATCTTGAGAACAGAAGTCCTACCTCCTGGCCCCCACCCTTTGCCACCAGAAGTCCCTCCCCTTGAACCCAGAAATACTCCTTTCAGCAAGGGGTTTTGCCATCTTGGAACCATAAAAATACCAAATTTATTCTAAAAAACGAACATCTACAACATTCATTAATTTAATTTCAAAAAATATTTTTGTCCTGATTTACATGTGTTTGTGTAGCATACACAGAGGTGATTTTACAGCAGCTTAAAATGAAGTCTTACTCTTGTATACTTTGGGGATATGGGAGGCATGGGGGGTGGGTATAGATTTGTGGGGGCTGTGGGTGTGTGGCAGGGTGGATAGGTGCAGGGGGGTGGGTGTGGGGTGAGGGAGCATGTGGGTGTGTGTGGATATGTGGAGTGGGTGGGTATGGGGTTTGTGGAGGGCTGTGTGGGGGGAGGTGGTTGGGGCATGGGTCTGCATGTATGGCAGTGCAAGGGGGGTGTGGGTACATGTGTATGGTGGGGTGTGCTTGTGGGACTCACCCTATGGACACACACACATTCTCCTTCTCCTTCCTTCCCTCACTACACACACACACACACACACTCTGTTTCCCTCATTACACACACACACACACACGCACTCACTCTCCTTCCTTCATTGCTCTATCTCTCTCTCCCCCTCCCCCATTGCATGGACAGACTGACACACACACACTGTGTGCCTCTCTCACTACACGCGCACACACCTGCCCCCCTCCTGCTCCTGGCCCCAGTGTACCAGTGCACCCCTCCTCCCGCAGTCCAGCAATGCAGCCAGAGCCAGGGGCCACATGGTGCTGGAGCAGCCGCATGCAGGGAAAGCTGTCGCAGGCAGACACTTCCAGGTGGGGGGGCAGGGGTGGGGGAGCTGGGGGTGGGACCAAGCCAGGCTAGCCTTTCTCCCGACTCCTGCCAGCTTCCCCTGGGTCCTGCTGCCTGGCTCCTGTCATCTTTGACAGACAGCGAGGAGCAGATAAATATTAATCTTTTAAACTTTTTAGGTGTCCCATAGGCTGGACAGAATGGCCTGGCAGGCTGGATCCAGCCAGCAGCTCGTATTTTGTTCACCCCTGCACTAGTTGGTGATGTAATCCACTTCAGTTTGCATGTTTTGCTTAAGGCAGCTTTCTACGGTTAACTTCTTTCAAAAGAAAAGGGAAGTGCTTGGTGGCTTCTGTTATAATACTTTAAATCAATTAAGAAAAGTGAATTCCAAATAATTGGGAACTTTGTAGGTAATTAAAATGGCAGCCAGAGTAAATTTGATTAGACCATATGCAACTTTTCACTGCTGAGAAATTCCTAGTTATTGATTGTCCTTATTGCTTTGAGTACCTCCTCCATGATTTTAAGTGCTTTTAAAGAGAGCATTTAGTATTTCTTTCAACATTGTAAAAATTAAAATAAAAAATTAAGCACAATAATATTGGCATTAGACTTAATTTACACTTCTCCTGGAGAATGGTAAAATACTCTAGCAGAAGTTCTCCTGTCATTTCCCCAATATTGCACCTAGTGCATCTCAGAGGAGAATTTGTTCCTAGATTGTTGAAGCTCTGAGCTTATCAAATATTATATCATATAGCTACCAACTGTATGGTCTCCTTTCATTCTTCTTGCCTTTTTTCCTCTCTAGCTTGTACTGCAACCTAACAATTATTCATTATAAACAATTGTACAGGGAACTGTATGCTTAACCCTTTGTTTTGTCTGTTCAGGGACATTTACAAGTGTGTGTTAAATGTTAACTCTGATTCATTTATTGGACAAACTTTTTGGCCTTCTTCATGTTACTGGTTTCAGAAACTTTATATTTTTTTCTGCAGGAGGGCTGTTAGAATAATCTAACTGTCATGATCTTTAGTATAAAAAGGTTTGTCAACATAATAGCCCACAGAGCAAGACATAGTCAGCTGAATTTTATTGACTCTGTTTTGCTGTATGTTAAAGAACTCTTGAACATTTAAATTGATGGTTTGTTCCTCTTAAAGAGCTCACCCATCAAACCTTACCTGCAAAGGTGAGTGCATGATTAATGTGAGTGTTCAGTTAAAATGGATTTGAATTATCCAAATATAAGAAGTGTCAAACATTGCTTGAAATCCCAACATACTAAATTGTGCAAAGTTGAATTAATCATTTCACTTGACACATGATTAATCATGTTATTTTGTACTTAGCCAGTATGGATGCACATAGCTTTTCAGATCATAATTTCAAGCAGAGTGACTTACTTTGTCTTCCTCGTATATTAATAATGCACTCCATAGTCATGTTTGTGTCAGCTTCAAGCCCAAGATTCATTGTGCTTGTTTCTAAGAGGTCAGTTCTAACTGTCTACCTGCTGTACTCTGTGTAGTTTCATGCATCACACTATGGAGTAATATGTAAAAAGTATACAAGATTCCCACTGTAACAACTTCTGGATCAGGATTATAATAATTAGGGCATACCTTGGTCTGTTTCACATCAGTTTTGCATACCTAATCTCTTGTTTACCAGCAATGCCACATTACATGTAACAGCACCATCTGATGGTACCCACCATAAAATTAAAAAAGTCTTTATGGAAAGTCACTGAGCTTTTGGTTTTCCAAACAAAAGTTTCTTTAAATTCCTTGCTAAACAATTGCTTACACATTATCTTGATTTAGTTGTTTTAGTATGTTTAGTAATTTTTCTCTAGCTGTGCTGTTCATGTTAAACAATAAGGAAGGTTAGTTTATTTTATTTGGTAATACATTCCGTGCTGCAATAAATATGTCCTGGATAGGCAGGTGCTGTATCATACAGGATTTAATTGCTTATGTGCTGGAAGACAGGCTTCTCTGCAAAGAGAGCCTGTGAACCCAGTCCTCTTCCACCACTTCTCACAGGCAAAAATCTAAAGGAAGTAAGTGACCAGTGGAAATAGCCTTTGGATCTTATGTATCAGCAAGTGCACTGTAAGCCAGTAAAAGGATACAGTAAATTGCTTTTACCAGCCACATAGGGGTGAGAGGGAAGAAGTTGTGTCTATGTGTGTGACTGTTTCTCAAGACTCCTCCTGGAGCAACACACCTGCTCACGATGTAACATAAAGATAGCCTAAAGGCTCATATGGAGATGGATAAATTACAATTAACATTGCATGACAGGGTTGCCCACAGTGGCAGGACACTAGATTCTATAGCCCTGAAGATCTCATTCAATCCTGTGTTCCTTACCCCTCATTTTATAGTCCCAAATTCCAAATTAATAGGTATTAATTTAAGTCTGGACATTTTAAACCTTAATTAGCATGCTTTTTTTTTTCTTTTTCAGTTTTCATGCTTTTGATGTTCATCTTCCCTAATTATTTTTTCCGAAGGCCAGAAGTAAACAATGTTTTGGCCTTAGCAAATGATACAAGGAAACAAAAAATTCAAATTAAAATCCAGTTCAAAATACAGTAGTTTACTTTTCATAAAATATAGACACAAATATCTGCCTTAACTCTTGGAAGCTTGTCAAATTTGAACAATTTTGGCATTTTTTAAAAAATGAAAGTTACTAAGGTATTTCTTGGTTCCAGAATAAATGTCCAGTGCCTAAACTTAGGTTTCTGGTACCCAGCCTAAAGAAATGCTTCAGTCCAGAACTATACCTTTCAGTGCAATGATTGTTTTCCAATTGTTTTTGTATGTTGGGTTTCATTATCAGTCTCCTGTGTTTTATAATTACATTTAAAGCTTGGGTTAATGGATTTGCTTTCTGAAAAATTAATGATATCACCACATCTATTGTTTAGGCCATGAATACAATTAAAAAAATACATGCATGCAGTATAAGCACAAAAATAGTGAAGAGATTCTTAGGTCAGAATCTTCCAGAATTACTTTGTGTGAATACAACCTAATTCCACATGTAATCCTAGGGATTTCTAGATCAATTCAAACCGTACAAAAGCTACCATTCTGTTTGATATTAGTTATTGTATTTAATGACCCAAATGACCAAAAAGTAATCCCTATTTCTATTCCCATCTGTATATAATTGTTGAGCTTCAAGAGCCTGTATCTGTGTACATGGAAGGAAATTGTGTTTACTTGTTGCCATCAAACGTTCATATTAGGACAGGTTGTTTTGATGAATGATTCTTCAAAGTTAGGTTTGTAACATATTAACTATGTGATATCCATTCCTGTCAGTATCTTCCATACTTCAGTGAATGACAGTCTTGAGGGTATGAAACTCACAAGCTGGAATAGTTAATAGGAATAGAACCGTTCCTCAATTAAGGAATATTTCATTTTGTTTCAATTGGAATAATTTTGATGAGATGTTATAGGTCACAATGTAGCTTCAGTTCTGCTAAAACATCATATTTATGTCCTCTACCTATTAAGGTTTACATCCAGGGATCCTGGTTTTCTCTGTTTAAAAATCACAAATTCTCTGATTACAAACCCTAGAATCTGTGATTAAAATGAAATGTTGCTCTATATATATATATAGAGAGAGAGAGAGAGAGAGAAATCATTTAACAGAATGTTTTACTGATATATTTACTATTTTAAAGCCATTTGGAAGCCTACCAGTGCCTCAGTCACAATTCTAATATATAAAACCCTTAGTCTGTCTGTCCATAGCACTTTATTCGCACTCTGATTAGTTGCCTCGGCAGCCAGTCAGAGTGCTCTGGACAGACAGAAACACATGGCAGAGTACTGCCATGACAGCAGGGACTGCTTCTTGGAGGCAGAGGGGGATGACAGGAACCAGAGCACCACCATGTTCAGAAAACAGAACTGGTGGTTGAGGCCAGCAGCGCAGGTATGGCCCCTCCCCTGCTCTTGGGAGGTGGTGGGGGGCGTGGGATGCTGGCTGTGCAGCGCTGGCCTCACCCCACCCCACATGGTGGAGCACTGCTATAACAGCAGGGACTGGGGCTGGAGCTGGGGGACAAGGCCAGTGGTGCTGGCCTCACCACCCCCTACCTGCCCTGCTCCTTGGAGCTAGGGGCCTGAGTGCCCCCACCACAACAGTTGGCAGGGAAGAGGGGAGGGAGGGTGACCAGTGGCTGTGTCCCGCATGGCCATCATCATGGCCATGACTGCTGCCATGACTGCCACTGTGGTCATGGGCCCTGGCAGCCCCCATCCCAACACGGTGGGGGGGGAGGGGAGTGGCCCCGGTCCTGGCTTTGGCCCAAAATGGCAGGGGGGAAGCAGCCCCAGCCCCCACCTGAAGTGGCAGGGGGGAGGTGGAGAGCAGCCATGGCGACAGCCCAAGGACACAGGCCTCTGCCCCTGCCTGGCCCTGCCCTGCTGCTCTGGGCCTTGCCTGCTGGGGTGTGAAGGCCCCAGGGGAGAGCAGCAGGGCAGGGAGCTCTGAGCCTGCAGTGGCCAGTTCGTACACACCCCGCCCCATGCATACATCTGGGGGGCACAGTTGTAGGGAGTGGGCCCCCCACACCCCAGACACGCCACCCATGGCCCCATCCCACTCCCTGCTTCAGCCCTGTAGCTGCATATGGCCTTAGGCCCCAAGCCATACACACCACCCTGGCCAGGTAGTCCCAGCCCCAGATCTAGCCCTGCCCAACTCCCTCCCTCCCTCATTATGGGGGCCTCAGTTCCTCCCCAACTTACCTGCAGGAGTTCAGCTCCAGGCTGCCTGATGGCCATGTGCATGTGCACATGTGCATGGCTAACCCTGGCTGATCCCTCTTCCTCCTGCTCCCCACCAGCCCCTTGCAGGCTGCAAATCTGCCAGCCTGCAAGGAGAAACCCACTGTTCCCACATTTTTGCATGGTGAACAGAAAACCCAGATCCCTGTTTATAACACTAATATCCTTTTTATTATAAGCCCCTATTTTCAGGGGGGGTTTATATATTTCTCTAAATATACCTTCTGTGCTGAAATTTCTCATGTCTTTATTAGTCCTAATGTGATTTGCATATTTTTGTAATGTTACAGAAATATAAGTTATTTTTGACATATTGAGTACTGTGAGGGGAGTTTATTATTATTACTATTATTATTGGAAGTGTTTGTTTTTCAGATTTTTTTTAGCATGCATAATGTAAAAAGCTTTCCTCCCCCCGACAAAAAGCTGTAGATTTTGTTTTAAGTGCATAATGTTGACTGCTGTTCTGTCTCTTGGCAACAAACTCATAATAAGAAAGCATTAGACAACAAATGTATAACTTATTAGTTTTGAAAATGCAACAAGATATCTTATTCCTGATATATTCGCAAAAGTGATTTTGTTCTGTTTCTTGTACTTACTGATTTTAGCTGCCTGGCTGTGGAGTGTTTTAGGCTTGATAATCTTTAGACCAAGGAGATTTGTTTTGATTGGTCACATCTACATGAGACATTTACTGTGGAGTAGACTAATTATCTCTGCAGGAAACATCTCACATCTACATGTGGGCCTTACTATGCCACAGGAAACTAATTAACTCCACAGCAGGGTAATACTTGTAAGTACAAGTACTACCCTGCTGCAGAGTTTTTTACTCCTAAGCATGGCACTTGTAGACAATGACAGAGATGGCTGGGGTGCAAGGTGCTTCAGTGCCAGCTGCCTTCCAGCTAACCCCAAACCGGAGCACCTTCATGCCTCAGCCAGCTCTTCTGCAGCATATTGTGCCCATTTGGAGCAGCCCCAGACTGGCAGGCTGACCCCCTGGATTCCCTGCCAGCCGGGGCTGCTGCAACATGGCTCAATGTGCTGTGGTCCCCAGCACACATGAAAAATGCACACCTAAAAGCAATAAACTCCAGCGCAATAAGTGTCAGAGTTATTGCTTCACCTTAATAGCTTGTGTAAATGCTCCCAGTATATAGTCATAGAATCATAGAAGTAGGGTCAGAAGGGACCTTGTAGATCTTCAAGTCCGACCCCCCGCGTGGGCGGGAGAAAAAACTGGACTCCATTGAGTCCAGCCAGGTAGGCATCAAGCCTCTTCTTAAACACCCCCAGGGTAGGAGCCAGCACCACTTCCCTTAGAAGTTGGTTCTAGCTCCTAGCCTCCCTAACTGTGAAGCAGTTCTTGCAGATGTCTAATCTAACCCTTCTCTCCAATAATTTGTGTCCATTATTCCTTGTTATGCCAGGGGGCGCTAGGGGAAACAGTGTCTCCCCCAAACCCTTCTGGTCCCCCCTAGTGAGTTTATAAACAGTCACCAGGTCCCCCCTCAGCCTTCTCTTGTGAAGGCTGAACAGGTTTAGGTCCCACAGTCTTTGGTCTGCCCTGTTGTCCCCGGATCATGTGGGTGGCCTTTCTCTGGACCCTCTCCATGCTGTCCACATCCCTCCTGAAGTGGGGCTCACAGAACTGGACGCAGTACTCCAGCTACGGCCTGACCAGCATCGCATAAAGGGGGAGGATCACCTCCTTGGCTCTACTTGAGATGCATCTGTGGATGCACGACAAGGTCCAGTTAGCCCTGCCAACTGTGACCTGGCATTGTCGGCCCATATTCATCTTGGAGTCAATAATGACTCCAAGATCCCTTTCTGCCTCCGTGCTCTCAAGAAGGGAGTTTCCCATTCTATAAGTGTGCTGCTGATTCCTACTTCCTAAGTGCAGCACCCTGCACTTATAGTATATTATATGCACATTTTTAGTAACAATTGTTCATAAACATGTCCTTGGAACAGCAGTTTTCCAAAACATTTCAATTAGTCACCCCTGTACCACACATTAATTGCACATAATTTGTTAAATATTTAATTTGAAGGAAGATCTTACTGAAGTTTTGGATATTAAAAAGAGGCCAGTGCTGTTTTAAATATGTCAGATCTCCTTGGTTTTAAGAACTGTGCAGGACTGGGTCTGGTAAATGCTAGCATAAGAGATATTCAAGAAGACAGCAGATTTTCTTCTGGGTACAGAAATCTGCAGTTCAAGCATTTGCCAGATGGATTACATATAAAACTTGATTTCATGATTAGTCACCCAGGGCTGACTGTTCTAGTCCTGATCCAAAAAAGCACTTAAGCACATGCTTCATGTTGTAATAAAAATGTATCTTTGCCTAGATATATGAAAAGAAAAACAAGAAGAGGTTGTATCTGAACTAGGGGTGCACCAATAGAGATTTTGCAGGCCGATACAAATAGCCAATTTTTAAGGGGGCATATTGGCTGATACCAATCTGATTTCTGATACAGCTGTGTGCAACTGGTAAGTTATGGTAGAAGGGGAGTGGGGAGGGAAGAGGCATGAGGGGGCAGATGAACACCCTCTGCAGTGAGGAGGGGAGTGGGGCCGGGGCTGGGGTAGTCTCTGTCCAGCCAGGACAGAGCTGTGGCTCATCTAGGAGGTGCAGGGGGGATGGCTCCCACCCCTGTGCACACCCCAGGAGGGCACGGGGGGCATGTGCTCCCGGATCTGCGTGGGGAGGACGATGGGGCTGCCTCTGCAGGCTGGGGCCAGGGCTGAGCCAGACTCTTCCCAGTGTGTTGTGGGGGGTAAGGCTGGGGCTGCTTTGGGGCGGCGCTGGGAGGGGCGGATGGGGGGGCTACAGCAAAATTTGGCGTGGCTGCAGCCCCCCCCCATATTTCCCAGCACCACTGCCACCTACCCCAAGCACAGCCCAGCCCAGCCAGGAAGAGCCTGGAAGAGCCTGGCCCTAGGCTGCAGCTGCACCACCCCCATGCAGATCTGGGGGCACATGCCCCCTGTGCCCTCCTGCGGTGCGCGCAGCCCCCCAGATGAGCCGGAGTTCTGCCCCATGCCCCACCCCACCCTGTCTCTCCCCAGCTGGGCAGTGCCTTCTCCAACCCCTGCCCCACTCCTTCCCTTACCACAGGGAGTGTTGATCTGCCCCCCCACGCCCTTTCCTTCTCCTTCTACCACAACAGACTTACCAGCTGCACACCACTCTCCAAGCTGCTGGGCTATGCCCCTCACTGCCTGCGTGCTGCACTACAGGTGCACACATCATGGGCATTTATTAGTCAAATCATTGGCCACATCAGGCTGATGTCCAATACAGTCAACTTTCTTTAGATTGGTGCTGATCCAGTATCAGTGAGGCTGCTTGGCTCCCCCTGCCTCCAGCACCTCCCACTCCTTGTTCTCCTGCCCCTGCTGCACTGCTCCTGGTGGGACATTATTTTGAGCTAGTATGTAATTACCTCTTTATATGCTACTCAAAAAAACCCATAAATCAGGACAAAAATACTTTTTTGAAATAAAATTAAAATATTTTATAGATGATGTTTGATTTTTAGTAAATTACTTGTTTATTATCTATAACTTTTTTAAAAGATATCTTTGTAAAGATTTTATGTGTGTAGCCCTTTACAGCCCACTAACTCATTAAGCGGCCCTCGAGCTGAAATAATTGGCCACCCCTGCCTTAAAGATTTCCTAGGAGTCTAAAAAGCTTCTTCTGGGTATGCCAGCAAATGCTTCATTGGGCATGTCTATATGAGTCATTAACATGCAGCAATAACTGCAGAACTTATTGCTCCACAGTTTATTGCTCCCAAGAAGCTCCCAGGCACACGAGTTACACATGCACTTGGACCACAGGCCGTTGAGCAGGGTAGCAGCACCCAGGCTGTGAGGGGGCCCAGGAAGTCAGCCTGTCAGCCCAGGGCTGCTCCAACTGGGCTCAGTGTGCTGCAGAAAGGCTGGCTGGGGCACAAGGGTGCTTCAGTGATAGGTTAACCAGCAGGCATCCCCCGCAACTGAAGCTCCTTTATGCCCCAGCCATCCTTTTCAGCATCTACATGTGCAGTGCAGTGCAGTGCACTAACTAACACTGTCAGAGGATAGTACTTGTGTTCACAGTTATTATTCTATAGTGGTGGTTTTAAGTTTACTGCCGCCTAATATGGCTGCACATGTAGAGACTGAGACATTTACTAAGCATTTAATTAATCAACTGTGCGGTAAGTATCTCATGTAGATGCACCCAGTCTTAACAGATTTGAGCAGCTTAACCCCTCCTCAGCTCCATCAGTGCCTACAAAATCATCATTCCATCACCGATCTGACCAGTAGACCCCAAACCATTGGGTATTCTGTTCCATGCCTAATAGATCAGACTTTGTGCAAAAGCAGCAGTGATGGACCTGTACCAAATAGCTCAGTTAATAGCTAGGGATCTCCATAAATTGCACTGGAAGGGCCCCCTACAGCAACTCCTTTAATGCTTTTAATTTTGCCACTTGCTTCTCCCCACTCCTGATTGGCAGAGGGCCCCTGCCAACTGGGCCGTTTGCCACTTATCACCAGGGAAGCAAAAACCGTGGCATATTAAACTGTTTTATTTATTCTGATTAATTTATTTTAAGTAGTAAACTTTTTGTTTTATGCATATATAAGGCAAATGCTAATATGAATTTCAAATGAACAAGCATTCATTGTTTCTTAAGTTTATCTTATGTTCATATAAATACAACTAAATAAGTATCACTTCCATGCTGTTAAAGACCTCCCAGAATTGGTGACAGTTAACTTAGTTTTTTGAAGTTGCTACCTGAATCTCTTCCAAAGCTTCCACCAGCAGTTGTTAATGTAGTTGTCTTTAATTTTCAAATAGTTTAATAATCCTGTAGCTGAATAAAAGTGTCCAGCACTGTTAGAAACAGTGGCAACATTCAGTGTGCACCAAGTAGAAATGATATTAATTAGTATTTCAAAGATCTGGGACTTCCTTTTAACACAAAATGGGTGAGGGGAAGAAGGACTAGAGGGCAGAAAGGTGATTGTAATAGTGATATATAAAATATATGATATGTAATTAAGTCACTTTAAAATTGAAGTGGGCTCACAGCTTCTAAAGAATACTGTATCATGGGATACAATTCCACATTGGTATTCATAGCCGAGTCTTTTCAAAGCCTCCTTTTCACTTAAAAAAAAAAAAACATGTTTGAGCACTTGCCTGTGCCAAATGTGTTTCAGATTAAAACAATGCTTTTAAAACTTCAAAGTGGCCTCAGGGATTTTCTCTCAGGCGAGAATATGCAAGTGGTGGCTGGTACCTTTGCAAACCCTGGGGATATTGGAAGATCTTCATCAACTGAGTGGCTGAGAGCAATTAAAGCCATGCCACTGAACCATTATTTAATATCTCTGATTGTACTAAGTCACATAAAAAAAATCCAGTCAGTGTAATTTGAATACTAAGCCAAACTCCTGTTAAATGAAGCTCTTCATGGTAGGTTCCAAAAATGAAGTACTTGGGATGCAGAAGTGTTTAACCTCAAGGAGATGTTAAACCAAAGTACTTTAACTCTGATGGCTGTCCAGGTGAAGACCATAGTAAAAAAAAAGAGGACACATCCTTAAGGTCATTGTCCTGAGGGCTGCACAGCATAGCAGGGAGGGAATTGGAAGAGTTGGTGGTCATGGCAGCCAAGTTTCTTATATGAGGGTGCTCAGTCCACAGAGCTCTCATCTGGCCCACAGGGCTCCAATGTTCCAGAAATTTGGCAGTTGAGGGAGGGGGATGAATGGTAGCATGAATTGTTGTGGCTCTGGAAACTGTGGCAAGCAACACTGCCATTGCTCCTCCCATTACATTTCTGGACCTGTGGGGGCCAAATGACATGGTCCCATGCACTGAGTTGGATTGGCTTGCAGAGTCAGGCTGGCATCTGGAGTCAGATCTGGCATGCTCTTAAGATGTACTTAGGAAATAACCAATGCTTGTTATTTTGAAATTTATATTAGTATTTGCCTTATGTATGCATAAAAAAAAAAGTTTGTTACTGAGAGTGCAGGAACAAGCCATCCTGATGCACAGGAAGACTAGCAAGTATGGTGGAAGACCAGCTTGGCTTAGCAGGGAACTCTTCAGTAAACTAAATCACAAAAAGGAAGCTTGTAAGAAGTGGAGACTTTGACAAATATCTAGGGAGGAGTATAAGAGCACTGATTGGGTATGCAGGGATGAAGTCAGAAAGGCCAAAGCACGTTTGGAGTTGCAGCTAGCAAGGGATGTGAAGGGTAACAAGAAGGGTTTCTTCAAGTATGCCAGTAGCTAGAAGAGGATCAGGGAAAGTGTAGGTCCGTTACTGAATGGGGAAGGCAACCTTGTAACAGAGGCTGCAGAAAAGGCTGCAGTGCTGAATGCCTTTGCCTCAGTCTTCACAAGCAAGGTCAACTCCCAGACTACTACACTGAGCAGCACAGTAAGTGGAGGAGATAAGCAACTCCCAGTGGCCAAAGAACAGATAAGGGACTTTTTAGATAAGCTGGACATGTACAAGTCCATGGGGAAGGATGGGATGCACCTGAGGGTGCTGAGGGAATTGGCTGATGAGATTGGGGAGCTACTGGCCATGATCTTTAGAAATTAATGGCAATCAGGAGAGGTTCCAGGTTATTGGAGAAGGGCAAACATAGTGCCCATATTTAAGAAAGGGAAGAAAAGGAGGATCCAGGGAACTACAGGCCAGTCAGCTGCACCTCAGTCCCTGGAAAAATCATGGGGCAGGTCCCCAAGGAATCCAATTCTAAGTACTTAGAGGAGAAGGAGATATTAGGAACAGTCAGCATGGATTCACCAAGGGCAACCTGATTGCCTTCTATGATGAGGAGACTGGCTCTGTAGATGCAGGGGGACCAATTAATGTGGTATACCTTGGTTTTAGTAAGGCTTTTGATATGGTCTCCCACAGCATTCTCACAGGAAAGCTAAGGAAGAATGGGCTGGAAGAATGGACTGTAAGGTGAATAGAAAACTGGCTGAAGCATCAGGCTCAGAGAGTAGTAATAAATTGCTTGATGTCTAGTTGGCAGCCAGTATCAAGTGGAGTGCCTAGGGGTCAGTCCTGGGGCCCATTTTGTTCAATGTCTTCATTAATGACCTAGACAATGGCATAAAGCACACCCTCAGCAAGTTTGCAGACGACACCAAGCTGGGGGAAGTAGTACATATGCTGGAGGGTAGAGATAGGATCCGGAGTGACCCAGAAAAATTGGAGGACTGGGCCAGAAGAAATCTCATGAGGTTCAACAGGGACAAGTGCAAAGTCCTGAACTTAGGATGGAGCAATCCCATTCCCTAAGTTCAGGCCAGGGGCTGACTGGCTGGGCAGCAGCTCTGCAGGAAAGGACCTGGCAGTCATAGTGGATAACCAGCTGAATATGAGCCAGCAGTGTTCCTTTGTTGCAAAGAAGGCTAACAGCATACTAGACTGCATTGTTACTGGCTGGTCAAGGGAAGTGATTATTTCCCTGTATTCTGCACTGGTGAGGCCACATCTGGAGTACTGTGTTCAGTGTTGGGCCCCCACTATAGAAAAGATGTGCAAAAATTGGAGAGAGTCCAGCAGAGGGCAACAAAAAAGGCAAAGGGACTGGGGCACATGACTTCTGAAGAGAAGCTGAGGGAACTGGGCTTATTTAGTTTGGAGAAGAAAAGACTGAGAAGGGATTTAATAGTAGCTTTCAACTACCTGAAGGGAGGTTTGAAAGAGGATGGAATTAAGCTATTCTCAGCAGTGGTAGATGACAACAAGAAGGAACGGTCTCAAGTTGCAAAAAGGAAAGTTTAGGTTAGATTTTAGGAAGAATTGTCTCACTAGGAGGATAGTAAAACACTGGAACAGGTTACCCAGAGAGGTTGTGGAATCTCCATCCTTGGAGGTTTTTAAAACCCAGCTAGACAAAGCTTTGGATGGGATGATCTAGTTGGAGATGGTCCTGCTTTGAGCTAGATGACCTCCAGAGGTCCCTTCCGTCCATGATTTTCTATGGTTCTATGCATGTGGTCACTCTGCATACAGATTTCGTGAACGTGGATTTGGATCTGATGTGTGTAGGGTTGATCCAGCACCCACAGATTTGCTCTGGGGCCAGATCTGGCATGTGTAGGGTTAGATTTGATGTGCAAAAAGTTGCTCTGCAGCCATACCCAGGCATGCGGGATTGGGCCCATGGACCAATCACATGCTACTCAGCTGGACTGAAGAGCTGGAAGGTTAGGTGCTACTTTCTTGTACAGCTGGCTCACCGGAGGAGGTATTAGCGGCTGAAACTCATATTAACACCTATTGCAAGACACAGAGTCAGATGCAGAGGAGAGCATATCTATTGGTAGTGCTGACAAGTCTAAAACAGAATGGTAAAACCCAAAGCATTAAGAGAGTATGCGGGCAGTACCAGGCTTTTTTCAGAAGGTGAAGAAGGGCTTCTGAGTAATAATAAGATGCATTGATATTGTTGACTTGAATGTAGGAGCTGTTTGACCTGTGTCTCAAGCCATTCAAAGTGAAGCTAGGGGAACTGATGGTACTGGAGGACCAGTTGGCACCACTGATTCCCTTTATCTGGGTTCTAAGGGGAGAATGCCTAAACTTAGCCTTTTCCTTTTAGGTCAGTGCTGGGAGAGATGCGTAATCACAAAAGCTGGCAGTGAAAATGTGGTGACTCGCACTGTAGAAGAGCTTGATGAAAGAGCTAGAAGAGTTTCTAGGATTTGTGGCTTACCAAGATAGTACAAGCACTGGATGTGACTGTCCAAGACTGGCTTAATATTCTTCCTTTGCTCCCAAATTAAAATAAATAAAACAAAGCCCTTCCTTTAGTGGGGAATACCATCAGTGGTTGAGAGGAACTAAGGAATAGAAAGCATGCAGAGCCCATTATCCCTTCAGCATGATTGGCAGGATTACAGTGTGTTCTGTAGATATTGCTAAGGAAAAATTTCTGTGGTCACAGGATCAGGAAAAATAACTTGAACCCAGGATTGCAAAGGATTGCTTCCTTCCATCCACTGCAAGGCTCCAAGTTCTGGTTCAAGAACTCCTGTATCTCAACTATTACTCTATACTTGTATGGAACCATTACTGGTATATTAAAACATGGCTGTAACAAATAGTTATTGTTCTCTGTGTGGTCTCAGCTTAACAGTCTCATCAAAATCTTCTCATTTGTTCTGAAGATGTTTGGATAAATAAGTAAAGTCAAAGCGTCTCATTACTGTATTAGATCATCTACACTTGCAATTCGTGCAAGGCAATAAACTCCAGAGCAGTTTGAGCCAGAGTAAACTGCTCCAGGGCACAGCATCTACACGTTCCCAGTACAGCAGCAATTTGAGATGGGGTAGAGCAGGCCCTGGGCTGGCAGGGAGCATGAAGGGGTCAGCCCCAGGCTCCAGATGGTGGCATTGGGCAGCAGAGGGGCTGGCTGAGGCATAAGGGTGCTGAAACTGCACAGCCGTGTGGCTAGGAAGCAGGCAGGAGTCTGTTTTCTGGCTGTTTGGGCTGACCGTGTGCAATTTGTACCCATGGTCAGCATTTACATGTGCATTTTATTGCAGTTAATTACTCCACAGTAAGATAGTACTCACTGACAGTACTGTCTTATGGCATAGTTCATTAGTTTACTGCACCCTTGAATCAAAGAATCATGGAATCAAAGGACTGAAAGGGACCCCGTAAGATCATCAAGTCTGGTGCCCTGTGATGGGCAGGAGGTTATTGGGCTCAATTGAGCTCAACGAAGTGCTTGTCCAGCCTCCTCTTGAACACTTCCAAGGATGGTGACTACACCACCTCTGCTGGGAGTGTGTTCCAGATTCTAGTCACCCTTACAGAAAAGAAGTTTTTCCTTATGTCCAGCCTAAATTATTCCTCAATTAGCTTGTTCCCATTGGTTCTCATCCTCCCAAGGGATGTCTTCCTGAAGAGTTGCTCCCCTAAATCTTGCTGTTCACCCCTGACATACTTATAAGTGACTATCAAGTCAGCTCTCAGTCTTCTATTAATCAGACTGAACAGACCCAGTTCCTGGAGTCTCTCCTCATAGGGTCTATCCTCCAGGCCCCTAATCATATGGGTGGCCCTTCTCTGTACCCTTTCAAGCTCATCCACATCCTTCCTGAAGTGCAGTGCCCAGAACTGGACACAGTATGGAAGCATGTGTAAATGGTGACACTTTATTGCACTGCTGATTAGTCTACTCCACAGTAAAGCACATATATAGATGCACTCTACAGAGTAATAATTTTGTTCAGTTACCATTACTTCCATCCTGGTGTTTTCTAATAGCTTTAAATACTGATTTCACTAACATTCTTTTAAGATATTTTTATAATGTAGGCATGAATTTCCAATAGCACCAGTTTGACATGGTTTTGTTTATTGTGACATGATTTTCCCATTAATTTACTCATAACTTTCTCAGGTGATCCAGTGTTCTCAGTTATTCCAGTATAATGGTCTTTAGTACAGGAAATTAAATACCAGTAGTTAAGTGCTTAGGGTCAAAAAATTCTAATTCTTTCTATAACTGGGTCAATTTAAAAAAAAATTAAAAATCGTCCTACAAAATACTTTCTGAAAACACCAGTATGTGTTATTATTAATTTCTTTTGTGCTCTTTAATGGTATTCTCAAAATAAAAATCTAAGCAATTCATTAAGTCTTCATTTCATCAGGGCTGTACGTTCATTACTTCTCAAACTTAGAACATGTCACTTTGATGAAATATAATACTTTTCAGGGCTCCCTAACATAAAAGGAGAAACTGCTTGTAGTTTAGTGCCTTACCTGAAAATGAAGTATGCTACAACTCGGCAACAATTTAAACATGTCTGTTTCTTAAATTCTTTATAATTTTAACTGTCTCATGTTTTCAGGTATTTTCTTATACAGCTGACAAAGAGATACGGACAGATGATTTATGCCTGGATGTTTCTAGACTCAATGGCCCTGTGATCATGCTGAAATGCCATCATATGAGAGGAAATCAACTCTGGGAGTATGATGCTGAGGTATATAATTCCATATTAAAAAGAATGGAATAATAAAGACCATTGTTACATATCCATTATACATTGTAATGACATTTGGGTTGTTTGAAGTAGAAGCAGGCTATTCTTAGCAGATTTTTTGTGTTATATTATAATCTATGAGTGATGATGTAGTTGCTTTATTATGTACATATAGTATCCTTATGTTGGCCTGTGAGATGAGGAATATTAAGTACTAAATGATGATGTCCAAAGCAGGGCTCTCACCAAGGTCCACCCACCTATTTTGGGCCAGATACTTGCCTCAATTTTTCTGTATTCATTCAATCTCTGGTGGTTTCCTCTCTTTCTTACTCGCTTTTCTGTACTAAGACAGTCTTATCACTTCGGCCAGCTGTCTGAAGCCCGCCATGACATCTTGATGGAACATTCCACACACCCATGACCTTGCCTGCCACAATTCGTTGTTAAGGAAGAAAATAAATGCCTGGGCATGTAGCTTTTGACCTTGTTGGTCTTGATGCCTGCCTCAGTGTAGTGAGGGCTCCACCAACCCCTACACCCTCGCCCGTTACACCAGGTCTTAATTCACAGCCCATATAGTTAGCCTCAGAGCTGTCTAGACATTTCTTATGCTTCTGGGTCTGACAAATCAATAACCACATTGAGCCTGGTTATCCTCCATCAGGCTTGAAGCAACACAAGGAACTGACTTGTATTTTAACAGTTTTTTTCCTGGCCTATTGTCCAGATAGTTTCATCTCACTATCCTGCTATATCTGGGAGGAATCCTCTTCCACTCCAAAGAAAAGAGAAAAGAAAACAAACTTTGACTTCTTCCTGCCCTTATAGTCCAGTCTTTATGGCACCTCTTCTCAGACCTGCTATTAGGATCTTTACGGTACCTCCTTCCCTGCTTGTCTCTGGGGACTGCCCTGTGGCAATTTCAGTTTCCCTGAGAATTGCTCCTTCATGGTTTCTTCTCTGGCAGCTCTCTCAACAGAACTACCTCTCTGAAAAACCTTCCTAACTGCTCCCTCTGTGCCTTCAGTCGTCTCTGCCACTCTCTGGCTGAGTCAGCACCTTCCGGTTCTGGGTATCCCTCACTGGCCTGCTCCAGGTCTCTTTTTTTCTTGGAGCTCAGGCTTTCTCCCTGTCCCCTCCGGGAACACCAGGAGAAGAAGGATCCCTAAATGGTTCCTTGCAGCCTCGGGGCTCGAGCAGCTGCTTGCAACTCTGGTGAGTTAATCTTTGTCCACAGTGGCTTTTCTCTTTCCTTACAGATGAACACAGCTGATTGAAGTTATTTAGAGTTCTTTTTTTTTGTCCAAAATTTGCAATTAATCAATCTCTTCCCCACTTTTGTTGTCCTGAAGGAGAGCTCTGCTTTCCAAAAGTCTGGCCCACTTTAAGGTTCAATTATGATATTGTTATTTTAGTGCGAAATAAATTAAAATGCTTTGGTTCTCAATAGAGAATATGTTGAGCATTTAATATTATTAACATGGTATATTTCAATCAGACATGAAATGGAGAAGGATTTTTTTTAAGATTTGTTTTTTAAATTTCAAATGTATTCTAATTCAAAAAATGCAAGCAACTTGTATCACTCTGAAACTGAGAAGGATCAGGAAATCTTCAGCAATGTTTCTCCTTTTCTTTTTCAATTGTGAAATTTCTATAGTAATTTGAAATTTGAAAAATCATGACCAACTATAATCACCAAGAAAACCTCAGTAGTGTCCTACATAAGTCTTGATCTGTACTGAAACAAATAGAACCCCACACTGGCTCAAGCATGTGGGCCACTGCCTCCCAGAGGGTAGGATTGATCCCTAAACTTCCTAAAGATAAAGTTCCAGATCTTCTGAGAGGGAAGTTCTTAAAATATACTGTTGTATAAGAGCCGATTATAAAGCACCTGTCCTCTTATAAATGGGAATGTTTATATTTATTTAAGCAAGAGATATAAATGCTGATAATTAGGTTGCTGATAAAAGCAAGATAATTAGCTTTAATCCTTTAAGGATTTTCATGTGCTATAGTGACAAGGGCCATGTGTAGACTAAATGAGAGGCGTGTGTGTACAACACTTTAAAGTGGGCTAAATGCTTTTGCACCGCTTTAATGGTGTCAGTTAGGGGTATGAGAAACAGCAGCATTTCACTTTGACTTCTGTTTCAATGGAACAGAATTTCATTTTGTTTCGAAAGCACTGTTTCATTCCATTTCATCAAAATGGTTTTGCTGTTTCAACATTGTTTCAACTTTTCGCCCATAGGCTATAATGGGGAAGCACTCACCAATAGGTTATAATGGTGAAGCACGAAACAGCCAGTAACTTTGTCATTTCATGCCTGATTCTGATTAAACATGCAAGGATGGTGGCGGCTTCTGAGGGCATGAAGCCTGCCAAGTTTCAAGGAGATAGGTTCAGGAGATTGTAGGAAACTGAACCTCAAGCTGCTGACAAACAGGAGCCAGGGAGCGGGAGCAGCATCCTGTGATCCAGCAGGCAAATTGGGGCCCTGCACTTCCAGGAGGAGTCTGGCAAAGCCCCCCACAGCCCTCCCAGGGATTTGGGTGAGCCCCCGATCTGCCTGCCAGATGACAGGAGGTTGCTCCTGCTGCCTGGGACCCAGCGCTGAGGAACTGAGCCCAGCTGGGGGAAGCACCTCCTACCAATGGGTTCAGTTCCCAGTAGTTCACAATGCTGGGAAACTCAGCCCGGCTGGGGAAGGTGCCTTCCCCAGCCAGGTTCCATCCCAAGCACTGGGAAACTCAGCAGCCAGCACCGAGGGAGCAGCTGCCAGGTAGTGGGAGGCGGGGGTTGCGCTTTGAGCAGCTCCGCAGCCCCATGTGGATCAGCCTGGCGGGGAGCACAGCCCTGGCTCTCCCTGTCTCCTGCTGCTGGGCTGTGCTTCGTGGACCTGGCGGAGCCGATCGGAGCAGATCCCAGCGTCAGAAGATGGGCAGAGCTGGCTGTGCTCCAATTGGCTCCACTAGCCCCACGAAGCGCAGCCCAGCAGCAGGAAGCGGGGAGAACCAGGGCTGCACTCCCCGCTGGGCTGAGCCACATGGGACTGCAGAGCCTCTCAGGGTGCAACCCTGGCTCTTCCCTGCCTCCCACCCCCTGGCTGCTGCTTTGAAACTCAAAAATTTTGAAACTTTTGAAATGTTTCAGCTGGCCTTGTTTCCTTTTGAGGCTGTTTCAAAGCCTTTAGTTTCATTTTGATTTCACTGTTTCGAGCTAGAAATGAGTCGAAACAGCATTGAAATGAAACAGCTGGTGAAGCTTCGCACAGCCCTAGTGTTGGTGCTTGCATGCCTCACCGGTGTATTGTGCGTTAATTCCAGCTACTGTAGGAAATTCATCAGCGTAATGCGCCTTAAATGACTTGGGGTGCAGCAAACTAAAACTCCTTCGAGGCAGCCTGGAAGCAGCACAGGAAAGTGGACTCCTCCCAAGAAAAGTGGCAAGCCTGATCTTCCCCTCCCAGTGCCTGCCTGCCTGAGCTGCACAGGGGGCTGGAGCTTCCTTTTGCAGCTGTGGTGCTGCCCAGGACCACCCAAGCTTGTGGGCAGGTGCTGCCTGGGAAGTCCACTGCTACCATGGAGGGAAGCACCAGCCCTCCTCCATAGCCCGGGGACTGCTCAACCCACTGGCAGCTCGCCCACTCCTCCCCGCTGCAGAGGCAAGTAAGGTGTGTGCACAACACAGGGATTTAATCAGCCCTAAATTGAAACGGTGTTTTTTAAAACCCACCACTTCAGTTTAGGGCCCCTGTTTTGTCTACACATGCCCAAGGATGTTGTCTGAGACGTAAGGTATGTTATCAGAATAAGCACCTTCATAACATGTATAGATATAGCAATTGCTTTTCTGACTATTTTCAGAACAGATTAAAAAGAGCAGCATAGGGGTAACTCATGGCTCTTGTCCTAAAGTCTCCAGGAAAACAGGTACAGAGGGAGTTACTGCCTCATTATTTTAATGTTCCACCCCCTCCCATCCCCTCCTGATTAAAACCTATATTAGATTTCTGTGGAGGGAACCAGATCCACTATCTTCAACTTGGCTTTTTTAAGCTGCAGCCCCCCAGCACACACTTTTTAAAAAATTATATTTGGAGGGAAAATGGTAGTGAATAGGGATATATTAGATGTTTTTTTCCTCACTAAGAGGCTACTACAATCGGGAGAAAATATATAAGAACAAGAATCATGGTTAGATTGACTGTTCAAAAGATTTGTAGGGCACTGATGCTGTTTCATCAAGTTAGCATTGTCGGGTCTGGCATTAGTGCAGTCTTTCACTGAGGAAGCATTTTGTATCATCATTGTTTAAAACAAAGCGTTACTATACCATGTCCACTATGTACATGGGTCTGTGTCTTAAAGTACAATGAGATGAAGTTAGCTATATTAATCTGAAGTCAGACAGAAGATAGGGTAGATTTGTACCTTATAAACTAACTAAAACAAAGATGTATAGCATAAGCTTTCCTGAGTCCACGCTTACTTCATCAGATGTTGGCTTGGGCTTCTGAAAGTTTATGCTGTACGTCTCTGATTTAGTTAGTCTGTAAGGTTAGGGACAGACATTACACATAAACCAGTTTAAGTGATCAGAAACTGGTTCAAACCTGTAACAGAACAGAAGTTCAGTGCACATAAATCACTTTGAAAATGGCTGAAACTGGTTTGAGATAAACCTGGTTGACTGTAGTATCAGACTTCACTGATTTGGCTCAAACCGGTTTATGCAATGTCTGTCCCAGACCTAAGATGCAATATTATACTCTGCCTTCTGCCTCAAAGTCAATGGCAATCAGAATGTCATTTTTTCTGGCTACAGAATTAGGGTGTTTTAGATTTATCTCAGGCATCATCAAAATGATAAAACTGTGGTTAACTAATTGTTTTTTGAAAAAGGAATTCTCTATCCATGAATGAATCCGAGGGAAGGATGAGAAAAGCCTATGGGGAAAATTCAGCAGTAACATCCTGATGTTCACAGTGACCTATTTTATCACTTTATTTTCTTTTTTGTGTGCATAAGCAGTCAGACCTAGTTAATCCAAGTGTATTGAAAAAATATTTTGTAGCCTATGTGTATATTTTAACTGCAACCAGACTAAAACTCAAGTGAATTACTGTCTGGAAACAAGTGGAATCTTAATGGCAATTTAAATTACCCAGAGCCAGAAACTAATAAACTAAAGCACATCAGTTGGCCCAGACTTCAGGTGCTGTGCATTATGAAAGTGTATAAGTTGCAACACTGTTTAAGCTGAATTTTTTGTATATAGCAGTGAGAATAAGCAGAGAATATGTGAAAGAAGAGTCTGAATTAAAGTAAACACTCCACTTGGCCTTCATATACCATTGGAGACTGGGAAATGAGGGCACAACCAATGGACTAGCATACATATCAAAACTAAGTGGTCTCATGTTCATGTGGAAGCAAAAAGAATTGTCCAAATCTAGTAATAAACATGTGTGCTTTCCCCTGGACTTACCTTTACTGTATTTCCATTCTCAGCATCTGACCTATTAGCATTTGCAACAATATGGAGGAGTGGCGCATAATCCCACAGGAGTCGGTCAGGGGAGAATATCACCCACTGTGCAACTGTTCTTACTGATAATCCAATTTCCCTATTTTTAAATTATTTAAATATTCAAATGTATTCTCCCTCCCCCCTCATTTGAAAATGGATTGTTTTCCCAGAAAAAAAATATTTCCTCTCAACAAATACAAAGAAGCACTTTCACTGATAAATACTTTAGGGTACTCTCGTTCCCAAATATTTCAGCATGGAGTCACTTACAATAAATTTCAGCAAAGTAATTTCAATTTGATCTCCCTCCTAAAATATGAAAAGGCAGTAGCTAATTTAACAGGTTACACAGTGATACATGTCTGCAAATCTAAGATCAGAATCTAAATCTGTTAGGTAAAGTCCTAAAGGCATTGCTTTCAAGTCTCTTTGCTTTCCATATCCTTAACACACAGATACACACGCGCGCACACACACATGCACACCATTGTCACAAATTTTCCATCGTTCATTTTAAAACGAAATATATGTTCCCTTTTTATTATTAAAAAGGATTTAACATAAGACATCCTTGTGGAATATTTATAAGCAGCTTGTAAAAATAAGATCAACCATTAGATGGAGCTAATAAAAAAGAAATATTCACAAGGCTTCACAGTCAGATGATGTACAGATGTATATAGGGCTAACTCAGTGCAGACATTCAAAAAGCCTGAGGGAGAATCAATCCAATCTAGGCAGGTTTCTCTAAGGTGTGTCGAATGGATCGGGAGCGAATGCAATGCATATTTGGTGGGGGGAAGGGAGCAAGCAGATGCCTGCCCTGGCTGCGACAAGGAAGCAGGAGTGCTCCTGCGTTCTTCCCAGCATGCCAGAGATTGCTGAGGGTGGGCGAGTGAGGACCATCCCTGATTGGCTGTCAGGAACAAACCCCCAGGCTGCTGGGCGTGCTGCGGTGATGCCCTCTGGGACTCTGCTGGAAGCTTAGGGTTGAGTGCAAGGAAGAGTGCAGTGATGGCAGAGGGCTGGAGGCCTGTGTCTGACAGCCAACCAGGGGAGGCCCAGCCCTGTAGAAGGAAGGATCGGGCTCCAGTGGGTCCAGCCCTTCCTTCATGTCCCCGCTGCCCAGTGCAAACCTCCTGGGCTGCCCAGTGTGTTTTGCCAGCTGCTGCTGAGCTCTGGGAAGACGCACGCAGCCCAGGAGGTTGCGCCAGGCAGCAGGAACATGAGCGCTCCATGGAAGAAAGGTTTCCGACCACCTGAACCATAAGAAGTGTAATGCCTGCACCTGGCCACGATGTGTTTCTGTTTTACCTGCAAAACTAAATTAATTGAGCTGTGCTGCCCTTTTAATTTAGATAAATAGTTCATGCTGAAAAAATTATTCTATCCAAAGAATAAATTCAGCCTGTTGATCTTTTGTAATACTCTACGTAGATAAGGAAAGATTCCAAGCAAGGAACCATAAAAGGAATTACGTCAGCAGAAAAGTAGATATAACAAGGGGGCCTTACCTCAGAACCCGGTTCATTGCCCCCAGTAAGAATCAACAAATAAAAAAAGGTTTTGGACCCAGCCCAGCTCATGCCCTAGAGCCTAAAAGACAAACAACTACCTAGAGCAGACTGCTTGTGGTTTCTAGAAACCACTTCTTGCTTAAATCACCCAGCATGAAGGTGTGACAGAAGGCCTCCTTGAAAACATCCATATTCTTATAATTTTAGACTCCATCCATAAAGATAAAATACACAAATTCGCAATTTTCTGTCTACCTTATGCAAGTGCTTTCTGGTACAATTTCTTTTAAATACCCTTTCCTTACCCCAGCTAGGGAGGATTAGTGCTCCCCCCAATTTCTATTGTATATACCATGTTCCTAGGAATGTTATATTATTAATCAATAATGCCTGGTTCTGTTTCCTTGCAGAAATAAAATGATAATAATAATGTTCCAGGTTATTAAAACCAAAATAAATGATAAGTTAGATGTAAAAACCTCAGAAACGTCTCTATGTCCTCCTGTTTTGTGTATCTAACCCCAAAAGATTTTTTTCCACCTCAGTATATTCATGTGAATTCTTGTATAGTTAGAGATAACTTAAGACCATATTTTTGGTAAACTGTTTTCCGACAAGAAGCACAGAGCTGTGATCCTGAGCCTAAGGCCTGAGTAGTCATTTGTTTCATGAATACTGTTCTCTCTGTGTGTGCACATGTATGTGCCCGCCTGCATATACATATATATTTTGTGTTTATAAAAACAAGGCAGGTACTTTACTGTTTGGGGAAATTATAGTCATATCAGAAAAAAACTAGACTTGCTTCATGCTTGTGTCTCTAAATCAAGAAAAAAAATGAAACAGGGATCCAAACTAGGAAGAAATATCTTGGCTGTATAATTCCTAAATCCCAGCATCAGAATATTAGCCAAAATACTTCCATGTATGCACAGCATTATTGTCTGTGGTGTTCTTAAAGACAAAGGTATGGCACTGTCTAAAGGGCATTATTTTTATTTTTGGAGAACAGCCTTAAGAAATTAAATACAGAGTGAAGCTTTCTTTTCTCTTCAGGTAGGCATTATATAGCAGGCCTCAGTTTTTGGATGGTCATATCCTTTAAATGATTAGGAAATGAAAAGTTTCTAGCTCAAGAGCTTTGAGACTGAAAAGGGTAGTAATCTTCAACTTGGAAAAAAGGTGACTAACAGGGGATATGGGAGAAGTTTACAAATCTATGAATGAATCTAAAAGAAAAAGTGAGCAAACTATTCAATATGTGTCATAATATAAGAACTAGGGGCCACTGGACCCCTGAACTTAACCACTTTTTAACAAACAAAAGGAAGTACTTTTTTATACAGTGCATAAGTAACTTGTGAAAGTCACTGTAGAAACAGGATTTGAAAAAGAATTAGACGTTTTATGAAAGAGGTCCATCAGGGGTCTACACAATAATCAGGCATTCAGCCTAAGGCTCAAGGCTTTACTAAACTGACAACTAGTACAAATCATAGGGTAAGACAGAAAGGGGTCTGTTATATCCTTCTGCCTACTACTGCTGGAGACAGGTTACAAGGCTAATGAACCTTTAACAATTCATAAGTTCTTGTAGGTGGACTGCTGTGAACTCTCTTGTTTGGCCCCAATCATAACTCTTAATTAACCCTTTTCCCCAGCACAGTTTCTGTATTTATTGTAAACTTGTTTTCTTAATGAATGTTATTTAACTGTGCTTCATTTTGGCTTTTTTCTGTGTTTTCTTTCTGTCTCTTGGGATGCACACAAGCACTATATGTACAGATGTTCATAGTGCTTAGTTTGGTCTAAAAATGGTAGGCAGGAAGGAAATTTAAACTGTGTCCATTGAGATTCTAAGTGTAGACCTTCCATCCCTCAGCCTCCCAGCATGAATGGCTTCCCACCTGCTCCCCCACAACCGCAGGGAGATCCGTTTGGGCTGCACTCTACTATTCCAGCTCAGCATGGAGCAAACCACAGCTCCTGACTGTCTCCAGGCCAAGAAAGTCTAGCCCCTCTCCTCAGCACTGCCTTGTACTCCAGGCTGCAGGGAGAAGCAAAGGGCCAAGACAGCTGTATCTCAGACAGACCAGTAGTTTAGCTGTTTGTGATCCATTCTTTGTTATCAGTTTTTGGGAAGAGTACATCAGACTCAGAATATTTGTCTCTAAAAGGATCTGCAAGTCCTTAATGTTAATATGAAAGGTAATGGAAACATTTTAGAAGGTTATATATTTGAGCAATATTCCCGTGCCAGAAGTTTTGTTCTGTCTTCACAAAGTAGGTCAGTAGTGCTCTGATGCTTTGAAATAATTGACCAACCTATACTTCGAGCCAAGTCTTCAAGCCACAGGGTTGTGCCCCATCTTTTGGATGGTCATATCCTATAAATGATTAGAAAATGAAAAGTTCTTAGCTCAAGAGTTTTGAGTCATACAAAGAGAGACTGAAAAGTGTAGTGATTTTCATGCACACTTCATTGAGACATGCAAATTTAATTATGACCTTCTATAGTATACAGAGTGCCATGCAACCAGTAATTCCGCAGAACAGTTCAAAGGCCAGCGGCAATGTCTGAACATATTCACTTAGTGCTTTTGCCAAACTTCTTTGGACTTAAGGTTACAGACTTTCTGCTTTAGAATATAGCTGGATTTTATTAGTAGTGTTCCACCTGCTTTCACTATACGGCTATGTCACAGACTGTAGTCCAAATATGGCACAACTGTTCCTGGCCTTAATATTGGGCTGTCCAGTGCTTTTTTCCAAGGAAGTGGCTGGGCTAGGGGAGAAAATCCTTCTCACTAGGGGACAGTGCAGAAGGTGAGTTGTTCTGGGGTTGCTACTGCATCCCTAGTATTCCAGTCTCCTTTGCTGTCCTGCAAGAGATTTTCTTTTCATTCTTCTCCTCCCCCTGCCACTGTCCCCTGTCTGTACTGTAACACTGTCACTTCTTTAACAGGCATTCTAGGTTCTGTCTGCTCCATAGAAGTGCTATTTTAAGGCATCCACCTTCTTCAGTCACTTAGCAGCCTGATGTGGATTTGGAGGATAGTAAAAAAGAATAAACTTCATCATCTGAGAGTAACCTCCTGAAGACTGGTCTACTGACTCACTCCTGGAAGATCTATTTCTGATTCCTTGTACAGTGAATAGCTAGGACTGTTCAATTTAAAGACTCTCAAAGTCTGCAGAACAAAATGGCGCAGCTCCTTATGGTTATGGCACTTTAAAAATCTAGTAGTTCCACTCTATACTGTATAGGAAAGAAATGACAGTTTCAGTCCCTTTGCAGTCTCTCCAATAACAGAAAGCAGCAGCCCCATAATACAGTAATATAGATAAAATAAAATTATTTGCTTGTAATTCTTTTTTTTGGAACCACGTGCAACAGCTTTTCTCAAAGCCAGTCCTTTCTTGTTCACTCATTTTCATCTTTTCTGTTGAGCTGTGTGCATTTGTTGCTTCTGTTGCTTTTATTTCACCTGCTGTAGAAGTGAACTGAAATATAGGCCATTTTCAGTTAAGCCTCAGTTAGAGTTTGGTGCATGGCTCTTGTAATTGAAGGGATTTAGGAGAGACTTTTGTGCTTTGGGCATTACAAGTTAGCGTGACAGGTAACCAGTTTATTCTATAACAAACACTGCTGTCCCAATACAGGACAGTTTGAGGTAATATTTTCTTTTCTTGTGGTACTGCTGTTGTTAAATATCATTCCAAGTTATTGGTAATGGAAAACAACACTTCTTGAAACTGGCATTGTTAAATTCATAACGAATTTGGAGGGTTTTAATTAACACAGTTCCTCAGGAACTCTAGCTAAACATTTTAATAATATAGCATAACTTTTGGTTATTCTTTCAGTTATATTTTTTGCACAAATAAACTAGCAACGAAGTAAAAAGGAATGTCTGTGGCAAGTGGGCACCGTCCATAGACTCTTGACATAATAGCTGCTTAATATGTGAGGTGCAGTTAGATGTGTGTCTGTCTACTCCTGATCCTGCTGTAATTAACATTGGTATATTGACTGATATAAATTACCCTGCCATTTGTATATGTCTGTCCATGCGACCTGTTAAATTCGTAAATTGTCTTTCCATTAGCTACAGCTATGATTATTTCTTGAGATAGCAACAATCAACTTTTTTGAGAAATGACATGCAGATCTCCCATTTCTTAATGTTTTAAAATGAAACTTCACAGTATTTTAATTGGTTCAGATAGTCAGCCACAACCTGTGCATGCTTTCTAATGCCAAGATCACATTTTGACAACAAGTTTAGATGAAAAATTGGAATGCGATAGCAATCACAAGCCACCACATGGTTTGGCACAATAGACAGCTTCTGGTTTCTGTAGGACAGACAGCAAGAAATAGTGTGGGTGTTGGAGGTCAGAAGTGAGCTACATTGGTGAAAGATGTGGAAATGAGATGTCATACACGGCCCCAACCCTCATTTCAGTAACAGTAGCCCTTTACTTCCATGAACACTAAATTCACTCCTGAACCTTTTAAAGTGCAATAAGTATCATGAACTTAAGGCTGGAAAGTGTTAGCATTTAAAAGGATCAAAACAGAATTTCATGTAAAAGGGCGTGATCCAGAAAGGTGCTGAGCACATTTGAAGTCACCACGATGTCTTGAAATCCTGTTTTAGTTCTTTCACAGGAAGCAAATGCTTATTCAGTTTTGCCTTAGAAAGAAGTAAGACTTCAAGATCCAACAGAGTTGGAATTATGTTGCTCAGCATCTATTGTAGTGATGAGCCACCAGTTATTAGGGCCATTTGCAATCCTTGAAACTCTGAATTGTCACTACAAAAAGCAACCATGGTCAACAAAAAATATACGGTGGGTTATGAATTGATCCCTGACCTTTTCATTGCAGTTTTTAAACAGAAGTGTTTGAATCAAACCATCGCAGTGGCAAGGTAGTAATGGCCAGCATTTTGCTACCTGCCTCCAACTGAACTGTTGCATGTTCTTCGAAGTAGTTGTTATCATTTCTGTGCTGCAGCTGTTTAGCATCTCTCTGACTGATCCTTTGTTGCAGAAAGGAGCTCTCATTGTCTTTTTCCCACCTGCCCCAATTCCAGAAGAATCATCCAAACATTTAAATGTGGAACCCCAAAAATGAGTATACTGCCACTCGCGGTCATTCTGTTGCAACAGTAGCATTCTGTTTACACAGGTGAATGCACAAAGATCTTAGAAAGGCAAATGTGAAGTTTCAGGACCAACAAGGTTCAATCTGACTATATTTCTATATGCTTTTAATTGCCATATTCATTTTCATACCACATTCCCCTAAATAAAACCCACACCTTCTTTGGGGAAGGGAGAATGAAAGAAAAAAGATTTTTCTTTTTAACTGTGGTATTCAGAATCCATTTCCTTGCGTAAAACACCCCCTCCCAATTTTCAGTTGTTAATTTTCTGAGGAAAGGTGAGTGTGGTATGTAAATAAGGTGCATAAGACGTAATACTTTAATACTCATGTTTAACAAAGATGCAATGAAAAAAGTATATATTTGTGTCATGGATGCAAATATAACGTGTCTCCATCTCCTCATTCCTACTTAGGTAAATTTCTAGGCTTTGTATTGCATTAGTGTATGTTTTTAGAGGAGGGAGTGGTTAGATTTTCTCACATTTTAAGTGGAGGGAATTGGTGGGAGGAGTCAGATTATAGATTTCAGTCTTTCTCATTGGAGGTCATAAATTTCTTGTTAGCGGTGAATGCATGCCCAAAACAACCCTATGAAGTTCACACGTATTATCATACCAAAAATCACTGACTTTGTATGGTCAAAATATAATTCTAAAGTAGTCATTACTTAGTGCTAGACTGACTACCATTCACTGAAGTTCTGGTCTCATGGACCAAATTTTAAAGGCATTTAGGCCCCTAGCAAGACTCCAGAAAGTTCTTAATGGGCATGTTTGTATAAGACCTTTAATGCAGAGCTGGCTAATTAGTTCCACAGTAAAGTCTCATCATCTACACATCTATTAGGCTGCAGTAAACTCATGGGTGTTGCTGTAGGATAGTACTTGTACACACAAGTACTGTCCTGTAGCAGTGTTATTTAATGTGCCACAATGCACATGTAGATGCTGATGGAGATGGCTGGGGCACGAGTGTGAGGACTGCCTGCTGGTTAACCCTGCACTGGAGCACTCTTGTTCCCCAGCCAGCCCCTCTGTAACGCACTGAGCCAGGTTGGAGCAGCCCTTGGCTAACAGGCTGACCCACCAGGCTTTCTGCCAGCTGAGGCTGCTTTGACCTGGCTCAGTGTGCTGCAGTCTCAGGCTTATGTGTAAACGTGGCACCTGGGAGCAATAGACTCCAGTGCAACCTGTGCTGGAGTTTATTCAGGCACATGAACTTCATGTGTAGGTGCACCCAGTATCTTTTAAGAAAACTTACTAAGCTTTAGATACTAAAGCATCTGCCTCCAAGCATGAAGTGGACCTTGCTAGTCTGCAAAGTATCTGCAATGGATTGATATATAACAGCACACCAGTGAAATAATGGAGTGGATCCAACTTCAACATTATGCAGCATGTTTTAGAGCCTTGCAAACTGCACTTAAATTAATTAACACCAATAGATGTTGAAATTGTTGTAGTATCAGTAGGGTTTCAGAGACAGGATTTAAACTTGTCCAGATAGGCCCTCATCTTAAAGAGAAAGACAAACAAATACATTTGAGTTGAAATCCTTTCTTCCTAAGCAAACTGAAGGTAAAAATGACTGAGGAGCTATCTAATATTAGCAAGTTACCAGAGATTTTTATTCTAAAAGTCATCATCAGACAAACTGGACTTACAGATAAAAACAAGAACAAAAACAACAACAAAGATAAGTGATCTAGTACAGGGGTAGCAATCTTTAGCAGCTGTGGGCCACAATGATCTAAATCAGAGCTGGGTAGGCATGAAAACCCAGCTGTCGCTGCCACTGCCGCTTGTGCCTGCAAGCAGTATGGGTATCGCACCCACAGCCAAAGCCTCTCTCCCCCAAATACTACCATATCCCCATGCCCACAGGCTGGATCCAGCAGTTCTATGGGCCAAATGCAAACCTGTGGCCCTTTGTTCAGTAAAGGGAGAAAAGAAATAAAGGATTGACTGATTGATTGCAATCACCCACTATATGCCCCAGAAAGTGTTTTGTTTGTCCAGAGCTGCTTACATGCCCTATCTTGAAATGCAATTTTTATTTTTATTATAAACTTTTTACAGTTAGGATGAAATCCTCAAAACTACAAAGAACACAGTTTGTCCTAGTTCTAGTTAGAAAGTAGACTTGGTAGTCTCTAGACTGGGCCTTAAGTTCCCCTCATTAGGAGAGAGAAGAGAGAGAGCAGACATGGGGTTGCACAAAATAAAGCTGTGCAAATAACCAGTTGTTTGTTTTATTTTTAGTACTGAGGAATTGAAAACAATGTTTGAGTCGGCATGAAAACAATTTCTGGCAAACCTACAACTACATTTGAACTTTTTAGATTCTTTTATAAAATTGAAGTAAAATTGTGAAAAAGAATGCCATTTTGAATTTAAAATGGGCTTGCTTTGTTTCAGATTTAGCAAACAACATGCTTTGATTTGCTTTAGGATTTATTTGTTTGATATTGTTTTCTTTTGACTTGATCAGTTCAGGCAGTTTAACTTGCATTTCTGAAGTAGTTCTGTCAGCTAGAATATCCTTTCTTGACTAAAAAAAAGTTTTTAACCAAAAACATTCTCCTAGCTCTGCCAGACTTTGAGAATCTGAGTTTCGTGTATGTACCTACCCATCAAAATGGATATACAGGGCCAGGCAATTCGTGGTCGCATCATGCTGGCTGCTGCTATTTGTGACCAAGGATTCTTTACATGCAACTGGGCACGCTACCTTTCACCCCCATTGCATGCTGTTTCCCAGAAGGCTATCCTTGCTTTAGCATCACCACTTTTGCTTATCCTGCTTGAGGCAAATTGAATTAGATCATCCTTCTTATCAATACAGAACAAGAGTGCAACCTTAATTTTTTTCTTTAAAGGTAAAAAAAATTCTTATATGCAAGAACTGGTCATAGAGAGAGGGTCTAATTTTTTTTTAAGCTGCATTCCAGATAAAAAGCTCCTGTTGCCATTGAAAACAACAAAAGCAGTTGTTGCAGCTCCCAGCTTGCAAATCACCTTACTATGTTGTTCTACAAGGTTATGCTGTTCTGATCAACCTGCTTTGTTTCTAATATAGAATGACTTTTAAGGGTTTACAAAATAGCAGTTTCCAGCATTTGCTAGCTTCAGTGTTTCTACAGGATGCAATTCTATCTTGGCAGGAAATTTATTGGATTTGATTTTTGTTTAACGTGTCCTTTTTCTTCGTTGATTCGTGATGCTTGACACCTCTGAAATCTGTCAATTAAATTAGAAGAGCAACTTCACAAATCAGTTGCTATCCATAAGATGTGACAAAAATGGAATTTCTCAGATTTGCCTTAGGGTTCCTATAAAGCTTTGGTTGAAATATGTTTTCTAATAAGTATCTGTTAGAATGGTTTTATGTAGATAGATACCTCTTTGCTTTACCTTGCTAGCTTTATAGCCAGTTCAAATTCTTCACCTTACGTTGTAGGTGGCAGAATGAAGCCAAACCCTAAAACTTCACAGTCTGTCTCATTTATTTGGTCTCCACTGCTGTAATATCTGAGCGGTTTACCATCTATAAGGGTATGTCTCCATGGTATAATGATGTGCAGAGCTATTCTGTGCTAGCTCTAGAACAAGAAGCAGTATAGCCTCATTAGTGTAATGTTGCATGTCAGGTAATAAGCTATTTGGCTACATTATTTTCCATTCCAAAGCTGTTGCATGTAGAGATAGCAGGCAGTATCTCTATGTGGCACTGTCCTGCACAGTCTAGGCGTACCCTAAGAGTATCTGGCATTCCTGGTTTGAATTATTATGTAATATTGATCCTATAGTAGTACTTAGATCCATCAAGAACATATTACAAATGTACAAAACATCCCGTGCCTAGGCTCATGCAGCTGGCAAAAGCAGTGGCATCTTTTGCTCATGTAACTGGCAAAAGCAATATGCATGCAGACAACTCTATTGTATGATACAGTGGTCTTCTACACCAGGTTACACAACATGTGGTGTTGTACACAAGGAAAACGAACATTGCAAATATTTTCCTGTTGTAAATCTGCTGTGTTTTATAAAAATAATACCTATCTTAGTTTGCATAATAGATTTTCATTGTGTGATATTATTGGATAAATCTGCAAACACTGAAAGGTAAAGTAAGGGTTTTTACAACAACAACAACAACAACAACAACAAAAGAGTTGTTTTTCCTGACGCACTGTTTGGCTCCTATACTATTTCATGTTTCTTTGCTCCTGTCAGTTTGCTGGTAAATGGGAATATAGCTTTGAGGTAAGTACTCTAATAGTTGCAATCCCTGTGATAAATTCTAGTCTAGCATCTCTTTTTTTCTCTCCTAATAGTGGTGTTGTTCAAAAGTGACCTTTACTTAGTACCTTTCAGTAGACCCGTATTTCACAAAAATACATCTTAGCTTTTCAGTTATTGACTGTACAATATCTGTGGTATAAATGTTTTATGGAGAATACAAACATTTTTAGAGAGGCTGATAATGCAGAGTTTCAACTTCCAAACCTGTTGTTAAAGGAACTCATATGACTAACCTCTTGTAAACTGGATCAAATTGTTCTTTTAAATGAGTACAAGGGATATAAATTGGAACCTTTTGTCAGAGGACAGAGTTTGGTCCTTTATACGTGTATTCTTCATGGATTTTTTCAGATCTGCTTTATAATAATCAAATGCAATCATTATATCCTTTGGACTGTGAAATGAAACCTCATTTAGGTTTTGATCCTGAGCCGATTGATGTCAGTTGCAATGCTCTCGCTGAATTCAGTGGGGCACAAACAGGCACTTGTGGTTCAAAACTAGTTTATTTTCTCCAGTCCAGGACAAACAATTATGGGAAAGACATATAAAAGTATATGTACATCAGATTAATTTGATCAACTAGCTTTTATCTAAATAGTCTCATAATCCTTTGCAGTTATGACTAACTTGTAGTACGATGATGTGTTGTTAACTTTGCTTTCACCAGTCCATAATTATCAATTTTACTGATAAATCTTTTTTTAAACTTATGGAGCCAATAATTTGAAGTCAAAAGAGCCAGGCTGACCATTCCCACTGAGAACATCTTATATATCATCACTGCTCCTTTGAAGTCATAGCAGCTAGGCTAATGTATACCAGCTAAAGATCTAGCCCTAGATGACAGAGAAAGAAATATATGACTATACTTACTAAAATACTGCATAACTGCATCTGCACTTATTTTGAATGTAGTAAAGTTATGCATCTAATATAGTATATGTATGTAGACATGCAATACATGGAGACTGTTATATCTTTTTAGTAACTGGTTTATGTAAGTGTTGTTCCTAGACTCATAGGCAGATGAGAAAGTTGTGAACATAAAGTAAATACATAATGAAACAAAAACAAAAATTGCTGCTCCTGCTGATTACTCAAAGTGACACTACAAGGAGATTTGTTCCTGAAATTTTTTTTAGGCTTTATATGTATTTTATTTTTTACTTTACAGAAAAAATGTGATGTCTGCAATGAGCTATACGTAGAACTAAGTCATATTTTGATTTAAGTCTTATATTATAATTCAAGTTGGCTGTAATTTCTGTGAGTACTGTACTTTCAGTATTCAATTACTCTACTTTTTTAAGTCTAAAATTAATAAAAAGCCTGTTGGACATACTGACATCCCAGAGCTTACATAAACTCTATACATTGCACTTCACCATCTACAAAACATTTGTATGGAATGGAAATAGATCCAACTAAAAATGCTTTACTATAGTTAAGTCATTGCTTATTGTAAACAACAAGTATGAGAAACAGCTTTTTCAACTTCATACATCCAATCTGTACACGTTTTCAGAATACTACTGTTCTGTAGATTTTTACATTCATCTTACACGTACTCATAGGAGCTATTTACGTACAATATACTTTCAGTTTATACTCTTGCAGAAACCTGGCTTCTATATTACCAGTAGAAACCTGTTATTCATCCACAGGGCAGTCTAAATCTTGTTAGTTTAGGGATCCTAGGAACTGCCCCCCATTTTTCCTTTATGAGGTTTAATTCTACTTCAGTTATGTTTTGAAATTAATATTTGCATCAATGTGAAAGTGTAACTTGGGCAAATTCACTTAGGTTTGCCTGATGATGGTAAAACATATGAAGGAGGGAATCCACCTTCCCAAAAGATGCTATGAATATGTAGGAAAGTAGCAGATCTAACCTTTCTCACACTGATGATAAGAGTTGGAAAGAAGATAAGGAAAAAACCTGAGTTGGTAGCCACAAAAAAGGAAAGTCAGGTGGATAATCCAGTTGCCCGACTGTATGACCATAGTCCAGATTTGAAAAATATCAAACCTGGGATTGATTCAAACGGACTTGTTGTTCCTTCGTTCAGTAAGTCCCTGAAGCATGGACTTTTATGTAAGGTATATTTGTGATTTTTTAAGACACTGGCATATGAGTGCTCTTGTGAGACAGAAGGGACTGACTGATACATTAACGATACATTCAGAGTCTCCATAAAGTTCTTTGCTGAGCACTATGGAAATGGTAGCTTACAAGATAATGTCCTTTTTTAATGGGGTTTATCATGATACACTTCTGAAACATGAAAGCCAAAAATAAATAGTATCAAATGATGACCCAGATAAAGGACATAACCCTGAGTATCCTACAAGTATTCACTGTCATTGCAGTTTGGCAGAAGATAGACTTGAAGATATAATAGTATTTTGCAAATAAATGAGTATGAGTATGTGGGGTCACAAATTCTTATCTCATCGTTTCCATTAGTTCATTAAAATAGATTACAATTATATTATTAAGTATCAGTATTTAAGATATTATTTCATAGAAGAAGAATGAACAGAGATCAGCATCACTGTGTTATGTACTAGATATATATGCAACAAAAAGGCCCAGTCCCTGTCCTAGTCTTAGCACCTGATGATACAACAGGTAGATAAAATAAACAAATCTGAGGGGAGAGGAGGAGACAACTACTACTGATGTAGTAAAGAGCAGCTCACCACTTGTCTAGCCATTGTCAGATGTGCTGGTTTTTTGTTTGTACCTTATGATAATGGTTTGCTGTTCACTTGCACTGAGCTCTCGCTGCTGCATAGAGCTTCACATAGACAAGTCCCTGAGACCAAGGAAGTTCCTCCTGGTACTCTGGCAAGATCCATGCTGAAACCTGTGGTTTTGCATATTCATATTTGAAGTTAAAAGTGCCTGTATGTTGTAAGCTTTCTGGGTGTCATCTACCAATAGAACAGTGCTCACAGGAATGGTTACACTTGAGTGCACCTATTGGTGTTTTCCTGTTACAGATACGTGGTCGAACATTTCTATATGTGTGTGCTTGCTGTCTTTACTTTTGCTTTTACAATTTTTCTGTCATGCAGACCCACACATTTCTTCATTTAATCACCCAGTCGTGTCTAACAATAAGCAAAATAGAGGATGGAACTCGTGGCCCCACTGTGGAGACCTGTAATGGTAGCCCTGTCCAAATGTGGATGTTAAGAAACTACACCAGGCTGGAAGTTTTTAGGAATATTTTTTACAGCCCCACTGATTATTTCCTTTAGCAAATTATCAGAGGTTGGTATTATAAAAAGTCAATTAATATATAACAATTTTATTTGTTTGCCTGTTTAACACTGTCTTTCATTTCCTGCTGCTTCAATGCAGCTGAGTCCCTTTCATATCTTAGTTTTTCTTGTTGTTGTTGTTGTTTTAATTATTAATATTTGAAACCACTATACAAATATTATATGGTTTTAGGCCAGATCGTAGGTTATGGAAAGTACCATATTTACCCAAATCCAAGACAACTCCTGAAGAAGTAGATTCTATATGTAGAAAATGTATAAAGCTATACATTTGTTGTAATTCTCCGTGTATGGAAACTAATTATTTGGGGGTTGTCTTCAATTCATACCCCACAGCAGTGGGGGAGGCAGTAGAGGCAGGTGGTGATAGAAGCAAGCAGCCTGGCCCGCACCCCTTTCTCCCCCTATACCTTTTTCCTGCCACCTGCCTCCTCACTTGCCCCTCCTGCTGCCTGCCCTCCCATGCCTGCTTACCTAGTACCCCCCCATCTTTCCTGCCAAGGCCTCCCCACCCCCACCTGCTCGCCCTGCTGTCTCCTGCCCTGTTCCCCAACCATCTCCCTTGCCTCTGAGGCCTCTGCCTCCTCCTACTGCTTACTCGGGCTCCTGCACACCGTGGCCCCTCTCTATCCCCAACCTGGATCAGTAGCAGCAGTGGCAGGTCTGGCCCAGCATCTGGGACTGGGCCAGAGCTTCCACCACTGCTACAGCTGTTAAATGTTAAATGGAGGTACATCCTTGTAATCAGGTAAATATGCATTTACAAGAAAGTAGAGCTAAATACACTCAGAAACTCCTAGTTACCTTTTTGAAGTGTTTCCTTTACAAAAACTGTATCTACTTTTAATAGGCAATTTAAACAACCATTTGTCATTGAATTAATCATAGCAAATCAAATCCTGTGCCAAGCACTTCTCTTAGTTACTGAAGTAACCCATTTGAAAGCAATGGGGCCGTCATCAGTAATGTAAATAGGACTTGAGCCCTTATTTCTTTCCTTAACTTCTTCTCCCACTGGCATACCCCTGTTTTCCTTCTGGCATGAGAGTATGGAGTCCTGGATGGCATCCTGATAACAATGAGGTCAATGGCAAATTTCCAACTCCAGGGGAAGATAGGATTTTACTTTATGGCACTACTCATGTTAAAAGTTAAATATATGCATTAGAGTTCATAGAGTAGGTTCTTTATTCTTACTGAGGAAAAAACTTTAATTAAAGTAAATAATATTTTGGTTAAATCTTTTCCTAAGCCCTTTTTTCAGGAAAAGAATATATTCATGATTGTAAAATTAAAATGCTGTAGTGTACAATGTTTCTGAGTCAGGAAAATAGTCTGAGAGATATTTCATTGCAAAAAAAATACTTTTTGCAACATAAATACTATGTGATACACAGGGAAGTAGCTTTTATCAGTCCTGTATTCTAATTTTTTTTCTAAATGATAATTCACCTTTCGTTGAAATAACATTTAATTGGTGCCATTTTAAATAAAATGAATCATTCATAACAATCAGTTCCTTTAAACGGCTTGATAACACTTCACTATTTTTCCATCACTTTGATTTTTATAATTACATAGCAAAATTGCTAGAATAAAGGATCTTTAACTTCTGTTTGATTATTTTTGTCACAACGCCTACAAATTGTTTGCTCATCAGAATATTTATTTACATGCACTTGGTGAGTATGGAGATACAGTGGATTGCTCTTATACTTCTGAATGTTTATACAAATAAAGCTGCATCAGAATAATCACTCTCGTGCTGGACTTCAAAAGGAAATTCTAAATTGTTTTATATTTATGTCCTATTAACCAGTAATTTATTGTTGTTCAAGAAGCTTTCCTTTGTAATAGCATAAACACTGATAGAAAAGAGACAATTGAAAAGCTCAATGATATGCTAACCTAACATAAAATGGCATACTGAATACAAGGGAACAGCTGATGAAGGCAGCAGTATCATTTTTAGGCGTGTTTGCATTTCTGGTTTTATAGTATAGAATGATAGCAGTTTAAATGATCTTAAAAGCATATAAGTGAAGTATCATTAATGCTTTGAATAAGGTTATTTAATAGGCAAGTTACTTCTGTTAACACTGCTAATTCTCTACTCTTGTAGACAGAGATATCTTATCTTGCAGTGCTGAATGAGTATCAAATAGCCCTCAATGATTTAGTGTAATAGTTGTATGCTTTTCTTTGCAAATTGCATAACAGTTTGTTTTAAACTGAACAGCAGAACTCTGGGGGAAAATTACTTAAGGAATATTCCCAGTAGAAATTATGCACCATGGAAAGTGTTGAAATGTGACATATGTCAATCCAGTGTGAACTGTAATGTATTATCCCCAGCAGTAGTTTGGATAATGTAATTACAGCTATCGCTCAAGTCTGTGGAGAAACAGCTTCTTAAAAAAAAATTAAAAAAGAGTTAACTGACTGCATTGGCAAGGGCACGCTGAAATACAGGTCAGTTGTCATGGCAGTGCCATTGTCAGTGTGTCACTTAGTTGTTCCTAAATGCCACCAGAGGATGAAGTGGAATATACTAAAAATCACTGAGTTAAATGCCACTAGCTATAACTTTATTATGGTAATTCATCAGTAAATCCATATTTAAGTATTATCTTTAAGACTAGTCCATAGTGTCCTTTATTCAGCATAACTATTATATGCATAAAAACAACTTAGTGTTTCAGGTTCAAAATATTGTATTCCCCAAACAGAAGTGTCTAATTTTTTTTCCATCGGGGGGAAATTACATATCTGTGTGTTCACTCGTTTTCTCAGTAATAAGGTTCATCTTCAGCAGTGATTTTTTCACCTAGTTCTCAGTCTTTTTTTCCCCTCAATGCAAGCTGGATATAGATCTAAACATTATGCTGTATCAGCTCATCTGGACCTTAACAGGCTTGAACCTGTGTTGTGAGGTTTGTCTTTTGCTCATGTCTTTAGAATTAGGCTCAAATATCAATAGGGCTGACTCAGCCTTCCATATAGTTGAGGCCAGTAAACTGAGTAATGCACAAAGGTTTTTTTAGATGACATTTCAGAACCAGGTCCTCTTGGCTTTGTGTGGATATTTAAAATTGCATTTTGCTTCTTGCATAACTGGGAGCTTGACAATGAAAATTATGCCCAAATTTCCCATCCCTTTACCTCAACACACACACTGTTGCTAAGCAGCAGTTGGTCGGTACTCTGCTCTGTGAACCATTGATGATAAATGAAAGTGCTGTAGTTTGTAAAGTGCTGTGGGACCCTCAGGATAAAAGGCACTATAAAAATGTAAAATATTATCTGCCACTGGGTTTTTATTAAGCAGCTTTTTTTCTGAGATGCAGTAACATCTTAGAGGTACACCAGATGCCATAGTAAGTGCTTTTCTACATTAGTTATTACAGAAGAACGCCCACATACACTACACATATTTCCAGGCTACAATACAGGCATGGCCTTGAACAATATTTAATCATCTAAAATATGATATAACAAGACATTTAAAGTCTGATGTGTGCTTTTCTGGTAAGATATGGTTGACTAGGGTCACTAGTTTCTCAGATGACTCTCCATGTTTCTAATTGTCCTATATTTGAAGTCCCAGTAATACTGATTTTATTTATGAAAAGAGGAATTTATGCACCAGGATGTGGACAAATCATGTACTGCTGGAAACTGAAGCTATCCAGTAGTTAATGTGATCAGTTAGATTAAGAGCTAGCCAATAGGGGTGTTGGCCACTTAAAGGGACATTTAATTGAACAGTTTGGGTGGTGGGGAAGGCTTGATTTGTGCATTTTGTGCACAACTAAGTGAGGGCCTTTACAAGGACATGCCATGTCAAGAGGCACTGTACTTCAACAAGACCTTCAAAGAGGATCAGTTCCTCAATCCAATATTGATTGTGCTTGTTTCTGGGGAGGGAGGTGATTTGTTATTACCCTTATCAAGATGAAGCTTACTTCACCCTGAGGAGACAGAAGCGTATCCTGATGTTCCCTTTTCCTATGTGTAGGCTCCTTAGGGCTAGTCACAACATGCCCTTTAGTTGCTATGATATTTAATTCATCAGGCTGTTTATCCAGACATTTTGGTGTGGCTTGCACAATACTAATGAACAAATGGTGGGAGAGGAAGCATTTAAAATTATCTTCATAGGTATCTGTCCTGCTAGGTACTATGGCTATCAGCCTTTTGTTGGACATTAATTGAATTCATAGGTAAACACTGACTGATAAATGCATTATATAATTATCATTCTGTGCTAGAGACCTCAATCAGCACTTGAGTAAAATCTTTCTCCCATCTATGTGCTGATTTCTAGTGGAGAGGGAGGTCTATGCAAAGTGATGCACCTGGGGAGGAAAAACCGGCACCATACCTACAGGCTGGGGAACTCCCTTCTTGTCAGTACAGAGGCGGAAAAGGATCTTGGAGTCATCATTGA
>NW_017728949.1:80710986-80732206 GCF_001723895.1 Crocodylus porosus
ACTTCACGGTCAGGGCGGCTAGGATCTGGAACCCACTTCCAAGAGAAGTGGTGCTGGCTCCTACCCTGGGGGTCTTTAAGAGGAGGCTGGATGAATATCTTGCTGGGGTCTTTTGACCCCAGTACTCTTTCCTGCCATGGCAGGGGGTCAGACTAGATGATCTACACGGATCCCTTCTGACCCTAGAAACTGTGAAACTATGAAAGGTACCTGAATAAAATTTACATTTGAATGTGTCATTATGGTAGGCACAGGTGTCTAGTCCCTTAGTAAAACAGATGACATTTCACTCTCAGTCATGTGTGACCCTACAGTTCTACAACAGTAGAGGCAAGAATTTGTGGATTTAAAAATATGTACTATATTGTTCTGTCAGAGATGTGGGTCTCTGTGGACACATCTACACAAGACGCTTATTGCAGCTGCCTAATTAGCTCCGCAGTAAAGCCTCATTGGTTTACAAATACAAATACTATGAGGCCAGAGTAAACTAATTACCTCTGTCTTAGGTTAGTACTGCCAGATATCTATCCTATGACGGAGTTATTTACTCCACGGCAACACATGTAGATACTGACGGGCCTGGCTGGAGCAGAGGCTGTCTGTTGGCTAGCCCACACTGAAGCACCCTCATGCCCCAGCCAACCCCTCCACAGTACATTGAGTCAGGCCAGAGCAGACCCGGGCTGGCAGGCTGACCTCTGGGGCCTCCTGGCAGCCAGGGCTGCACCACCCCAGCTCAATGTACTGCAGTCCTGGCCCCATATGCAAGCGCTGTGCCTGAAAGCAAAAAACTCCAGTGTGAACTATACCGGAGTCTATTGCATTGCATTAATATTCACGTGTAGAATACATTCACCTTGTCTGTATTTGTACATGTTTCTATACCTGTTTATAAGAGTGCATTCTTGAACAAACCCTGTCTGGGGGTGCAGTACAAGGGTGGATCCCAAGTCTTTCAAAAGAAAGCATTTTCCTATGCCTTCCTTCTGCCTTGTTTGACTCCCATGAAAGAGGATCACTTGGCAAAAATTTTTTAATACCAAGGTGTTGCAAAATTTTAAAACCAGTAAGTACAGATTTCAGCGAGACACTAAAAGTCCTTGGTTTCCTTATAAAAGTATTTCCATCCCAAGAGTACTCCATTGGTGTCTTTGTGCAGACGTTTCCTGAATAGGATAGGCTGAGAACAGTATCACACTTTCCTGTTAATTTGAAAATGTGATCCTTGAAATTTTTTTTTCAACTTTTGTCTCAGAAATTCTGGTGGCAGAGTCAGAAGGGACTAAAATGGTCGTTACTGATATAATTTAGATAGAATCCCAGAGCCAAGAGGGTGGCTCCATATGTCCAGGGAGAATTTCTCTGGATTGCATAGCTAGTCTGTTTGTGTTTCCTTTTAAATATTAACTTTATATGGTTGCATTTTTGCATGTTATTCATGTTGGCTGTGGTGCAGCTTTTCATCCTTCAGTGATATGGAGCTAGTTGTTCTAGGTATATTCTTTTACTATTGCCACCAGTCAAACTCTGCCCCAAACCCTCCTGCCCCAAAATTATGTAATATAGATAAATAGGGCAGTTAGTTAAAGAAAAAGCATATATTTGCACTAAAAGGATATTGGCATTTACCTATCGTTTTACAGTTTTATATACGTGTGTGTGTGTTGCCACTGTTTATACAACAGGTGGTAAATATATTTCCTTGACACAAGCCATGTCTTAAATAACATTTACAGTCTAATACACATATATTTTCTAGGCATTGGGCCTTGGATTCCTTGAAACTGTAGATAATGACTTTGAACTAATATTTGTTTGTGCTTATTTTGAACTTCCGGTTATACTTTTGCTTTTTTGTTTTTGTTCCATGGACACACCACAGTTTATCATTCCCTAAGTGGCTTGACCCTGCCATACATCTAAGGAAGGTGAGCTCATTATTTTCATCAGAGCAGTGAAAAATAGCATTGAAGTTGGTTTTAGCTTTCAGTGTATCATAGAACCATACTGGTGGTGGTAGACACTTAGTGATATGTGGTGCAGATTCTGAATGGGGTCATTTTTCCCAATGTTATAGTTTCTTGTGCTATGTCTACAAAAAGACTACAATGATCAAATATTAAATTTCCAACAATACTTATCTTTCTGCAACATTTTCCATTTTTTTATTACAGAAGCTTACGTTGAGGCATGTCAATAGCAACCAGTGTCTTGATGAACCCTCTGAGGAGGATAAAATGGTTCCTACGATGAAGGACTGCAGTGAAAGTAGATCCCAACAATGGCTACTACGTAACATGACCTTGGGTGCCTAAAGCTAGAAGAAACTTGAAATGTTCCTTTAAGCCTTGCAAGGTGTCTAGACCTTCATTCTTCCCTCATTTGAATCAGAAGAAAGGATATTCCTCTTCCATTGTTCTCAGTTAAACGAAAAGCTTTGAAGCCCTGTTGGAAATCCTACCATCAGAACAGAGTCCTTTGGGGGCATTCTCGTTATGGCATGTCTGCACATGCCACTTTGAAATTTGTATCCATTCAAAATAAGCACATGAGAAGCTACAAATAGCATAATGTATGCTATTATTAACACCAGATGCACTTGAAAAAGTATTTCCAGATAAACCTTTATGAACTTAATATCAAAGAGTTTGGAAGGTTGTTTTTTGTTTGTCACATAATATTGCTTGAGGGTGACATAATGTAAAATGCCTTATGAAACTAACTTGCATTGTGAAAGATTATATCAGTCGTTTTATAAACTTGCTGTATTTGTACTGGCCCTTCGTAGCAACATAGTGAGCATATTAGTTGCTATCTCATATCAAAGGGTACTCAGTGAAGTACTAAATTGAAAAGGTTTCCGAGCAGTAAATTTACTGTACATAATGAATGTTTCATGTTTTGTGCCAGAAAAGATAAAATCACTGTATATAAAAGTTCTTTATAAAAGCAGCAAAATTGAGCAAAAACACATTAAAGAATGGAATCTAAAATTAAAGAAACGACAGCAAAAGACATTGGATTAACAGTATGGAGTGTGGGCAATGTATATGAGTAAAACAGATTAATGTAAATTGGAATTATCCATGTAACCTGTCCAAATGGAAGGTAATCACTGTGGGCCTCACTTGCACCTATGGAAATCTATTCATTTCAACGGGTAGCATGGATGGAACACTGAACTAGTAACAAAATTTGGTCCTCTGAGCCAAACTGTGACTAAGAGTTAGATCAAAACTTGGTCTGTAACTGTTAACTTCTTAAAAACTGTATCTACATGCTGGATACAAAGGCATGCACATTTTGGGCATCCATGATACAAAACAGAACCAAGTTATAAATAGAATTTGAGCTCTAACTCTGAACTTTCTTGTGTTAATAAGTTTATGGTAGATGCTTATTTATATTACTAAATAATTTGGGGGGATTAATTTCTTTTATTTATTGTCATGGATATTAAAAATGTTTCACTGACATGCTGTTGTCAAAGGTATAATAGGAACCAATGCCACATCAGCCAACGTGGTAAGTGTTTGTAGAAGTGTTTTGTGTAATTTTATTAATATTCATTCATAACTAGCATTTCAGTAAATCTCCATTGTGCATATCCCCACAAAATGGGCTTATTATAAAAATAGTTTGGCTAAATTTTGGCTGTAGTCCTAATGTATGTCATTTGCTCAGAAGGAGGTCCTAACACAGTAGAACCGGAGTCCAAACTGGCCATCACAGAACAGCTGCGGAGCAGGAAGACCAGGATCCTGCCTGTGGGCTGTAGGGTAGGTTCTGACCCCGTCATCTACTCACAGATGCTCAAACCAAGCCTCTTTACTCATGCATTTGTTGGTATTTGGGCATGGAACTGACTACTTTCCCTGTGTACAAGCTCCTCTGGTGAATATGTATTAATAGCACCATATATTTGCATACTATAGATTGATAGCTTTTGCACATTTTCTTGATATGGATCGTTAAATGAATACCAAATGCATGTTAAATTGGAGAAGTCATTACTATGCGTTCACAGTAGTTGTTTTTTCAAGCCCTCATATCTCATCTTTTTTACACCAAAATCTATAGTATACCTTAACAGCTAGCAAAAATGAAAAAGACTATTATTTTGTTGCCTAAAAAGAGCATTAAAAATCACAAACAAAATCATTTAAATGCTAAAATTCATCAAGAACAAATTGCTACTTTTTAATCATCTCCTTTCAAAGGGCTATAGCACATGTACACCCATAATCCAACATTCATGCTGGTACAACACATATTTTGGATACTAGCACTGTGGCCCTACTAACAATATTGGTGCTTAGTAGGGATGGCTAGAATACCTAACAGCAGTTAGTAATATTATTTTTTTTTGTTATCTATAATGCATCTTATTTAATGGGACTTAACTGCAAATTGTGAATTAAATGTAATTGCACTGCACTTTCCTGAATGCAAGGTATTCTCAAAATTATTAGAAAGTATTGAGAAAATGTTACTGCATTGTATCTCAATTTTAACGCCCGAGTCCCAAAAAACAGGTCAAAAACCAAATGGACCCTTCTTTCCCAGGTATGTTATGCTACAGAACTTAGTGTCTTTTTTCCCTCTGTATGACATGGATATTGCCATGAATTCAACAATAACTTTGAGCTGTTGCCCTTCCTGATGACTATTGATTCAACTTTATTATATCAACAACTACGTTGTTATGTTATTGCGCTGATCAAGAAAAGGAAAAAAGAAAAGAATACACCTATATGCTTTTTTATTTCATGCTTATTCATGATTAATGACACTGATTTCTCAATGTTTAGAATAGAATATTGTTTAAAATCTTCTTTATGTTGACAAATTGTATGACAGCTAGACATTAGACCATGATCCTGCAAGCACTTATTCATGTACTTAATTTTACCTGCTATAAGCAAACCCATTTACTTTACTGAATTGGGCCCTAAATTTGCTTCCTATGAAAGAGTGTACAAACCAAATACTCCATAAAAAGCCTTAAATATCTAATTTGGATGAGAAGATTGTCTTGAGATGTCTCTCTGCAATACTTCGGTCAAAAAGGAAATGAGGATAAAATGTAGGAACTTCTGGGTTCTAATCCCAACTTAAACCACTGAATTCCTATGTGGCCTCAGTAAATTGTTTAGGCCAAAATTATTAAAAAATGACTTCTAATTTTATTTAACTCAATTTTTAGTGTCCAAATTGGGGTGTCCGTCAGTCAGGGCAGTCATGAAGTTCAAACAAGTGTTTGCTGCTTGTTGGAGGCACAGGCAGCCAGAGGCAACCAAGTTGGTGGAAGAAAAATAGCCTGATCAGGTATGAGAGGCAGGAAGAAACAGCACAACCCTGAGTTGTGGAGAGTGGCTAAATTTTCCCAGCCTGGGGCTGTGCTGGGAATGAGCACAAGTGTTTGTTAGGGCAGGTGAATTAGTTTGATAGGTCTCTCTGTGTTCTTGCCTGATGAGAACTGGCTGTATATCAGGATCATTTTTCCAGTGGCATAAATCCTGTGAAAACTTCTCTCCCCTTCCCCTCTCTCACCAGGCATTTAGATTGCCCTAAGCTTGTACATACCTAGGGTGACCACATTTTCAAAATGGAAAGGTGGGACCCACACCTGTATCCCTCACCGCCCCCCCCCCCATGCCCTCTGCCAGTGGCATGGCCGGAGCATAGCTGAGCAGGGGCAGATGTAGGCTGCCCACTATGGGCTCTGGGCTCCCCACCCTGCTGCCTTTCCCTCGGGAGCCCCTCACCAGCCATGCACCCCCTGCCTGCCCAGCAGCAGTGGGGGCAAAGGTCCATGCTGCTGCCACTGCCCTGCAGCTACCATGCAGGTAGGGAGTCCCTCATCATGGTGGCATGGCCAGTATGGGGCCCCTGGGAGTTGGACAACAGGGCAGAGAGCCCTGAGCCCACAGCAGGCAGCCTGTATCCACCTACCCCACACACCGATCTGGGTGGCATGGGCACATAGTGGCAGGGAGCCACCCCCCCAATACCCCCTGTACAAGCCACCAAGGCTCCATCCTGGTCCACACCCCAGCCCCTGGCCCCATGCACCGCCCTGGCTGGCCAGTACCCTCAGCCCCTACCCCATTCCCTCCCTCACTGTGGGGGCCTTGATCTGTCCCGTCTCCTCTCCCACAGATTTAGCTGCAGGGAGCTGCTCTCCACACTGCCTGGCTGTATTCCCAGCCACATGCATGTGTATGGGCATGCACATGCACATGGCACCTCCTGCATCCAGGATTGCTTCCAGCCTCCAAGGGGAAATCGCTGTTTCCCATGGTGAATGGAAAACCCAGATCTGTGCATGACACTGTGAATTTGGGACAAATGCTGTCCCAGAGTCATGCAGCCCCAGACTAGGACTTGATGTTTCCACTGGGACTGTCCTGCCCAGTTAGGGATGGATGGTCACCCTATACATACCCATAATCAGAGGCCATCTTTGAAAACTGTAGGTTGTAATCTCTGTAACTCTTTCCCCATCTCTCAAATGGGGCCATTTCTTCCCTGTCTAAGAGGTCTTATGAGGATTAGCTAGTGTTTGCTCAGTGTGTTCAAGAAGCAAAGAACTCTGCAAGCGCTACACATTATTTATTATTAAGACTGCAAGTGTATTTCTAGTTCTCATATTTTCCAAGTGTTGTTTCAGAGAGCAGAAATCAGACACAGGCCAGACCAGAATTTCAGCAGCACTTAGTAAGTTGGACAGTGTGAAGGGCAGGTTGCCACTACAAACAGGGTAAAATGCAGTGGTTATTTCCCCCCACTGGCATCCACATGAGTTACCTGAGGATGGAAAATGTTGGTACAGTGTAAGAACTGAAACTAAGCTGGCTTGACTACTCTGTTCTGAATTGATGCAATCTCCTAGTTTTTAGAATTGTTTCGTTTCTTTGTTTTACTGTAAATAACATTTTAAAGAAAGAAGTATTGTACTGCTAACCTACATGGCCTGCTTTTTGTACGTGAAAGCAAGGATCATATCTGATCAAATAAATTTTAGTTGCATCTCATTTGTAGATGCTGAATATAGTCTCATGGGAGGCTTGTCTGGTGGGAATGCTTAAGCTTAGAGCTATTAAATAGATCGTACTGATTTCACTGATATGAACAGTTTGGGAAAATAAAACGGACTTAATGAGGGTTGCTAAATGTCATATCCATAAATCCTTCTGCATTATATCAGCTGTCTAAAAATCTTTAATGCACATGCAATTCACTAAGACATCAAAGACTTAATTGACTATTGTGACAACTAAAGCTTCAGAATTCTCTGTGTACCACTAACCATCATTCATTTCCTGTATTTCAATGTATGGAATAGATAAAGTCAGCTGCTATACTGTACAATATATGAACACATCTGGTAAGATTACACCATGTTTAAATTGCTAATAAATATAAGATATTGTATGATCTTAAGGTGTTGAATGAACACCAGCAATGTGTTTTAACTGAGTTGTGTGGATTTTAGTGTCAAAGTGTTTGTTTTCTAACATTTAATAACTTCTTAAACCAAGTCTTATTGTTCAGGTATGTTGAACCCTTTCTTCCCTTCTCAAACGGCATGTGTTCAGGATACTTTGGTAAGTGTGTTTGTTGGCAAACAAGGCCATTATAATCTTAAGTACAAAAATCCATCCTTATTTAAAAAGAGCATTATTGATAGAGTGTCAACTCAGATCTAAGAGGCTGCGCTATGAGTTGATTTAGAGGGCACACTTATAAAGGTTCCTGAATAAGTGCTCGAGACCCAAATTAAATTTATAAAAGTAGATTGTGAATAAAGAATTACACAATTTAAATGTTGTAACAGTTATTAAATGGTAAAAAGGTACTCTTTGCTGTAAATTTAAATATTTATACATTTTTGTAGAATTAAAATATACCAGTTTAGTTTTCCTCTGGTGTTTTTGTCTTTTTATGAGAACATAGCGCTCTCTCATGTTCACCTGGTGTTTTATGTTACAGACTAGAATACTCAAAGCTCCTTTTCCACAGCCAAATATATCCAGAATGGTTATTCCTGTGTGAGTTTAAAAGAAAAGGATGTACAAAGGAATCTTCCGTATGTCAGATGGCCAACACTTAAGATGCATAAACCAAGGTACCAGCCCTGGAATCTGAAACCTTAAATACACAGAGAGCTCAATTGACATCAGGATACTTCTGTCCAAGGTTCAGCTTTGAGAAGCTCAAAGCTCTCTCAACTACATAATACTTAGTAAAACTGCAGTGATATTAAAAGAAGGCAGTATCTACATAGTCGAACTTTGAATCAAAACCTAACTTTGAATTTTGTGTATCCAAATTGCATGATACATTATTTGTACGTTTAATTAAATACACTTTAAAAAGTCTCATCAGTTAGAAGTGAACAATTATCATACAAATTCATACACTACTTCTATATTTTTTGTCACAGATCTAAAAGAACCAAGTTGGACAATCTTGTACTTCAGTCATAATTGTTGATTTGTGATTTTCTTCATCCATAGTTCATAACAATGCTTTCTAATTACAGAAGAGTAAGGGGGAGCTGGAAACTAGTTAAATTAAAATAAGAGTGATTCAGTAAATTATTATGAAATTATTTCAAATTCTACCAAGTTCAGTTGCTTAATTATCACATCCCCCGTCTACCCCTAGCCCCCAGATATCATTTTGTATTTATGTAATTTTGATCAGCAATAATTTCTAGGCAAGGTATGCAAAATTAGTGAAATTGAAATAGCGCAAAAAGTTGTGGGATTTTTTGTTTTGTTTTTATATATATACCAGCAATTTTGGAGATGGATTTCATAGTTCTTTCATGCTTTCCCTTTGTTCTGTATCCTCTTTTTTACAAATAGTTCTTATTCAACTTAGTTTGTTATACTAATTAACAGGTTATCTCCCTGAAGCTGGCCTTGTTGATACCAATAAAGAGGCAGAAATGGCTTTTAAATAATTCATTGTAAGAGTTTGCCATCTTTGGTATTTTCTCATTCTAAAATTATTGAGAGAGCTTCATAAAAATGTTTACTCTTCTATTTATTTCCGATAAGCTTTAGTTTATATACAACATTCAGTGTATGTATGAGATTAAAAGATGATTTTCAAACCACTAAAGTGATTATTAAACTATTTTGCAAAGATGCAATTAACTGTAGAGCTCATGTTAATTACAGTATGTGACTCGTTAGATGAATCACAAAATAATCTATTTGTGAGTAATGAATGCAGAAATTGAAGTATGTTTCTTTTTTACACTACACTCAAAAAGTTAATAGATTAGGACTGATTATGAAGCTAAAATTAGCCAAGGAGCAACAGCCTACAATTTGCTTTTCTTAGCATAAATATACTTGTGCTGTAGACTAAAATGTGGGCCAAAGTCTGCTTGGAGCTAGTGTCTCTTTTGAGTAGCAACTCACATGATCAGGCACACTAAAGGTCTGAGAATTTACCCTCCAAATTTAGTTTAAAAGGAATCTGCATAAGGCAGAAAAAAATTAACCTTATCATCCTGCAGCTGCTTTAGCACATCAGTAGTCCCATTAAACTCTCCCATACTACACATGGATGTACATTTTTACAGGTTTGCTCTATATTTTCAAAATCAAATATTTAATCAATTCCATTTATACTTTTTTTTAATTAAGCAGAAGGTTGTTTCATTTTCAATATTAATTATTTTTGTTTATTTTTATATTAATGTCTACATCGGGGTGGGCAATTATTTGGGCTAGAGAACCACCTAGGGAGTTTTGATGAGCTGTTGCGGGCTGGGTTAGCACTCCTCTCTCCCCTCCACTAGGTCAGCACTTCCCCCTCATCCCCCCAACTCCCTAAGTGCCTCTGCTCCATGCTTGGTTGGGCAGCTGGGATGGGGCCGTGGGTGGCTGGGAAATGGTATCAGGGAGTGGGATGGGTGATGGAGCCAGGGTTGGGATCATGGGTCCTTGACAGTGTGGCCTGGGGCCCAGGGCAGAGCCATGATCCTCTCCCCACATGCCCCTAGGATGGGTGCCTGTTTTGTGGGCTTGGGAATTTGGGGAGTGGGTCATTTCTGCCCCAGGCCGCTGATCCTGGCCCCATAATCCTGGGGTCTCCATGGAGATAGGCTGGAACCAATGCCGGCATGGTACGTGGGCAGGTGGACAGCATAGGGCTGCTGGTAAACGGGGAGCTGAATCCAAGAACAGGACAGGTTCGCAGGACTGGGTCTAGGCTCTTGGGGCAGTGGCAGTGTCGAGCCAGGGCCGAGGCAGAGCTGCAGTCTGCTCCCCACATGCCCCTGCCTGCAGAAACTCTGCCTGTCACAGGAGTATGTGGGCAGTGGATCACAGCTCTGCCCCAGGCCCTGGGCCCCAGCTCCACACTGTCACCACCTCATGATGCTGGCTCTACCTGCCCATCCTGCTTCTGGACTCTGCTCTGCATCCACTTGCAACCCCATCCCATCTGCGTGACCATGCACACTGCCCTGGCGATGGGTGCAGGACAGAGAGGTTGGGATGCCCAGGGAACAGGGCCAGGTCCAGCAGCACTGGCAGCTGGAAAGAGCCACCATTGCCCGGGCTTCCAGGAAGTAAGTCCGACCACTACACTGCCCCAGCCCCACTGTGCACCTGGGGTGGCAAAATCGTCTGGACACATCACTGGCTGGGCTCTGCCCTGCAGCTGGGCTGGGAAGGACCGAGGGACCCACCATGGGCCAGAAAAAAATCCCTTAGCAGTCTGGATCCAGCTTGTGGGCCATATTTTCCCTCCCCCTGTTCTGCATGTTTCTAGGTACGTTTACTAAAAGCATTTTAAACTCTTAAATAAATAACTTCCCACTCATCCAACTATTCAAGATTAAATGCATATAAATATCATTCTCACTGTGTGCTTTCCTTTGGGCCCTCTTAGAATTCTCCCTTTGCTGAAAAACGGTAGAGGACAGGCATTCTCATATAAGGTTGCCAAAGATTTCTTTTCCAAATGGTCAAGACATTGGTATTTTAGATTTAGTTTTAGTAAAAAGCAAGTGTCCCGGAGTTGATAAACCAATCTCACGGTGTCATGGTGGGGCGGCCGGGTGGTAGCAATTGGACACGGACAGGTGGGATTAGTGGCGATGGAGTCTGAATGGCACGGGAATCATGGTGGTTTTTAAAACAGATGAATTTATTTAACTTATGTTTTTTGACATGTAGTTGAGCTGCTCTTCAGTTACAGTGGAACAAGTGAACAAACTAACAACAAAGGGGTCTGTTGGCCCACGGGGTTCCAGAGGGAGTCCTTGCTATCTGTCCCGCGAGGGATAGGGGCAGCTGCCCACTTCTTAAGTCCCAGGGCTGGTCAACAGCTCATGCAGGGATAAACAAATAACAGAACAAGAACTGTAACGCGTCGAGATGAAAATGAAGATGGTGTCGTGATGCCAGTCCCACAGGACAATTGGATAGTCGAGGGCGATAGCCGAGGTCGAAAACCAGGCAAGTTGAAGATGAAGCCAACGTCGAAGTAGCAAGGGTGATCCGAGAGTCAAAATCAGAGCTGAAAACAGTCCAGTAACCAGAGAATCAATACAGTGTGAACGAGGTACGATGGAAATGAAACGCAGCGAGAGCCCACGCTGGAGGAGACCGATAGGCCGCAGAGCCTAACTGAGAGACAGTCCCTGGAGACCAGCCTCTGTCCTCAGTTGAACGGGTTTCCCCCCGAGGGAGGGGCTCACTAACTTTTTATGTGAATTTGGTGGCCAATTGGAACGCTTATCTTGAAGAATTTTCTAGTCAGATTACCTCACTCAGTCACTCACCAGGCATGCGCCAGGACAAGCCTTGTAAAGCAACTGAGCCTGCGCAAGACTGAAAAGTAGGTCAAGGCTGATTGACAGCTCCTGAGGTCACCCAGGGGGCATGTGCTGGGTGCACTATGAAAACTTCACTCAGGGCCATACCTCAGTCTGCTGCATATAGGAATTTCAATTCTTTCTGCATTGGCAGCACTTAATCTAAAATTTTTCTGACAGCAAGGACTTAATAAAAGAGTCGTGGGAAATTCTCTTGCATTTGGATGTTCATAAGGTGAATCAGTTCATTTTCTATTGTAGGATAAATCAAAATATGTCTATTGCTAAGGTTTTGAATGTCAGATGAATAACATTTGAGAAAATAAAAATGGTCTGCAGGAGCTCAAAGATTTGAAAGTAGAAGAACTATGGAATTCCTTCAAGTTAGAAGTGCAAAATTACCTTGAATGCCAACTAGTAGGAAATGGCTGAAGACCTACCTAAATGAAGAGGCACTTCAAACAAGATTTTAAAAGGAAGCAGAAAGTCTAAATGTAATGAAAAAGTGATTTAATCAGTAAGTGATTTAATCAGTAAGGACACCTATTGGGAAATATTGCAAATCTGGAGGGGGGCTCAATTATCCTGCTGAAAGAATTAAATAACCTTGTGGATTGAAGTAATAGAAATGGTATGCAATGTAATAGTGTAAAGCCACTATTAGGGACTAATACCAAAAAAAATTTCTGTAAGCTGGGGGACATGCATTGGATGTGACAGATAAAAGATGACCTGTGTGTATTGGTTGACCATAGGATAAGCGTGCACTTCTGATGTATAACAGCCATGAAAAAGACCATGTAGAATGTAATAGGTGGTATATTACTAGTAGAAACAAAAACATACTCACACCTTCCTAAAAGTCACATAAAACATCCTTTAGAATATGTGTATGTTTTCATTACCTTTTTCAAGAAGTGAATTAAAATTGCAACAGGTGCAGAAAAGAGCTACTTGGATGGTTATGGGCATGGGATTGTTAACGTGAGGGGTCAGGCCAACACTCAGGATCTCAGTATTGCGCTGTTAGACAGGAGGGTGTGACACAATTGCACATATACAAACACACAAATCAATTAGGTGCATATACACACTACCAACTTAGGCACATGCACATCTAAAGCAGCCTAGGCACATGCATACCTATCACCAATTCAAGCACATACATTATACACCCCAAAAGTTAGACAAAAATCAATTGTCCACTCAGTACACATGCACAGATCACTAATTCGTATATCATGCACACAATGATATATAAAAATATATATTTATATATGTATATATATGTGCTAACTTACATATGTAGGCCTAAAACAATAATCACACAATATAAAAGTAGTAAAAAAAAAAATCAATGCAAACATAATAATTATCACTTATAAAACAGTGGATATCTGTATCAAAATAGCAGGGCACTTATTTGCAAAGAGGGGAGACAAAAATAAAACTTACGATCTAAAATAAAATGTTAAAGCTTATCCTACATCTTAGCTTACTTGTACTTAGCTAGGGAATGGAGAGGGGAAGAAAAAGTCGGAAATGATTAGGGAAGGTGAAGGAATGCATTTTAAAAAATAAATAAATGGGGGGTTTGCTACAGGATGGTGAGCATTGTTTATCATACGAGAGCTCAAAAGACCTTGGTTGACGTAGCCCTGAAAAAAATTGAGTTGGGGATATTATTACTCTTTCAAAATACATTTGTTGGGATAAATGCTGTGAGGGAAAAGAGTTATTTAAGTGAAATTATACTGTTACAAGATCAAATGGATACTGATTTGTCATGAATAAGCTACATTGAGTGCATCTATATGAGGTCCTCTACTGAGTATTAGACTAATATGCTGTAAAGCGTCACCATCTACACATGCACATCAATTACTGCACATTAAATTACTCTAGTGCACCATTTGCTAGTACCAATACATACATTAACTAATGCACTGAAGAACACGTGTAGACCTTAACCAGTAGCAAGTTACTAAGCCCCCATCTCCATGGGGTGAACAGAGCTGTCTTAGCTCCAGTGCAGCTCTCTCCTAGCCACATGGATCCCAGGCCCACATGCTCCCTGCCAGCCCAGGGCTGGCACCCAGGGGAGCCTGGAGCTCTCTCAGGCTTCTGCAGGGAGCAGAGCAGGGGGGAAGCAGCCCTGGACTGAACTGCTCCTTTGGGGAGAAAATTTGATTCCAACAGGAGCACGTTCAGGTGCATGCCCAGACATAGTTTAATTCACCTGGATTTTCTGTGCAAAAAATTCAGGCACATTAGTTGCACATGTAGATGCACCCATTGGCAATTAAAAGAAAGTCTTAATCAGAGGCATGAAGTTCTGGAATGGCCTTCCAAACAATTTGTTTGATCAAGGAGTACAAGAAAAAGATAGTATGACATCCAAGGTAGGCCTGATCTTGAAGATAGTAGAGAAAGATTGTGATATGAGACTTTGTGCATTTCTTTTGGTAACCCTGAAAAGAATTAAAATTAATTATTTAATTAAGATTAAAGGAAGGGATAAGGCCTGAGTTCTGGCTCCTTTTCCAATTTCTGTATATACATTTAAAGCAGTCATTGAATTAAAACAAGAGTTATTCCAGAAGCCAGGATTTCCCCTACGCAAGTGAGTGCTGTGACCAACAGGGCTCCTGTTCTCTACCTGGCCCCATGAATCTTGCAGTCCTTTCTGCATAGTTTCAACAAACAGGGTGGTGAATGCAGTCCCTAAATCCCAGCTGGCCTTGTGTCTAGTGCAGCAAGGTTCATAGGTGAACTCTCAGAGTTAAGAGACGTGGATCTAAACACCCTCAAGCAGAAAGCGTTAAGCTCCCATTTCCTCAGTGAGTGCACTTATAGTATACGCAGGTGGTTAGTAGCACCTCCTCCAGTCATGATGAAAAAGGAGGCATTTTTCCCTGCATTTGTGAGGGGCAAAATCCAGTTAGGGTATGGTAGGTATGCCCTGAACATGCCTACATTACTGTGCTCTTCACAGGATCTAGGCACCTGGGCTATATTCTTCATTAAAAACTCCTGGATAAAATGAATAAGCAAGATTGGGGGTAGGGGCAAGAGGCAAGAGTCCAGGGTCCCCTACCTCTCAGGGTGTGTGGATTTCATAATCAGATATCTTTTGGCTTGCTAGCTTTCTAGCCACATGACTTGTCCGCTTGCCTATCCAGCATCCTGGACTTTCCTGGAATGTAGGAGATGTAGGTTAAAACTCCCTCAAACAAGTGTCCTAAGTTGTTGGGCTAAAGGTGGGTGAGGGACTTTTTTTTTTTTTTTTTTTTACCATTTTAGGCAATTAAGCCTAGGTGGGCGTTTCAAACTGTGAATCCCAAAAATGCCTAAATCAAGGCTACAGGGAGAATCATAAATGTTGCCCAAGTCCAGAAGAAGATGCACCCCTCTCTTGCTTTATTTATTTACTGGCTGGCCTATGTTCCCTCTCCCATGGTTTTCAGCATGTTGGCTGCTGTGAATCCCTCTCCCCCAGAAAAGGCACTGAAGAGTCTCCATCAAGGTATAGGAAACCAAAACCCAGGGCTCAGGGCAGTTTTTTGTGGGTTTTTTTTAATTCCACTTAATGGATACACGCACCTAAATATTAAATGAGACAATGCACCATATTATCACAACCAATTGATTTCTGGCAACCTGGCTTAGATACCTAAAATCTTCCTAAGTCCTGTTGTAGGTGTTTAAGTCCATTTTTGGATCTGGCCCTCTCGCTCTATCAGTTGTGTTGACAAGATTTTGGTAAGATGAAAATACAGTAGTGAGTGCCATCCACAAACACAGGGCACTACAACATATCTTATACTTCTCCACTATCCCTCCTTGTCAACTTTTGCACCTATTTACAAGGAAGTGTGACAACCGAAAGCACTCCAGATTGGTTTTACTTACCCCTACTAGGATTAGTAGGTACGTTAACCACATGGTGGACCATATTGAAGGTAGCTGCTGATCCAGACAAACCAGTTTGTCAGTGTAAAACAATTTACTGAGCAAGCTCTCAAAATGGAATTTGTAAGCAAAGCTGGCATATTGCCTTCCCCACAGTAGTTATTGACAACTAATTCCAATAATAGTTCAGCATTTCCCATTTATCTGTTAGTTCACATCAGCTCCTTCCTTCTCAAAGTTAAATACTACCAAAGGGCCATTCTTTGAAAATACTATTTAAGGGCTATCTTCTTTGGTATTGTGTTCCACCATGCACCAGATATCATTTGGCTGCTCACTGCACCATATCAATTAACCAGAATATAGGGCAGGGTGACACCTTATTGACTAAATGGTTCAGAGGCATAAGCTGTGATAGGCAACTACATAGCATCTACTTCATCAATACTATGGTGAAAATACCTATTAAGTTCAATCTTCCTGCCCACAGAAAATTATTCTATGCTGATTATTTACTGATTTTTGTTCTCTTTCATTTTAAATATCCCAAGTAGCATGGCTTCAACTACTCACTCATCTTGGTGATGGGGGAATTAAGAACATTATGAATATAACAATACTCAGCCTTGAAATCCTCCTGGGTTGTTATTATGAATGCCAAGTCATTGGACTGGCATCCAAAACTCTTGAAGAAGAGGCAATATCTTTTATTAGACTAACTAGATAGCTGCAAAAAAAAATGCAAGCTTTTGGGCTCAAACTCTGTTCTTCATGCAAAGGAGAAGTCAAAGATTGTAAAATTTCTCCCAGGTAGAAATGAAATTTCACATTGTACAGGAGAGCAGAAGGATGTATGGGTCTCCTGGTTGGAGAAGTTCCCTGAAACATAAAGATATCACAATTAGCTGTTTTGGAAATGAAAGCTTCTCAATTAACTAAGAAAAAAGCAAAATTCAGCCTGTCTGCTGCCTACTCCAACTTGGTTAGAGCCTAATTTGTATATTCACAGAGCAACAAATGGTTTTTGCTACTCAAGAGAGACATGCCATCTCAGTTCTCCTGTGAAATATGAAACAACTTTACAAAAAAGAAGCCAGATTCAGCATCCTGCCTACCATCAGACACTTTTTAAGGTAAACAACACGCTTCTGCCTTTGTTTGAGCATAATTTGCATACTTGCAGAACAACTTTTCACAACTGAACTTTTCCAACCAGGAGACCCGTAACTTCCTTCTGCTCTTCATCTCCTTCTGCAAATAAAAATGGGTTTTGTCGCAACTATTTAGTTGGTCTAATAAAAGGTATTGCCTCTTCCTCAAGAATTTTGGATGCCTTTGCCTAGACTAACATAGCTACAACCCAAGATTTAAAGTTGTTGTATCTCAAAATGTCCTCAATACAAGCTGGTCTTAAGTTTCTTCCTACAGATAATATGAAAGCAAGCAGACTTTAAGTATGTACAGTTGTTAAAAGGTAAGTTTATTTAGGTTCGCACTTGATATTTAGTGTTGATAATTACCAAGCATCAACTTCTCTTAATCTAATAAAGAGGATATTCATTTCTAAAATGCAAGATATTTACTTGTTTACCTGTACTTGGGGTCCCTGTGCTATGCCATGTACATTAACAGAGCTAATTTTTGGTCATGTTAATATGTTAGTTAAATATTAAAAGGCCAAATCTTACCTTATTCATACAGACAGGTATACTGACTTACAGTTTCATCCCACAAACATTCTGGTCAATTGTCAGTATCTAGGACAAACCCTTTAGAGCCATTCCTGCAAATGATAGCATGCTAGTAGGTCTCATGTAATACAACATGATTTTCCCTGGAGAATTTACACAAATTATAGTAGGACTTAATTTTTCTATGAAGTTGGAGCCCCAAGTTTACCTATGTCATAGCTCATAACAACATCAATTATGTTATAGCAAAATACCATCATACAATTGAGATGGGAAAGAGGGATGGGAAAGCCCTCTATTTTCCTTTATGCTCATTTCTTAAAATACAGGTTGTACAATGTATTTTCTGAAGTGACTGATTCCTTTTACATTTAGCAGCTCCATTTTCCATTTATTTACTCCTGAGCTCCCATGTTTTTAGGCAACCAGAAAGTTTGAAAGTAGTTTATCGTAGCATGCCAGCATACACTGTAGGGTTTGGTTTTGTTTTTTTCCATTTTATGAGATATGTCTGAGCAATTATGGATAAGCACTTAACTCAGCACACTATAAGAACAGCAAGCTCTCTGTATGAAACCTAAGTATTATGGTGGCTTAGATCATAAGCACATAAACAAGTTACCACCAAATAAAGGAAGATGTGTACCGCGTGGCACCTTTCTGTACAATTTCTCACCCTTCAGTTAAATGTGGCTAAGATACCAAGAGCTATTTTTATTCACCATGGAGTAAGAACAAGTACAATGGCAATTATCACAGAACAGCTGACAAGCTGTAACTCTCCATCCACTTGCATCTCCTGGTAACCTGTTTGTGTGCCTTTATTCTTTTCTTAAGGATAAAAACATTTATATGTAAGGTTATGTATGTAGCTACAGTTTTGGCCCAAAGTATCAGTTTAATTGTCATACATTGGGACTAATATTTTAACCCTAATTCAGAAAGGGACTCAAGTATGCACCTAACTTTAAATATAAGGCTAATCCCACAGAACATTTATTACATCAGTCCCTCAACAGAAATGAAATAGTTTTCCTACATGCAATCATTGAATACAGCACTTGCTGTCCTGTTATATTTCACATTTAGAGCACACACATACTTCTTTAGCTTAGTCTGGAATGCAATACTGTATATGCAAACTACTGCCACGTGAGTAAGGTGTACAGAGTGCCTCTACTCATAACACCATAATTTCACCATCAAAGAAAAGATGGCTTTTGTAGAATAAAACAGTTTAGTTACTAATTAAACTCCCAATCCCATTGTAGTCCTTCATGAAACTGCCATTGTTTAATTGGGAGTAGATTTAATGTGAACTCTATATACAATATATCTATACATTATTGTGTATAGAAGAAATCTTATTTATATATATTCTATTCAGATGAAGAATAAGCAAATACTGTGAAATAAGAGTCTCAAAGACAAGCATCTTACAAGTTTCATAAATAAAAATGATCCTAAAAATTGGCTTTAATATCTTAAAATATATTGTTTTCCTTATAAGAAATGCCTGTTTAATAGAGAATATTGTTTCCTTCCAAAATGAATATATTTACTTACAAAACTATAAGGCATGGATATAATTATCCATTAACCATTATAGACAATCTTAAATATACCAGAGAAGGACTTAAATTCTTTACCAGATGTTTCTTCTCTTGTCCTACTCAGTAGACATTATCATCAGCATTATGGCTCCATCTACTGTGTTAGGAAGCAAGAAATATCATTAATCTAGACACACCTTTACTGTCCCTCCTTTGCCATCTGCATCACAAAAGTTCTCCAAGAACTTCAGACTGTATATCCTGGTAATCCCTTATTGAACCTTTATAAAGAAAATAATTTTTTTTCTGCAAGACATCACAGTTCACACAGCTGAGCCAATGCTTCTTCCAGTGACTAGTTGCAAAAAATTGTAGCATCACAGAAAAGCTGGCTAAAAAGGGGAAATTTTGAAATAATTAGGACATCCCCTTTCATAAAAAATGAAATTTAATTGAATTCTCCAATTTGAAAAATATTAACCATACTACCATGGCTTGGCCTAACTGTCCTCTCAGGAATAAATCTAAACTCAGGAGAGACATTTGAAATGTACTGATTCAAATAAGCATTTGCCTCATTCCACCACTTCTGATTAAGAGAACTGGAGAGTCTGCAAGCAGATGCAGGTATTCACTCAGACCTAGACATTCTACACCTAGCTAAATGCATTAAGAATTATATCTGGTTTGATTTAGACCATAGGTAATATTAATCTGCAGTTTATTGCATTCCCTGAGACTCAAAGAATAAGCGTCATGGATGCTTGGACCCTGAGGTCTCTATTTTCTCCCTCTGCTAGACCTAATCATCTCCAGATAGGTTCACCTGCTACTATCAAGTAGACTTTCCATCTACCACAGGACCAGAGTTTGTCCACTCAGCAAATCAAGCTCCACTTTAAGTAAGTACTCCTCCAGAAATTTGTGGCTTTCTATGTTTGGTTAGTATATTTTCATGAAGCCAGGGAAATTAGGAGGTGAGGAAATATTATTACTTGGAAATTCTGTTTCTCATAGTCCCCTTTCCTAGCCTAAAGCCTTGAAATGAACCATACAAAACATCTTTGAAAGTGAAATATTCAATAGCCTGTAATTAAAGATGGAGATCAGATTTTCAGAATTGTGAATTTTGGAACACTCTGGTAGGCATCTGAAACTTAGGAAATCATAAGACTGAGGCACCTGGATATACAGCCCAGGGCCGTGCTGCTCCAAATACTGCTCCCCACTCTCAGGAACCATCCCATTCCTGGGGCCCTGCAGACCCACTGCAGGGGATGGGTCCCAGATCACCCACACCCCTCCTTCTCCAGGGCCTTATGTCCTGCAATGACTCGCCCCGTGGTAGCGCTGGCTCCCATGCCCGGCCTCACACTGTGGTTGGAGACCCAAGCTGCCTTGCTGCGGCTCCCAGGATCTCAGTCCCTCGCAGACCCTCTGTGCAGCAATGCCCGCACCGCAGCTCGGCCTCATGCTGGGGTTGGAGACCTGAGCCACCTTGCTGCAGCTCCCAGGGTCCCAGTCCCTCATGAACCCTCCATGCAGCAATGCCTGGAGCTCCCACTGATTCCATCCAATGATGGACTCTTTTGGGCTCTTCTTGGCTGCTGGATACACCCGCTGCCACACACATATAACCCATGGTGCACTGTGTAGAAGCCATGTAAGACTGAGTTCATTCCAGGTACCCCAACATAGCCTATGGCACACAGACCCAAGAGCATACTCAGCTGCTGCTGGTGACAGAGTCTTTTTAAAGAATAAGGAGCCAAGAGACTCCAATGTTGTACATGCTTAGTAATCTTTAAAGAGAAGCTTACCAAAAAAAGTATCATTTTCTGAACTGGTCCATCCAGAGCCAGTCCACATAGTTTCTCGGTATAAGATAAAATAATCTGAGAGCATTAAACAGCTTTCAATTTAACTTTTAAAATAAACAACTAAAATACAGCAAAATGCTGCTGAGATGCTGAAAAAGTGGTTTTGACAGCTAATGCCATGAACTCCATGGCAGTGGAGCTAATGCCATAAAGCTCCAAGAGGGGTCATAGTTTCATAGGTTCTAGGGTCTGAAGGGACCTGAACAGATCATCTAGTCCGACCCCCAGCCATGGCAGGAAAGAGTACTGGGGTGAAATGACCCCAGCAAGGTGTTCATCCAGCCTCCTCTTAAACACCCCCAGGGTAGGAGCCTGCACCACTTCTCTTGGAAG
>NW_017728949.1:80732306-80736681 GCF_001723895.1 Crocodylus porosus
GTGTAAGCCTCCTTTTTAGCAAGGAGACATTCCCGGATGCTTTTGGTGAGCCATGGAGGCTTGTGTGCTCTCCTACTCCCTTTGATCCTCATCAGGATTACCTTCCTTTGGGCTTGAAGGATCATCTCCTTAAGGAGCGACCACTCACCTTGGACACCTGCTCCCCTCCCCTCTGGGATCTCAGCGCTTCTCCAACTATCCTCCTTAGCTAGGGTCCTTGGAGCTAAAGACTATTAACATCGAGGCCCATAGGGCATACATTTTCCCAGTGCCGGGAGGACATGTACTAGAAAAACCCTGCTTATTGCTTTGAAGATATTTCTTTTCTTATTTTGTTTCATGAAATATACTTAGGCCATGCCTACAAGTAACATCATGTAAGATTGAATCTTACTGCTTGAGGCACTGCTGTCCTGACTAAATTTGTCCAAAAGAATATTTGCAAAGCATGTCTGTAAGTCATTTTAAATATATTTGATTACAAGGAATTAATGAGATGCACAAAGCACAGATAGGAGAAACATGGGTGAGGCCTCATTCAGAACTTGATGCTTGGTTATAACTCCTGTTCTCAATTTTGTTCTGAAAGGGTTCTCTTTGCCTTCCCAATTAGCTAGAAGCACACAGTCCATCCATGCTTCCATCAGGGCTCCCACAGAAATCAATGGTGATTCTGTACAATTAGGCAAAGTACACACACCAATGTACCAGGACTCCTGTAGACACTTTGTGGATTTACTCAGGTAAACACCATTAATGTTAATGAATCTTCCTGCATCCTTGTAGGATACAGTCTAGGTTTAGAAAATCAACTCTAAAATGTTTTGAGGAAGAAAGCAAGGAACTCAAACATTATTTTTTATGAACTTTGTCAATGATGTATCCTCTTTTTACCATACTACTTATTGTTAACATTTAAAAAAGGCATGATTCTGATTTCATTTATACTGATGTAAACCCAGGATTCACGTTACATTTGCTAAAATGACAACAGTGGGAACTGGGACAAGATCAGCATATGGTCTACAGTGTCTTTCCTATTTTTGATTATACTGTCCTGATTTTCTGGTTTCAGGAGATTGTTTGATCTCTGTGCATCCACTGCTACCCTTATCTCAGTGATCAGATTAGTCCATCTTCCTCATTTGCCTGTAAAATGCCTTCTCCAATTTGCTTGCCCTTCTATTCAAAATTTTGTTCAAAAAAGAAAAGTAAACTCAAATCTCAGAGAAAGTTGGTATTGTATTTCATGTACTGGATTAGGATTCAACAGAACTGGATTGAGATTTTGGCTCTGAAACAGAGTTCTTGTGTGACTAAGACAAGTTCCTTATTGTGGTGGGTAAGCTACTCTGGCCCCTCTGCACCAAAAAAGGGGTTTGAAAGCCCCAGATCCAGCCTAAGGAGAAACGTTTGGTGCAAGAACTGAAAAAGACCTTGTAGGTTGTTCTACAAGGATCTTCGAGCTAGCCCTGGTATATCAGCCTTTATACCTTTAAAATTTTTACTATTTTACCTTGGAACTCCTAACAGGGAGTCTTAAGGTGCAACCAAAAGTCCACGGACTTCACAGAGCTTTGGATCTGGTGTCTAGCAAATATCATCAATAAATAACAAGCATAAGCCATGTATTTGATGAGGTGCATCAGCAAAAAAAGAGATGGTATATTTTGTACTGCATTGGGTCTCTGTAAAAGTAAAACTGTGGAACTATGGAAAATAGAACGATGGAAAGAAATGCACTTTCTCTACCAAGTTAAATCTATATTGGTAAAAGGTAAAAGATAGGGGATTTATTTTTAAAAGGGTGTATTTCAGTGGAAATACCTACAAACAGAGCACACGTCCATTGCAAAACAAATGTTTTCTCATAAAGGACCATAATCCAAATTTTAAAAAATCCGCTTTTCTGAAGTCCAGGGTCCTTACTCTGCTGCTCTCCTTCCTCCCTTTCCTCAGGATCCTGAACCCAATCATCTCATGGTCACGGATGTCCAAGTTGCCACGCACTTCTCCATTTCCCACCAATTTATCTTTTTCAGGAGGTCAAGAAGAGCATGGCCCCTATTTGGCCTCTCCAACACTTATAGCTAACCCAATTCATCTTTTTTATGGTACTAGATATTTAATGTGAATAATTCAGTTCATCTCTGGTCTCATCTTGAAAATGCCTCCTTCACACTTCAGGATGTTATACTGACCACAAGGAATTAGTAATCCTTTAAAATTATGAAGTTGGTGCTCTATAATTCATCCTTCATTAATATAGAGGAGTTTGCTTCTTGAACTATTATCCTTCCATTGTATAAATATATCTTGATAATGCATTGTGTTCTGCGTTTTGCAATAAAAGCGTGGGAATTTAAATGTTGTACTTTCATTGGGGGGAGATAGCATTAGAAGCAGAACCACAAGTGACAGCTCTGGAGAGTAATGCTGGTTCTTCAGCTCCTGTATACTCAGTCTCTCCTTTGGATGGCTCTTACTAATGGAGTGAGATACTTATAGCAAATGTGAACAAATACTGCAAACCATGAACACACTGAAAACACAAGTAACCCATTTTATCAATGCAGACAAATCTGTGATGGTTTTGTAATGAACAACATCCAAGAGACACAGAGCTGTCTGAAATGATGTCTCTTCCTTATTCTCAGATGTCTTGGCTCTCTTTTTATAAAATGTTGGGGGATTTTTTATTCTAAGGGATCAAGTACTGGAAGAAGCACTCATTAATTTAGGCTCCCAGTCCCAGGTGATATTGTCATTCATAAAAGATAGCTATTTGTTTAGCTGTTCGTGAGTGGGGCCACTTCTTACAATGTCCTGTGCTTAGTGTACTGGGGCTCTGCTCAGTAGTGTAATGATGGCTGGGAAAGCAGGATACAAGCCCTGGCCTCTGCCTAAGCAGGGGAGAGCTGGGAAATGCAATTACAGGGGACCTCTTTCCCCCACCACCTTTCCCCTGCACCCTGAATCTTCCCTTCAGGGGGTTTGGCTCCAGCTTTGGAAATGGGGAGGGCAACTATGCAGCAGTGGCATGGGGCATACAGGAGCAGTGGCTGGAGGTTCGCTGCTGGGGGGAGATATCATCTCCTTTTCATGCATGTCAGATACATAAAAACACACCAATTTTTGGTGGCAAAAAAGAGACAGTACAATCTCCCCAGATGTAGCAAGCCTGGGGAGATTATACTGGAGTTCAAGCCACAGCTGCTGCAGGCATATGCATAACTCCAAAGAATGCAAATGGGGCAGTCCTCTCTCATCCATCCCCCAAAGGCAACACACAGGAGCAGCAGCATCCAGTGGGAGGCAGTGCATGTCATGGAGTGCAAGGTGTTCTGGGAATTGTGGTTTTGTAGAGAGGCAGTGGATCCGCTATTGCTGGAGGGTGGTGAAGCACTGAAACAAGTTACCTCGAGAGGTTGTGGAATCTCCATCCTTGGAGGTTTTTAAGGCCTGGTTTGACAAAGCCCTGGCTGGAATCATCTAGTTAAGGATGGTCCTGTTTTGAGCAGAGGGTTGGACTAGATGACCTCCTGAGATCCTTTCCAACCCTAATTTTCTATGATTCTTGGGGGGGAGGCAGGGACATTCACGCCATTGTTTTAGCTGTCAAAAGGGCAAAAAGATTGCTTATTTCAGCAGCTGATAATGGGGGCAATTCTCCCCTGCCCCCCTCCCCTAAGCACCAGCAAACTCCACCATCGCTCAGTAAAACTTTGATTTGATTCCCAGAACACCCTGTGCTCCATGACACCCACTGCCCATGCCACAGCTACCTAACAGGAGGATGCGTCCATAGGCAGTACCTGGGTTATATGTCCTGCTCACCCATTACACTACTCTTAATAAATCCTGACACTGGTTATAAACTTTTTCACTTGGTTAATAATCTGTAGCTAGGGGATTGGCTCATTCAGTGGGTGAGTAACAGAGGAGGGGCACAGTAATGTAAAATCAGTATTTTACATTATATATTTTACTGCAGTGTACTGTTTTCTCCTGGTCCTGTCAAGCAATATAGTGTTTGACAATTTGAAAACATTTTTGCTCTAACTTTTTTGTTCTATAGTTCTTAGTTCTGATCTTTTTCACCATAAGTTTGACAAATTATATCCAAGTTAGTTTGCACTCAGTTCTTATTTCTGATGCATAAAGCGGTTCGTTTCTCTGGATTATTAATAATCCTTTGAGGAGGCCACTCATCCTCCTTCCACTTTTGGGAGCTACCCTGTGTCAAACTTGCATCAATACTTCTCTTGGTCCTTTTCCAATCATCATACAAAGAGACTCCCAACTTATTTCCAACCTCAGACGGTAGCAAAAAGAAAGCTGGTACAATCACTCCAATCTAGCAGGTTTTTACCCA
>NW_017728949.1:80737101-80758756 GCF_001723895.1 Crocodylus porosus
GGAGTCGCCAATTGATGCATAAAGCGGTTCGTTTCTCTGGAGACCCACAAAAAATCACAGACACACATACATTTAAACGGCACAAAAGATGTATTTGCAAACAGTGTCAGAGCAGAGTCAAGTACTCAGATTACTCCAAACCAACAAAGGAATTTTGTAGGCAGTATTTATCTTCTCCCTCCTGGGCACGTGTGCAGAAACAGGAACTCTTACAGCTTACTTCCGTTTCATACAAGCATACATGTGAGTTACGTCACTACATATATCGCATGTATAGTATAATTAACTACTTAAGTATGCAGGGCGGAGAGGTAAATATGCATCAGCTGATTAAGTATGCTCAGAAACTACAACAGGTCACCAAAAGTTTACTTTCCCCCCGCCCCCTTTCAAGGACACAGATAATTGAATTTTGGCTCCGGCAATCCGCATGAGAAAGACTTAAGGCAGGTGAGGGGGAGAAACTGCAATTAGCATAAGAAAGGCTGTAGCAAGGCTGAGAAAGAAAAAGTCCTTGGCAGTATTTCTTTCTAATCAGGTGCAAGATGCAAGCTGCGCATTTCTAACAATATTCTATTTCTAACATTTCCTTCCAAAATGTTGCCCAAAATCTCTAAAAATAAATAAATAAATAAAACATCTCACTCTGAGCTGCTGGTTTCCCATTGTTTATCTGCTTCAAGAGACTTTATCCCAGGGGCAGACAAAGTCCAGCCTGCAAGATGGATCTGGCTGGCAGTGGACTCCATTTCCCAGCATCCCCTGCACGCATGACTGGGACAGGTCTCCATGGACACCCCAGCCACAGCTGTGCTGTGATAGTGCAAAGCTGTGGTTGCTATGGAGACCGGCCCTAGCTGTGCTGGCAGGCCACGGCTGGGCAGGGGGCTGCTGGGATCTTGCAGCGGAGGCAACTTGGTTCAGGGCCAGGGCAGAGCTGTGATCTGCAGCCTGCTCGTTCAGGGCTGGGGTCTGCAGGCAGTGGTCACAGCTCTGCCCTGGCTCAGGACTAGGCTGTCACCACTGCAAGGAACAAGGGCAGAGCTGCGATCTGCAGCCTTCACGCTTAAGACAGGCGTGCGCAGGCAGCAGATCATGGCTGTGCCCCTGCTCCGACCCAGGTTGTCACTGCTGCAAGGAGCTGGGGCAGAGCTGTGATCCACTGCCCGTGTGCCCTTGCCTGGGTCATGCAGACTGCAGATTACAGCTCTGCCCTGGCCCTGGACCAAGCTGCCCCCACTGCCCACTTCCCTCAGCCTCTCCAGAGAAGATTTTGTTCTGAAAACACCCCTTTGAAATAGGAAAGTATTTTTAAAATTTTATTTTATTAGGGAAAAGGACAGGTTAAGAGAGCTAGTCAATAAACCAGAGTAGGTCTTGAATAGAGGTATAAATTGAGTACATATCACTTGAGTCACAACTACTAGGCCACCTTTTCATTTCCTGTAGAGTTATACATTTTTTCAAAATGTACTGTTTGTATAAAATTAATATAGAGATCAGGCAGTTAACCCATACATTCTATATTAAATAAAGAAAATTATTTAATAAGTAGCTATTTGTCTGACCAGGACTTCTCTGATGTTTGCAGAAGTCCATAAAGTCTTCCTTGCCTTCTTTGAGGGAAACCCAAAGAAGGATATGCCACCAGCCAATGGATACTATCTGCCTCATTGAGATTGCTGTTTCTTACTGAGTTTGTAGGTTTAATCTATAACAGTCAAGCTCTTGTTTAAAAGACTGTACTCTTTTCCTGACTGAGGCTGCTCTGCTGTTCCATTTTGAAAATGGTAACCACTAAAACCCAAGCTCCTGTTTAGAGGAAGACACTACATAGCTAAGTTGAGCTGTTGCTGCTTCAGGGATTTTTGGTGGAAGCCCATAAAAGTCAAGAACTCAAACAAAAGAAGCTATCCTGAGCAGTAGCTGAGGGCAATACAGGACTACTGGCTAGATTTGGCAGACTGGGATCATTTTCTTTTCACTGCTTCCTCAACCAAATGTGGTTGTTGAGAGCAGTGTCATATATCTGGATATATGGTTTGTAGTATTTTTTGCAGCTTGATTTTTCACATCATGAGTCCAGTGATAGAGAAGTCTCTGGCCTTTTTTTTGTGCTCCATTGTTAATGGTAAGAGAGCAGAAACAACTTTTTCTCAGTCTTGTTTTCATCTCACATTTCTCTTCTATCTAGCTGATGTGTTTGTGTTTGGGGGTGTGAGTCTGACCACTCCACTACATCTAGGTCTAAAAACAGATGTTGCCTTTATGCTGCTATAAAAAAAAATTGTGGCGGTGCCAAGTGAAAGCAAAAGTGAACGACATCTATGCCCTCTGTCATGCCATAAATCCCCAGATTTGTGGTCATGGAAAAAGGTAATATTAATTTGTACTGCTATTTTGTAGTTTGTTTTAAGGTGGAAGAGTGCAGGGGGTCTACAGTTGCTCATGCTGTCCAGCCACTCAAGCCAGGTGCTACTGGGGCTTCAGGGGCTCGATCCTTGGTGCCCCGGGGCATGCAGAATCAGGCCCCTGAAGTCCTGGGAACACCTGCCCAGGTTTCCTCATGTGCAGAAGTGTGATTTAAATCAGAGTCCTCAGACACACCTCTACGAGCAAGGAACTGTGGATTTCCCTGCTTGCAGAGGCGTCCCTGGAGAATCTGGCTCAGGGCACATCTCTGCAAATGGGGAAACCCTTAGGGTTCCCCTGTTTGCAAAGATGCCCTGAATGTTGTATGAGAGGGTGAGGTCCCTGTTGCTCCCCAGAGCAGTAGGGGCCCTACCCTGCAGGGAAACAGGTGATGTCTGTTTTGCCTAATGAAGTGAATCAGCTTTCCCAGGACACCTGATCATTTGGCAATGTCTATTTACAGCTCCCCCACTTGCTGTAATGGGTTAATCAGACTCTCAGAGGGGAACATCTGCACATGTAGAGGAACCACCTGGGGTTCTAATTTACCTCGCAGAAGCAGTTCTGTACCCTGTTACTCACCCACTGAGCAAGCCAATCCCTTAGCTTCAGATTATTAACCAGTATCAGGACTGATTAAAAGGACAGTCACAGTTGATGGGAAAGGAGAGGATAGAGGAACAGCTTGTGGGAAGCTAGAAAGAGAGGCAAGGGCTGAAGTAGATAATGTGTGGGACTGACAGCTGGACATACGTGATCAGACAAGTAAAGGTTCCATACACCACATGTGGACACGATATTACTTTGGCAGCATGTGAGCATTTCTTGCTGAGTAATCTATTCACAGTGTAGAAGTTTTAGTTGTATGTAGGAAGCCATTACCATATGTTTGGATGAATTAGTCTTACGGTTTTGGGAGACAAGTTTTTGGATGTCAAAAAAAATTGTTGTGGTTCATATTTTAGGGTAGAATTACACGTCCTGTTTCACAGATCTTGTCAATATAAAATCTTATAATAATTATCTTTTGATATAATCAGGAATAAATATAGGCATCATTTGCTATGCTTTTCAAGACAAGGGTTGCAAAATCATGATGCAATTTAAAGTGCTGGACTGTGGAGTACTGTGTAGAATTAGCAAATGCAACTGTGAAAGGACATTTAAGTATCTGAATTTCAAGAGCCCTCTTTTAATTCTGTAATAGCAATAGCAAGTGATTCATTATTATTGCTAAAGGGAATATTTCTGACAAATCAAAGTGGAGAAATTTTCTGTTGTTGGTATGATATTTGTTAACACAATCAACCTTTTTTTTTTTTTTTTACTAGTGAGAGCATTGGAACCAGAATGGCCAAGTTCATTTTTCTGTAATATATCAGGGGAGCTGTAGTAATTTTCAAAAAAACTATATTTCCTATCATAATATCATAGCACTTTCAACCTATGTGGACTAGAAATACAAATGCAGAAGGACTGTCATTCTGGGCAGACTTAGGAGTCCTATTCCAATATTGCTTTAGTACTTAAGTCAAGCATTTAATGCTGTCACAGGAAATAAAGGTTTGTGACACTAACATAACATGTGAGCTACTTTATTTTGCAGATGCATCTCCTTTCCTCCTATAGCTCTTCCCCTTCATGGCAAGTGCATTTTATAATGCTTTAAACTCACACAAATAGCATCAGCTCATTGTTTTAAATGAAATCTCAAGCACTGGGGTTTAATTTCACTATAAGTACAGTCTTTTCAACAGCTCTTTGTGACCCAGGAGATAAAACAGAAGGTGAAATGCAACAGATGGAAGGGGAGAGCCTGAGACAAAGATTAATCTCTACAAAAGAATATGTGTGGTAGGAATAACCAGAAAGGAAGGACATTGAATCCAAAGCATTCAGATATGGAGACTATTTCCAAGTGGTCCTCAAGGGATTCATTCTAGACACATTTTCCTGAAAACATGCATTTTATATTTACTAATTTATTTTATAGCACTAAAGAAGGAAGCCCGTGTAATACAAAAAGGCAAATTAAGTTAAACCATCATAAGATAGAACTAAGTCAGATGATCAATAAATACATGGAGGGAGAAGGGAGAGAAAAAAGGGAAAATGTAGTGCTTTAAGCAAGGGAAGTAAAAAGAAAATTTAAAATCTTGGGAGCAGTGATCAGAGACTGAGAACTGTATCTTTTGGTGATCTCGTGTATGAAAATACCTATAGAAATAGAGATAGGGTGCCAGAAGTACTAAGTTAGTTATGTTAGAAGATGTGATACTATAAAACAATTCCATTTTGTCTTCTGTAGGACAAGGCACTTCAGTCCTTTCTCCTTTACTGAGAAATTTCTCACATATATTCTCTATAGAGATGTGAGAGCAGGTCATACCTCATGTTTTTGTCGAAGTCTTCACTAATGTAAGTTGAAGAAAAGTTTGTCATGCATTTTTCACTTTTGTTGGTACAAACTTTGTGGGAGGGAGAGACTGAGAGAGATGGAGAGAAAGAATACAGATGGAGGAGCGCATTATGTACTTGGTTTTAAAATAATAAATTTAGGGTCTGATTTCTTTGGAGGATGACAGTCATAATGATGCAATAAATTTCAGTGATTAAATGTGAATACATAGAATTTTTGGCAAACAACAGAACTGCCTACAGATATTTGTTTGGACAGGAAGTATGATAAGAGTGCTAATGTGACTCGCACAGGATTCGCATGCGATTCCAGCACCAGCCCAGACATCCTATAGACCCTGAGCAAAGTCGCATACATCCACAAAAGAATACAGGTGCCTAAAATGCCATTGAATTCTTAAGTCCAAATTTTAGGTTTTCCATCTTAAAGTTTCCTAGGTCCTTTATTTGCTGCTTATAAAGGCCCTTGCACAACTAAACTTCTGGCACTGTGTATGCACACAGTCACCCAAATACATGCTGTGTTCAATCCCCAGAGAAATTCTCAGACTAGACAGTCACTCATTTGTCTTGATAGGATGAGTAGCTTTATCCAGTAAGTATGTTCAGAATGTATACATGTAGCCTGGGCGTACACAGCTATGTACTTCCCTCTCCAGTTGAGGGAATTATTGCAGGGCAGTGTGTTACGGAGGGACACAACAGCCCAGCAGCCACCTCTGTCCTCTATAGAGTCAAGCCCAGACAATCAATTACTTAACTGTATACAAATTTATTATTACAACAAAGCCATTAAACGGTAAGGGCATAACTTATGTACAGTTTACAAAACAATAAACCCTATAGCATACACACACACACACATACACACACACACACACACACACACACACTATTATTTAAAAATACAGATGAACAATAGAACAACCCAGAACAAAGGATATTGATCAGGCAACCTTATAACTCTATTAATATACAAACTATTTATTCAGCTTATTCACATAAACTATAAGGCACAGTCTACAAATATAACCAGCAATCCTTAGACTACCTGGGTGCCCTCCAGGCCCGGGGCCCCACTCCTAAGGTACCACTACAGAAAAGAAGGTGGGGGAAAAAAAAGGAGAGGGAGACCCCCAAAACTCCTAAGCTCCCCCTGCTGTCACCCAGGAGTGGCCCATATGGTGCTTCTTCACAATGCTGGGGGGTCCCTCCCCTGTTGGGACCCTCTCTCCAGGGTAACTTACTATTCCACAGTCCTGGAGGGTTGCCTCCTGTTCTCCAGGTCAAGCTCCGTTTCCTGCTGGACTTTCCTGCCACCTGACTCTGCTGCCACCAGCCAGGCTTAGGGCCACATGCACCGTTGAGTGTAGTGGGCGCTTTGCCTTGCAATGTGGGTTGGAGGCCCGGACAGCCTTGTGCAGCACTGGGGCTTGGTCTGTTCCCAGATCTTCTGGGCAGCATCGTCGGCACTGAGCTTCTGTCCTGAGCCACCTCGAGCGGCTCCTAGGATCTCTCACCCTCCTGCACTGAGCTCCCAGCCTCATGCTGGGGGTTGTGGACCTGAGCTGCTCAAGGGGCTCCAAAGATCCTGCTCTGTACACGGACTGTGCACCATGTTCCTGGTGGCATGCCAGAGGTTGCAGACCTGAGCAGCCTCATGCAGCTCCCAGGGTCGGACGCCATGCGCTGTGCTGTGCACCAAGACCCTAACTGCTGGAGCCGTCTGCCACTCCCTGCTGATACAAGTCTTCAGGGGCTCTTCCTGAGCTACTGCTTTGCCCTGCTGAGCAGCTCTCCTTAGGTCTACTAAGCCCCGCTCTTCTCTCTTCTCTGTCCCTGACACGTCTCCCTCGTGCTGGGCACGCGGCTCCTTTTATATGCTCCAGGGCTCCGCCCCTGAAGTCTTCCAGACCTGATAGTTTGTAGTCTTCAATCAGATCTGGGGGAGCTCCTCTCCCCCTCCCCCCTCAGGAAAGAAGCGTGACTTTATTTCCCTTGCTGCCTCCTAATTGGTGGATGGGGTCTACCAGTCAAAACAGTAGGACCTCAAGCCTGGGACTCAACCCAAGCTCTGAAAGGTAAGCCTGCTACATACAGGATGTGGCATTGCACAAAGCACAACAAGAAGGAAGAGGGGTACTAACAGCCTAGCAGTTAGTGTGCTGGAACTAAACTGATATACTCACAGTGCCCAGCTGGCCTGGGACAGGGGGAGGGGAAAGGAATGATGGGCAGCCACCGTTTTGATTGTTCGCTGCCCTTTGTTCAACCCCACTCCTTGGCACTGATCCTAGAGTTGCAGTTTTCAACTTTAGGCACCTATATTCAACCTAAATCCCTAAGTATATTTTTTTCTACCTGGTCTTCATTATTTTTCTTTGCATATTTAAAATATTAGCTATTTTTCTTCTGCTTTGTTCCACACTAGTCAATGTTTTCAGTGAGCTGAAAAAGAAAAGCTATCTGAATCCTTCAGAAAAAAATAATCAGTACCCCTTAAAAGCAAAGGGATGCTACAACCCACTCCAGGATATAAAATAAACAGTTGCCAAGCAGCACTTAGTTTTTGTGCAGATAGAGTGAGAGAGAGAGAGAGAGAGAGAGAGAGAGAAAATTAAGTGGATTTGAGACTTAATTAGGACAGCCAGACTCCATACATGTATAGTTCAGGATTGTTTTTCTTCTTTTATTAAGTGTGTGGGTTTTATTTAGTTTACATAAAATGGATCACTTTATTTACAGTCTGCATTTGCTGTGGGTTAGACTACATCTTTTGAGAAGACTGAGAGAAATGCTACTTATTATTTGTGCTGTTAAAGTAAGGTGTGGCTTGTCTTAAAATGGATTGTGTTAGTCAGACAAAGAGGACAAGAAAAGGGAAAGTTTAGGAGTACTACAGTAATGGGTACCTGTATGCAACATACTCTCGGTTACCAATGAGTGCTCTACCTAATGGGCTTACAAATAGTAAGTCTTCTGTTGTTGTCATTGTCAGCCTCCGTCACTGTGACAGGCCAGGGTGTTATGTCTTTTGCTTGTGTCAGGGTTGACTTTAATGTTGCTAATAGGTTAGACAATTTATTTGTGGTTTGGATAGGGATTATCCTGCCTCATGCGGCAGGTGTATGGCGGGGGGAGTGTTGGACATGATGGCCTCTGAAGGTCCCTTTCCCATCCCGCTTTTCTATGATTCAACCAGTTACATCCTATATAGTACTTAGGCATTATCTAAGCCCTGGTCTCTGTCCTTCTGCTCTCCCATAAGTTTTTCTCTGCTTTTAGAGGACCGGCAGCTTTCCTAATACTTCTTTTGAATTGATCCTACTTAGTTCCCTGCCCCTCTCTACTGCCTTTAACCTACAGGACAATTACAAATGAGAAACAGCTTTTGGGGCCTGTTTCTCCTTTTCTTTTGAGAGCAGAGGGCTTCATAAAACCTTTAGTACATCACTTGCCTCAAGCATTGTGCAGGAGGTATATATAAGGATTTCATGTTTTGTTTATTTATGCTTATATTATGGCAAATACTCCCCCATCTGCACTAGCTGAAGAAATAGCCATTGTCTAATTCTTAGGTTTATTTCTTGGATGAAAGTCAGCACTCAGACACTCTAGTGGCAAGCTCCCTAGAATAAAGCTTGACATAAGTGCTTTTTGCTTTCTTCCCTTACTATCACTAAAATTGATTTGGAAGGGACACAAGGGAAAAGAATGATCGTGCTAAAGGACTACAGTATTATTTGAATCTTGGTTCAGTTGGGGAAAGCTAATAAGGCCCAAAATAATCATAGTTTATTCTTTACAATGGAGGGATTTGCTTTATGTAAGAGATCCTGTACAGGAGATCTCAACACAGTAAAAAGCTTATCCCTACCAGTAAAAAGCTGAAATGCCTTTTTAAAAACTTGGGTATAACATACACAGATTCTAACAGTACTTTCTAGACCATGTGAGTTTTTGGTATTCAAAAACAAACTTGCACTGGAAAAATTAGATAATGAAGGAAAAGTTGTTTTCATAGTAAGACAAAAAAGAGAGAACAGCTGATTTATTTTAAAAGAGAAAGAAACTACCATAACATTCATAATTAATTCGTAGGGTTCATTTTGAGCCATATATAAAAAGATGGTGGCATTCCACCTGCCCACGCTACCTTCCATGACATAGGGAGAGTGGGAGAGAAGAGGGTCTCTAGAAAAGATTATGTAGCTTGTTATATTAACCTTCATATATAACCTCTGCTGAGCTAGCATCTTCGCTTGCCCAACCACGTTCTGTTCTCTTTGATGTGCAGACTGCAAAGCATGTGGAGCAGTAATCTGTGCTTGGCTCTAGTGCTCTGGTGACTGAGACTACTGTCAATGTTGTCACCTCTCCTTTTCCTAGGAGGAGATCTGCTACATGAACAGAATGGTGAGAGGGTTGTACCTAATGCAGATAAAACTGCTTAGAAAATACACATGGCTTTTCTTCCTCTTGAAGCAAACATAGGTCAGCCAATGCCTAAGAGCATTATATCCAAGTAATTGTCTAACTGTATTTTTTATCACCTTTCTTAGGTAGGACCATCAGAGAAATCATAGAAATTAAGGGCTTGAAGGGACCTCGAAAGATCATCAAGTCCAACCCCCCTGCTCTGGGTAGGAATACTGCTGAGATCAAATGATCCCAGCAAGGTGTCTGTCCAATCTCCTCTTCGAGACTTGAAGGTTGGGGACTGCACCACCTCCTTGGGAAGTCTATTCCAGATTCTGGTCACCCTTACTGTAAAGAAGTTCTTCCTTACATCCAACCTGAAACCATCCTCTAACAGTTCATGGCCATTGTTCCTTGTCCTCCCTTGGGGCACCCTAGTGAATAGTTTTTCTCCCAGCTCCCAAAATTCACCCTTTACATACTTATAGACATCCACCAAGTCCCCCCTCAGTCTTCTGTTCCCCAGACTGAACAGTCCCAGATCCCTTAGTCTTCCTTATAAGTCTTTGTCTCCAAGCCCTGAATCATTCTTGTGGCCCTTCTCTGGGCACTCTCAAGATTCTCCATGTCTTTTTTGAAGTGCGGCACCCAGAACTGGACACTACTTTGTGTGACAGTGTCATCTCCTAGTTTTCAGGAACAGACTATTGCAGAATTCAGCACTCCAGTCTAAGGGCAACACATCTGCCAGTTAGGCACTGCAGTATCTGTTTGATGCCTACATCCTTTATTTCCAATAAAAGATATCACCCATAAGAATTCTTGCCTCTTACATAAATAAATCCTGTATTGCATTTCCTCCAGTGACCATGTAATTTTGTCAACTGTACCAAGGGTGCCTGGCCCACTCTGTTCAGCGTAGCAGTCCATTCCAGACTTGTGCCAGGCTCTTTTCAGACTTACTGACTGAAAATATCTTTTGCCTTCCATATTATAAGGCTTTTACTTTTGTCAATGAAAAGTTCTACTAAAGGATAGTTACAATATGGGAGCTCAGAAATGTTTTGATTATGCAACTCTATCTGAGTAAGCATAAAAACTGATGATTGAAAATAGGAATGACTAGCTGTGAGTGTGTTATTAAATCTAACTGCAGGGCCTGTTCAAAAAAATTGTCATTATACACAAGGACTCCCTTTCTCTCTGATGAACTAATGGATAAGATCAATGTGCTGGTTGTAGCTGAGATGTATTTTACTTAAATGGGTCTTTAAAACAGGTTATACTTGAATTATTACAAATCATTAATATTCTTGATTTTCAATAGTTCTAAAGAACACTGCTTTTCCCAAGTATAATTTAACTGTCCATATTTTGTTAGTTATATTTATCTTAAAACACTAAGGAATAGTGTTTGCCAGCTGATGCTAGATACTTTTTTCTTATCAGTAGAACATTTTACCTTTTAAATAGGTATCTAAGCAGAAGGCAAATGTAAGGATGTATGTAAATGAATGCCTTTTGGAATGTGGAACAAGACTTTTCTTTAATTAAAGCATGACCCTGTCCTCCAGAGAAAGGGTCCAATCATGATTTTTAGTCTGGATTATGAAAAGCTTTTTGTAGATTTTTCCCCCTTTGTAGCTAATGCCCTTGCAGTAAAGACCAAAGGACTTCCTTGAATATTTGTCCATAATGCTTGTGGTAGGAGTGGCTGAGTACATTACTGAAAACATGAAGCCCTTATCAGGGAAGCTAACTGTGGCCTAGTTCTTCTGAAACCATATACAACTTTGAGAATGCTGAGGACTCAATATCTGGCCCTGTGTATATAGTTTTGGTAGTGGGAACTTTTTCCAAATGCTCAATGGTCAGCTTAGACATGCCACATCCAGTAAGGTTTGGGGTTAATATAAAGCAGTCCCTCACTTTGTGCCTTTGAAAATCTCTTCCTTACTGTGTAAACTCACATACTCATGCCAAGATTCACATACTATTTTCATGAAGTCACACCTCATTAATAATATGAAGAAATTGTCCCTGAAGGCTACATTTGAGAATATATTTCTTCATTCTAAATTGAGCTGTTCTCTATTTCTACCGAGGGATAGACTTTACAAGCTGCTGTAGTAAAGTAATACTATAGATTGATGTAAATGTTGGTATGCTGTAAGCTGCTATTTGAAAAGATATGTACTCATGTAATTAAGCACTGTATGTATGCTCTAAACATTGTGAGACAAGGGCATAGAGATAACAATTCACAAAACTTAAAGTAGTAATTAAATAGCTACTTAATGCTTAAAACTGCAACATTAATCTCCCCTTAATGTAACACGGAATTGAAGAGATTCATTTTGTTGGAAACTCAGTGGCTGTTGTACTAGTTATTCTAAGTTGTACTCATCTATTATGCATTTGTCACAGTGAAAGATTCTGAATAAGATTTTAGTATGATAACTGTATGCACATTGATTAGGGAGGCATCTAAAATGTATCTAAAACACAGATCTGCTATTAACACCTTTTTATAGCACCTGAAATATTCAATAGCAATTATAAATAGTCATCTCATTAAAGATCATTAAATGTTAATAATTCAGTAGCATTATCACGTATTAGGAATAACCAAATTGTCTCAAGTCTCGTACATGATGGCACTATCATTTAGACACTTTCTCGACAAGACCTATTCTACCAGGTTCCATTTTTTTAGTTCAAAAACATTGCGGAGAACAGCTCTTCTCCCTCAGGCGCACACTCGAAATTTAGAATCTTGATAAGTTCCTTCCCTGAAGAAAGGCACGATTTATTTGTATTTAAATTGTTGTGCCTTCTTTAGAAATTGTAGCAATCACATTGTAGAGAGAGTTTATTTGAAAGGAACATTATTTGACTGTTTGCCTTTTCATTTCCTTTGTAGAAACTGTACTTGCAGTGCAATTGATAAGCTGTAGCAATGTATTCACAAAGGGACATCCTGTTGTCAGACAACAAAGGCTACAAGAATTTAGTACATGTGAAATTAAAGTAGCACAATAACACAAAAGTGGCACCATAATATGGCATTTATAGTGTGCTTTTCACATATTGAATTTTGGCAGAAAAAGCATAATGCTTCTAACTTTATTTTAAATAGTCTACAAAAAGTTCAGGTCTTTGTTAAATAAGCTTGAGAATTTAAGAATAAACTAACTACAGCTGTAAGTGTTATGCCTATGCCACAACTGATTTTGGCCAAAGGTATAATAAATAAGGGATTCTCTGTTAACAGTTACATTTTTTTGTAGTTTATTTAGGAGAAAAATACTTTGATTAGCTTTACCGTATTCACAGATGGTTTCTAAATAGCCCTCACTCTTCATGTGGCACACAAAATGAAGAAATAACAGCATTGCTATGGTTTGGATTGGAATTTCCCTGGAGTAGGGGAGTTTCTCATAAAGGAGGTCACCATACTGCCCCAGGAGAGAGAAAAAATAGAGCGGGAGGGTTATTACCACAGATGAGTTGGCTTACAGCACTAGTGCTGATGCCTTGGCAGACTACACTTGAGGAAACTTGTCTGTTTCTTCCTCTGGCTTCTAGTTTGCTTTAATATGTTTTCCCCCTGCTTTTAAAATGAATAAAGTTTCACATGAAACATGCAATAATAAAAACCGCTTAGCAAAGGAAGGTTAAATGCAAATATTGAAGGGATAAAGCCTCTTCCTTTCTACCACCTACCCTATTGAAGCACCATAAATTTTAGAAGTAATATCAGTCTTCCTGGTGATGTTACAGTTCCAGACGGTTGCTGCCATGGGCTTCATTCAAAGTCTGCTGAAATCAATGCTAGTCTTACCTGGCTCTGGATCAGGTCCTACAGGACACTTGTTCTTCAGTAAACTGACTGGAAATTTCATTAGAAATCAGGGACTGATTCTGGCTCCTTGAAATAAGTTAGAGCCTAAGGTTTCAGGGTATCAGAGTATGGGTAAAGGGTAATTTTGTCTTCAGGTTTGCCAGTGATTTCCTGTGAAAACATGACTATACTGAAGGAATCAGGTGAAGTGTAAGTGAGTTTTCATATTTTTAGTCCCATTTCTTATTTTTCCTCTATTGTTTTATGTTGGTATGTTTGAAAGAGTATGGGATTAACTACCATATGAAGAGTAAAGTTCTTTAATTTATGGGATAAACATAGTCTGGACAGTACAGGCCTACCAGGATAATTTTCCTCCAAATTTAACCTTAGGTTCATGAATTAAAATGAAAAAACATTAGACTTTACTGCTGCTGTAGCAACATGTTAAATGATACTGTAGTCAGTGGTCTTGAACCATGGACTTCCATATTTAGTAGATAACCAAATGTTCCTGTTTGAGGTTATATGATGCTTCATATTGTTTCCTATGCAAGCAAAAATGTATTCATGAGTTTAACTCTGTGCGTATAAATAACACATTGGTTCTGTTGCAAAAACCTGCTGTTTTTTAGCTACGTTGTCATTGGAAAAATTCATGCCAGTGTAAGATGTGTGCAGCCTCTCCTAAGCTTTGTACATAGGCAACTGAAGTTCAATCTAGGAATTTATGTATACATAAGTGCTGTGTATCTTGCAGATGCATAAAGCTCTATATCAACCTGTCAAGTCTCCATGCTGTAGGCTCTGGTCTCGTGAGTGCCTCCCTGTTCCCAAGCAGGGCTCACCTGCCACTTTTTGATGGAAATTTGCTTCAAGGAGGTCCCTTCCAGCCCTACTTTTCTATGATTCCATGACTGTGTGACTGGCTAGTGGTCCCATGTTGCAACAGAGGTCTTCAAGGAAGCCTGAACAATTGCTTCTTGCTCAGCACTGTTCTGCAGGGCTATATGGATCCACATCCCTGACACTGCCCTAGCTTTGAGAGGATACCTCATGATGCCTAGCTGCACCAGGCTGCCCTGCCTGTTGGGGTATGGCAATGGTATCAGGCAATGTTATCCCACCTGTACACTGGTGCCTGGTGTTGGAGGCTCAGGGCGGAGGCCAAAAGAAGGGAAGCTTCCCTCTGGCTTATTCACAGGGCATCCCTCCTTGCCCTGCATGGCCTCTGCCTCCTGCCCTCCAGCGGTGTCTGCTGTATTGAGCTGGTGCCGCCCCAAGCTGTTCTCCCTATTAATCATCCCAGCAAGGGAAGACCCTTTCTGTTGACTCAGCAGGCCAGTGGGAGTCGCAAAGAAGCTGCTGGCAGCAGGTGAAGCAACCGCAGCAAGCAAGCAAGCAAACAGTAAAACAGTGTGAAGTGCTGAAGGTGGAGAGAGGGGGGAAGCCATCCACGAAACATGAGGTGCACTGCAGGCAGATGCTGATGGGTTTGGGTCATAACCTAACCCCAGTTGTCTTCCTGCCTAGATTGGGGGGCGGGAGGGATGGACTGATGATCTGCAAGGTCCCTTCCAGGCCCTAACAATCTATAAATATATGAGTCTATAAGGAGTGGTTCAGTGCTGTAACCTCCTGCCTGGTATGGTTAGTACTCACATTTCCAGTGTGGCTAACTTTGGGGCTCTGCCTCCCCTATACCCCTTCCACTTGCCAACCATACATGTGGAGATTTTGCAGACAGCTGCTGCCTTCTCTGGCCTATAGGTCAACTCCTTGGGGATTGGCTGTATGTTGTTCTTTTCCCAGGCTTGTCTTGGTGTCTGGTTCACAGCCCGTTGCCCATACTACAGTACAGAGATGGCACTCTGTTCCTCATAATGGTCACAGCCCCTGCATCAGCGTGTTAACTAATAATAATGATAGTAATAAATTAAGAAAGAAATCTTCTCAAGACTCATTGCTGCTGGCCTCCATCAACTCAGCTGGAGATTGAGGCGTGGGTCTGGCTATAAGGCTTCAGCCAGCCCTTCTCAGCCCTATCACCTTCCCTTTGCTTTGGCTTCAACACAAAACTGGAAACAGAAAATGAGAATAAAGGAAAGAAAGTGTACTTGGAGCAGCCCTGTCATTGGGGTGCTCCCGGCTTTTTTATGCTGACCCCGTTTTAGCTCCACCCGGGCGTGGCTGTCCTGGAATGGCTCTGCTGCTTGGATGTTCCGAGTGGTTCTGGTCCCGGAGTCCCTCTGCCCTGCATCCTCTCCCCCTTTTTCTTGGCCATTGTCTGGCCTTTTTAAATGCCCCATGGCACCACAAGAGACTGATAACATCAGCCCAGCACCACCAAACTTGTTAGACAGACTCTTTAAGAGCCTGTGCAGTGTCATCACATGCTGCTCCTGCCCTGGCTCTGGGCTTTTTTCTAGTAAGTCTGCTGCAGCTCCCGGGATCCCCGCACAATATCCTGGGGTACTCGGAGGTGCCCCTGAGGTCCCTGGCTTTAGTGCATAGTTCCAGCCACCACACTACCTATTAGTACAAACTTAATGGAGATACTAACAGAAAATATACATTTATATTCAGGATTGTCCTACTGAAAGATATGGAACTTAAACTTATGTTTTCAGAATAGGAACCTCAGGTCACTCTTGTTTGGTGATGAGGTGAAAACATGTTACTTTTCCTGGTTTTGATAAAAGTAGGTTTGAGAGGGAAATGAAACAATTTTTGGGTAAGCAAAATATAAAACTTGAAGAGACTTTGATTCTGCCTTGATATTGGCAGGGAAGAGTTTCTGAAGTCTGACTGAAAGATAGAGAAGGCAAGATTTATTGAACTGTTGAAGATATGTCTTTGCTAGGAAAAAGTGCAAGTAACTATTATCTTGCTTGTTTTCAAACTGTGTTCTGCCTTCTGCCCACCTAGGGTCAAATGATTAAATTCTAGGATGAATTATGTAATTATTTGGTTTGTATTAAAGCTGTGGTGAGGGTTTGACAGGAATCTTCCCAACAGAAACATCTTTTTACCCCGTAGGTAAAAGATGAGCTACAAACAAATGAATATATGTAATTTACTTAAGCCACAGATGCTGAATGCTGCCACAAGTACAATGGATTCCAGAGGGTCTTAGTAAAAATATTGACAGAAACAAGCTTTGAAATCCATATGACATAATATTCCACATAATATACTGTAGTCTCAGTAGCCTGCAGGCTTTCATGATCAGACAAATGACCTCTGGGCATAAGGAAACAACTATTGTTTTCTAACAATATAAAAGAAAAGGACATTTTTCAGTTGCTTTAATGCTGGTTTTCCCTCCTAACTTTCTTTATCAGCTGAAGCCATTGGAAGTTTCCCAATTTTTTGTTCATGTCACCTTCAAAGCATGGTATTTAAGTGTGGCTTTTATGATAATGGACAGAGGTAGTTAGCCATGGGAGTCTGAAGTCAGGCAGAAGGCAGGGTATATTTTCACCTTACAGACTAACTAAATCATAGATATATATGACATAATACCAGAAGGAATTGGATCCATCTCTGGAAATACAAGAGAGCTTTACTGCTTCCACCTCCCAGGAACCCAGGCAACTTTTACTTATTCCCTGAGATCCACAGATCTGGCAACCCAGGGTGCCCAATTATCTTTGGCATTGTCCCCATCACAGAGGAAGATTTTGGCTATATTGACTCTGTCCTGTGCTACTGCAGCTGCCAGCTGTTTCATAGATTTCATAGACATTTGGGCTGGAAGGGACCTCGGAAGATCACCAACTCCAGCCCCCTCTCCAGGGGCAGGAAGTCAGCTGGGGTCATAGGATCCCAGCAACATAAACATCCAAATTTCTTTTGAAGGTGTTCAAAGTAGGTGCTTGAACCACCTCCGGCAGCAGTCTATTCCAGCCACCAGGTCACCCCTAAGCCTTCGCTTTTCCAGGCTGAAGTGTCCTATAGCTCTCAGCCTGTTATCATAAGGGTGGTTTTTCTGGCCTCTGATCATGCGTGTGGCTCTCCTCTGCATTCTCTCAAGCTTCTCCACATCCTTTTTGAATTGCGGAGCCCAAAACTCCAGCTGTGGCCTCACCAAGGCCGAGTACAATGTGAAAATGACATTCTGGGATTTGCTTGAGAAGCATCTATAGATGCAAGCCAGCGTTTTGCTCACTTTACTGGCCACAGCATCACATTGAAGGCTCATGTTCATCTTGTGGTCAATCGTGACCCCCAAGTCCTTTTCATCTGAAGTGCTAGCCAGTGTACCACTGCCAAGCCTATAAGCATGCTGTGGGTTTTTCTTCCCAAGGTGGAGAACCTTGCATTTTTCAGTGTTAAACACCATCAGGTTCTCATCCACACATGTCCTGAGCCTGTCAAGGTCAGCCTGGATCGCCCTCCTATCTTCAAGTGCTGACGCTTTACCCCAGAGTTTGGTGTCATCAGTGAACTTGGCTAGTCCGCTTCTGATACCAGGTTCCACATCATTAATGAAGATGTTGAATAGTGTTGGCCCAAGAACAGAGCCTTGAGAGACCCCACTAGTCACAGGGCAGCATGACGAATGACTTCTGTCAACCACCACCCTCTGTGTCTGACCATGGAGCCAGTTCCCCAGCCAGAAAAGGCTCCACAGATTTTTGTAATGAAACTGGGCTCCATTGATAACCTTCTAGCAAACACCATATTAGCTGTAATAAATTTGAATAATCGAATCTTGCCGAATTGTAGATATTATATATACATCTCCTGGTACCTCGAGATATGTAGAAAACACATTTAAAGTTGTGTTGTGTTATGGCTGAATCTCTGATTCTCTGAATCAGCGTCAAATCTTCAGATTTGGAGTTGGCCGAATTGAATTGGGACAGTGATCCAAATCAATTAATTGAATCACTGTCCCCCGATTCAGGTTGAATCCAAATCTGAATCTAATACAGTTTGTTTTGCACACCCATATAACACAGATTATAACATCTGACATTCATTCATCTGGACCTTGACTAATATCATGTATACCATCATCATATATACCATCATCTGCTTACAGTACCCCTCTTCTGTCTACATTGGATAGATGGAGTGATCCCCATGTATAAAAATGAATGAAAACTGATCTGACATCGGCTGCAGAAAGATGCACAGGCCCATGGCAGAACACTAATCTCCCTGGATGTTCCGGTCCTGACCCTCAGGGTAGTGGCTCTTAGGCACCACAACTTAAAAAACCAATTTGAACGGGAAGTTGCAGAACAATAAATCATCCACAGACTAGATTGTGTTATGTATGGTTTAAACAGAGACTATGGATTCTTATCTCATTACCTGGATTAGATTTTGTGATTGCTTTTTTCCTATGGGTTTATTGCTTGCTTGTTCTGAACCTTTGTTATTTAAGCTTTATTTCTCCCTCTTCTGAAATCAATTCATGTCTTGTAAAACTTCAAGGTTCTCAAGGATTTAGGTGATCTCGGAGGTGTATATAAGCCAGGAATTGACTGGTACTGAATGAAAAGAACACACTTAAAACCAGACAATGATAGTTTCTTTCTATGCAGCACTGATGAGGACCTAAAATACTACATTACATTCTATTAACCTTAACCTGTGATGGCCAGAACCAAAGAAATTAATAAGCAATAAATATATGCTTCTTGGAGGCATTTGGAACTTTTGTCTAATATGAAGCTTGTATTTTTGTAATCCTCAAATGTAACTTGTAACTGTTTCTGGAACGACTAGGCCTCAAAGACAAAGCTATAGCTGTGAAATTAGCTGACCTAATAGTTCTTTCTCACTCAGAATTTAGCCTTGATGATGATAAAAACTGGATTCAATTGCCTAGCTTATCCAGTACATTTCAAGAAAGATCATCTCAAAAAAGCATAGTCAGAGAGTTCTGAAGGGGCTGGATTTAGGCAGGGTAACGTTAATTTCAAACCTGAAGATGCTGTGTTGCAATTTGCTTATTGGATAAACCCAAGCTTGGGCAGTAACTTATTATAATAATTTCTAACACCTTTTAACCCCATAGGATAACAGCTATACAGCAATATTATGAATATCTACATAACTAAAAATTAGCATAATTGGAATATAAAAGAACACACACATCATAGTAACCCTCGGAAAGAATGGGACAGAAGGGTCGTTGCTGTCCCATACCCCCATGGATCTCTCTTACTCCCTGTGAGAGCGAGGACAAGATCCTGACTGAGGGGCTTCCACCAGTTCTCCTTCGGGCAGCCCAGTTCAGAGACGTCGGACTTCGCTGATTCAACTTGACGTGCATCGTCTAACCGAGGGACTATCAATAAGTTACTAACCAAGTGGGAACTCTTGGTTAATTTCTTTATCTGTTTTATTAACACTGTCAATTTTAATCTGTATTGTTATGTTGTCTGTTTATTAGCTTAACCTTTTTATTAACTATTTATGTATGCAAACTGTATCTTTTGTTGTCATAAATAAAATTCATTCCTTTTTGTAAGTGAAACTTGTCATTTCTTTCCTTTCCAACATCACCTCCTTGATCCTGAATCAAAAAGCCCAGTGGCTAATAAATTTGCAGTGCTCAGTCAGTCTGCAACTAAACTGATATATTCACAGTGCCCAGCTGGCCTGTGACAATGCCTAATATAAGTAAGTTCACTGAAAAACATACAGAGAAGAACAAAATTATTAAGGCTGGGAAGGGATTGCTAGCAAGGATCTTTTAAAGCAGGATTGCCCTGGGGTAAAAAATGTGGAAATGCACTGATTTGGGCCATTTAAAACTGGATTGGAAAAAATGTAGTCTAGGGAACATTCCTGCATTGGCAAGATAGATAAATTAAATAACTTCATAGAACTTTCAGGGTCTAATTTATATTATTCTATTACCAGACACTATTTTGAGCAGATTCTAACCCAGCCATTACAATGTGCCTCAGGCTAAATTTCAGTTGACAGATTCTCAGACCAAGAGTGAGTTGTTCTTCACAAAACTTAGTTTAAAAAGAATGACGATATTTTTGCTAATAACGAGAGGAAAATGTGTAACATGCTCTCCCTGCCAAAGACTGAGCACTGTGTTGATGTTTTTGATATTTTACAGCTCATGCTGAACTAGTGCTAATAAGCTGATTTCCTCTGCATGGTATAGAAGTGAGATTATCATGATGTCTGTACAAATGGGAAGTATTAGAAATGCATTCAGTGACACCCATAGAAATTCATGCATTAGTGAAAATGATCATCTCTAAACCCTTTCTTTCCCCATAAGGTAAAAAATACACCACATCCCCCTCTCACTTAATCCGACTGAAATAGATCAGGACTGCTCAACTCCTGGCCTGTCGACCAGATGTGCCCCAGTGCCAGGTCGTCCAGCCTGCATGGCTCCACAGGGGTCAGAAAAATTGGTATCAGGGAAACAGAGGCACTTCTCCCCTACTGCCAAATTTCTGGACCCATGGGGAGCCACAGGCCAGATAGCATAGCCTTGTATGCTGGGTTGGGTGTGCAGAGAAACGCAGGGAAGCACAGGGTGCTATTTGAGCGCAGGGCCTGGGAAGGACCTTGTGGTCCACTTCCAGTACATAGGGCCAGGTGGAGGCAATGTGGGACCCCACGCACAGTGGGACCCCAAGCCCAGTCCCAACACACAGAGCCTGATCCCTGTGAGCAAGGACAGTGCAGGATCCTGGGCCCCAACTTCTGTGGGGCCCAATACAGCCCATGAACTGGCCCCATATTGCTTATCTGGCCTATGCAGCCAGAAGATTGAGCACCACTGAATTGAGAGCCACTTAGATTGTCCCTAAGTGGTTGTCTAGTCCGCTTTTAGAAATTGCCATTGATGGAGATTCCACAGAGTCTCTTGGTAATATGTTCTGGTGCTTAACCACCCTCACAAAAAGTTCTTCCTAATATCCAATTTCTGTTGTTTCAATTTAAGTCAATTACTACTTGTCCTGTCCCCCTGGATACAAAGAACAGTCAATCATCATCATCTTCATAATAATCCTTTTTGTATTTGAAGACTCTTAGCAAATCCAACCTTAGTTTTCTCTTCTCCAGACAAAATAATGACAGTTCTGCTAACCTTTCTTTGCAAATCATGTTTTCTATACCTTTAATCTTTTTGTCACTTTCCTCTCTACTCTTTTCTAACTTGTCTATATCTTTCTTGAAGAGCAGTGCCCAAAACTGGACACTGTACCCCAAGTGAGACTCCTTTAGTGCTGAGTAAAATGGAAGACTCACTTCCTATGACTTGCATGTGACAATCCTGTTAATACAACTCAGCTGACTTTTTTGCAAGAAGGGCACACTGCTAACACAATATTCATCTTTGCCATCTGTCACGGAGCCACGGAGGTGCCCCGTGATTGTGAGGCTAATTGGCAGAGCTGCCAATCACCCAGGCAGCTCAGGTGCCGGGTTACCAGGGCAACCAAGTGGGTCACATGGCCAGAAGGGGGCAGGGCCCGGCCTTTATAAACAGCTTAGGCCGGAGCCTGACTCACAGTTCCCTTCTGGCTGCCGCAGGAGCAGGAGCTCTGCGGCTTGAGCTAAGTG
>NW_017728949.1:80759066-80779566 GCF_001723895.1 Crocodylus porosus
GGCAGAGACAGGGCGCGAGGCGCCCGGCGTCGGCTCTAGCGAGGGCAAGGCCCCGGAGCGGGGCAGAGACAGGGCGCGAGGCGCCCGGCGTCGGCCCTAGCGAGGGCAAGGCCCCGGAGCGGGGCAGAATAGCCAGAGATAGCGAGCCGGCCCAAGGGTGCGCCGGTATTAGGCGGTGCTAGGTGAGCCGGACCCAGGGGGCGCCAGCGAGTAGCGGGGCGCCAGCGAGACAGGCCCACGGCGCAGGAAGCGGGCTGGTGATAGAAGCCTGGCCCAAGGGGGCGCCAGGGGCGAGGAGCCCCGGGGCCCGAGAGAGAACGAGGGACCCCGAGGGGCGAGGGACTACACAAACGTCCCCCAGAACAGCTGTGAGGCTTGGGGCGTGCTAAGGGGGAGGTTTGGAGGCACGCATAGCCCTTAAGGCGTGACGCACATAGATACCCCAGTCTGGAATAGGGACAGGAACACCATACCGTCCGCTAGGGAAACTGGCAGCCTCCATAATATATATATGTCATCAAAGTCGTGGCGGGCGAGGTTCTGAGGGTGCTACGTCACCCTAACATGACAGTAGGGGGCGCTAGGGGGTTCACGGCCGCCCCTAGCCCCCGCTCCCTCACACCATCTTATTCTCAGGCCCTTTCCTGCAGTACTGCAGCCTGACCAGCCCTTCCCTATAACCAAATGACCATGGTGTTCTGTCCAGTTGGAGCGATGAAGTCTTAGATGGTGATGGGTTTTTTATAACATCATGAAAGTTGTCACTGTGAATAAATAAATTTGTTTTAAGACAACATTGATATATATACCCCTTCCTTGTGGGCTAGATTGATGTGGCACACTTGCATACTCTTCCAGGAGCAGCAAAAAGCTTCAGTAACTTCCTCCCATATTACCCCTTCTCTTACTCCTGGTTGGATGCCAGCAGTAAACTCCTACCTTTGGACTGCTAGCTCAATTGCACTGGCTAATGAGGATTTGGGAGTGAAATCTAGGCTTTGTCCATTCTCAGCCAACTTGTCCAGGAGGGTACTAATTACTGGTTAATCCTATACACCTGGACTAACGGTTTGGGTAGCTCATTCATACAGGGTAGCAGGGATGAATGTATGCATCTGTAGGGATGATGTGCTACTATTCTTTATTCTCCTGTGAATATTTCCTTGTTGTATATTAAATACTCATTTAGCAAGGACTGGAACCATGGTATCACCTCTTCCAGAGATCCTTAAACATATGAAGGATGAGAGACCTGAGAGAAGGATGCATTAACTCCATGCATCCACTTCCAGTGAAGCCAGTTGCAAAACTACCTTTGCCTTCACTCATATAGACTGGGGCTCCAAATCAAAAAGCCTTTCAAAGTGTTTCTTCTTTTGAAAATAATAAAAGAAATTTCACTGGGTGGTGAAATATGGAAAATAGCACCTCTCCTCAGCATATCAAATGGTGCAATGTACATCAGTTGGCTTGCTTATTTATAATGTGATATTCTTTTATTTGTTGCCAAAGCTCACATTTTTGTCACCAGTCTTGCAGTAGCAGCATTTTTCTTAAAGTTGCAGTTGTTGGAATCATGAGATGACATGCAGGCATCAGCTTCAATTTTTTTTAGACCGGGAAGGGCCAAGTCCTACATGCCTCTTTATTTTTAATTATTTTCTGTTCATTTACGTCTCACATCTTCCAAAGCAGTTTTAGGTGGTGATCATACCTCCTCTGAGTCTTTATATCACTGAACTAAACAAGCCAAACTTTTAGTCTTCTCTCTTAAGACAAGCTTTCCATTCACTTGATCACCCTAATAGCTATTTCCTATACTAGTACCAGTTTCAATTAATCTTTCTTGAATACAGGTGAACAGAACTGTACATGGTACTCCCAAATGAGTCTTGTCAGCTAGGGACAGAAGTTACACATAAACTGGTTTAAGTGATTCAAAACTGGTTTAAACTTGTAACAGAATGTAAGAACATAAATCAATTTCAAAACCTGACTTGCCCTGCTTCCAGAAAGACATCCTGGAGGGACACCCCAGGGGTGCATTTTGAAGTGGGGAAAACTGGGCAAGACTCTCAGAGTGGCTGTAGAGTGAGAGCAGCTTTGGGCTGCCTGTGCTCTCCTGTCATAAAGCAAGTAGACATCTGTTGCTATAATGCAGAGCAACTTATTACTTCCTTTTGTCACAACATTTGTGACACGATAGGGGGTAGAGATGTCTATTTGCTTTCACTTTGTCTGCCACCATAAACATTTTTATGGCAACATCTGTTTCCACAATTTGTTCTCAGTAGAAAGAAGCCACCAAGGCTGAGTTGGACTGATCAAATGTAGATAAGACTGCTCTGAAATCTCAGAACTTCTTTCTCAGCTTTATCAAGAACCTCTCTAACAGCTGGTTTAAACTTAGGAATTACTTTAAATGCTTTTTCCCTATCCTATTTTTGTTGGAATAGACTTTATTTACTTTGAAAGTGAAGGTCAGAATCTCTACCACAATCTGATAAGTACAGTTTTATAATAAGTACAAATTTGTACTTATTCTGTGGGTAAAAGAGGCCAAACACTAAAAACTGATATAGAAGCTGAGGTCATTTTTACATGTGCTCCTGATATGGTGCTGGGTGCTTTTAATTAGTGAGCTGTGCTAATTAAAAGCACCCGGTGCCACATAAAGGGCACTCATATCAGCGGTGCAGCATGCCTCTGTGCTGAGAAAATGGCGGTGGTGCACTTTGAACCAAAGCACATCAAACATGTTTTAGTTCAACGTGCACTGCCGTCATTTTCTCAGTGCGGAAGCGTGCTGCACTACTGATACGCGTGATGCATGAGGCTGCCAGAACACGTTAATTTATGTGCTTCAGCAAACTCAATCAAGTCTACTCCAGGGCACTGGATTCCCAGTGTTTCAGAGCAGCCTTCTTGCATGTGTGTAAGTGCCCTGAGGTTTTTCCAACATCTTAGGTGACCTAGCAAACACAGGGGCATTATAGCTCCTTTCAGTATAACCAGTCCGTAACCTCAAGTCCTGAGAATATTCTAAAGTATGGCTTGAGCATGTACTTCTCCAGCAGTCCGTGACTGGGCAGATAGCCCCCTGGGGACCACACTCAGCTGTTGTCAGTTACTGCCGCCACAACCTAATTTTTACACTGAGAGTTGACCTATCAGAAAGCTCCACTCTGATGATGAGGGAACTTCAATCAACTCTGTTGTAGGCCTTTGCCTAAGACCTTCCTCTGGCCCTTTAAATAGAATAATAAATACAAATAAAATGGTAAAATTAGGAAGATAAAGATAAAATAAGGATATTCTGAAAAACGTTCAGAATCCTTTATATTAAAAAAATCCCAACCTCTTTAAACACCTGAAAACTATCCTCTGTGTGGCAGGGTACCTTTGGGTGCTTGCCACTTTAAGGGCAGAGTCAAGCAGCTACCAAGTGTCTGATGGTGACAGCCATTTTGAGAACAAGAGGTATGAAGGCTGCAGTTTGCTGCTGCCAGCCTAGGCAGAAACATTGGCTGGCTGAGCTGCAGGAGAACATCTGAAAGGTAAGAGCAGGAGGCTCTTGGTCATGGGCATGACCTAAAACTGCACCCTGCTGGGGAAGGGTGGCCTGGTGGGGCTCCTAATGGTGTGGGAGCCCCCTGTAAATGCCAGGACAGTTACCTCCCTGGTGAAAGGTGAGGAGATGTGCCTTAACCCTAGCCCCCATCTTTGGGTGGGCTTTCGAGGCAGTTGTGGGAGCAGTGGGGCCAGGCATGGTAAGCAGAGTGCCACCTGAGCCTAGCAGGGATGTGAGATCCTGGAGACCCAAGAGAGGGTAGTGTGGGGAGTGCAGAGCGTGTCCCCACACAGAGTAAGGCTGAATGGGAGTAGGCCTGAAGGGCAGTCCCAGGGCCTGAATAACAGCACAGAGGCCATCCCAGTGAGCAGTTGATCATGAAGATGAGAAGGCCTTAAGCTGGGGTGTGGTGTAGAGGCCCTAGAGGGGGCATAGTAGGAACCCCAAGTGTGGGAAAGAGGCCAAGACATGGTTGTGGATGCCTGAGGCTGCAGTTTGGGCCAGAGGCTGAGTAGGGGGCTCAGCCAGAGAGTTAGGGGTGAGTCCTGACCCTGGTAAGTCCTCTGCTGCAAGGAGACTGAGAGTGGGATGAAAGGAAGACCTTAAGGGCAAGCACAATGGCCTGCTGCTCCAGGGAGGGAGAGGGAGTCCCTGTGAGACCCTGGAGCACCAGTCATGGTGTAGGTTATGATTACATCATGTGGATGTCATCAGTGAAGCATGGGCTGTGGTGTAGGGGAGGTTCGAGGCTACAGATAGTGCCCTCAGGCATCAGGGCTGGGTATGGGCAGTCTTCCGCATTATACCACCAGTTTATGGGAACAGCAAAATCATGACAGGTGGGACTGGCTTGACAACCCCATAGAGACAAGTGGGCAGGCCAGCATGAGACCCATCCCTGAGAGGTACACCCTGTCACACTCTGCTATGGGCAGCTTTCTGGAAGCTCTTAACTTCATGAAAAGTGAATAGAAATGACTACAGAGAAATCTTACTTTGCTATTTTTTTATTTTACATCGTTAAGTTGCATATCATGGCATTAGCATTCTATGCACCTTTTGTCTCTATTGCATGTGTAGTAAGTTCATTCCCTCTGGGTCTCTAATGTCATTTTTCATGGATATTGGATGTTTAAGTCTCTTGTGGGACCAACAGTGTTGAAATGAGAACAGATACTAGGTTATATATTTGAAATTTGTCTCTTTTTGTGCATATAAGGATTTAACTGTCTGGAAGCTGTTACCTCTAAGAGTCTGTCTTTTCCTGGCTGCTGTTATTGAGTGATATTTTATCCAGAGGTCAGCACTGACTCAGCAAAGCAGGAGTTAGTATTAGCATTTTTTGTAATTCATTTTATGCAGCTTGCAGTTTATACTGAATGGAAGAAATGATTGACAAGTCCAACAGCAACCCATTTTTCCTTTGAAATTCTGTATGATTTTTGCTGACAAGCTTACACTAACATGTATCTGAAGTGATAGAGTTCAAAAGGGAATGCACAATGAAAATAGCAGTTCATTTCTCAAGTTTTTGGTAAGGCCCCAAGTCATTAAGTGTATTGTGCAGGTATGAGTGGATGATTTGCAGAAGGAATTAAATTACTTTTTCTTGTTGATCAGAGATTAGTATTTGGAATAACATACTTTATCTTTTGTGATTCATTTCTTCTTATTCAAGAACCTAAAAGTAACCAACCTTGGGAATGGCTTGGAGAGATGTAAAATGTTCCACAACCAGCTGTTTTCATTTTTCACTGATTCTTATGGCTTCAGTCTGCCCTGATGTAAGTAGGAGCTACTCTATGATCTTGCAGCTACTTTTGCCAAGGCTGAGTATGCCATTCATCTTACTTCCGATATCAAGCAGAAAAGACTCAAGAACTGATATCACATTTACAAGCTGAGTAATTTGTAACCCAGGGGAATGAAGTCACAATAATACAACATTTTAGGATGTGATAATTTGGGTTTGCTATGAAGGAGCTATTTGTTCTTTGTATATCAGCAGGTACTAATCAGCATCAATGAAAGAAAGGCAAGAGAAGAAAAAGGGGAAGGATATTTTGTTTATCTTTTATTATCAATTTCCAGGTCTGTACAGGCTTTTGGGTTTGTACCATAAGTAAGTATTCCTACAACCAACTCTATAGACCAACATTTGTAAGGCATTATTGATGTGCTCCCTGGGTAAGCAGCAATTCTTTCATTTTAGACCTACATCATTCATTATTTCCTGCAGTGCTAAGCTTCATTGTTGTTGATTTTACTATAACCCTAGCACTGAACTCTCTTGGGCTTTATATTGGTAAGTCACCTGGGAGAAATGGATGCTGTCACTAATTTCATTTGCATTGTTCAGCATTATAATTTACATTTAAAGGATACAGTTCAACCTGAAAATGTAAATTCAAAATTTCATCTTGATCAAATCCTTTATTAATTTCCTTTAAAAAATAAATAAATAAATGAGTTTTGGAGAGTTCTCCCCCAACTAGAGACCTTAATAGATTGAATATAGGAGGCACCATGACCTAATGCAAGGCAGCACAACCTAATAGAGCAGCAGGCTGGGATTAGGAAAATCTGAATTCTCTTCATAGCTCTGTCACTGATATGCTAGGAAACACTGGAGAAATCCCTTCACCTCTTTATGCTTCACTTTTCACTTATGTCAAATGGGAGGTTATGGTACCAATCTTCCTTGCAAAATGATTTGAGGTTTACTAAGGAAAAATGCTATATTAATAGTAGAGGGGTTTTTATAAATTAGAGCAAGGCTGTTCACCTGGTGACCTGTGAGCTGAGGGGTTAGTTTGTGGCCTCTGGACTCCCAACAAACTCCTGCTCCCATTATTGCTTCATCTGCAGTAGCAGCAGCCAGATGCTGCTCTGGGATCTTCCTCCCTCTGGCATTTGCTTCTTGCCCACCCCTTCAGAGTAGTATGGCACAGCCCATAGTGCCAGGGAAAGCCATTGCATGCAGCACTGATTCAGTGTGGCTCAATGCAGAGGAGAAAGTAATGTCCAGGAAGCTGAAGGTGGGGTTGGAGCACATGTACCCATGCACCTGTGCCCTCAGTGCAGCAAGAAGTGGGGTAAGTGCCTGGTGCATCAAGGGGTGGGGGGAGCACCCACCAGCCTTATGCAGCAGGATAGGAAGCAGCCATGGGATAGGTACAGAAGTGGGAAGCACCCATTGACCTCAGTTGGGAAGTGCCTGGGTGGCCTGGGGCTCAAGTTAGTGCATCTCACAGGGCATGTGGCTGCAGACCAATAAGAAATCAGACAGCCTTGTACAGATTTAATTTTGTTTAGTGGCCATTGTAATTAATGCAGAAGACCAAGGCATAAAGAGGTGGCTAAAAGTTAATCTTGGCCTCCTTTCTCCTGGGTTGCACCTTCTGTACTGCACTTCTACTAGGTGTAGAACAGGAGGCAGGGTTGTCAACTGTCAGTAAATGTACTGGCTGTCACTAAAAAAATCAGGCTAGAAATGGCTGTCCGTAAAGTCTGTAAAATAAAAATTTAGCTGTCAGTAAAAAACATTAAGTAGATGTAGCTTGACTAAAGCTCCAACAGAGAGAGCACAGCAGTGAAAACTGTTGTCCAAGCAGGAGCACAGCACCCTTCAGGGGATGTTCTCTCTCAGCATATGCTGCTGCTGCATTCCAAGCCACCTGTAATACTGCTGGATCACAGGTAGGCTTCTTTTGGGGTCCATGCCAGAGTGGATGGCTGAAAGTTGGGGGAAGGGGCCAGTGTGATGCAGTTGGGGGCATCAGGATGTTGACATGAATAGAGGGCCTTTGGCAGGTTAGGAGGTGAAGGGAAATACAGTGTTTCATTATTTCAGTCAAACAGTGTTGCCAACACTTTTTTTACGCAAACTGTTAACTGACAACTGATTTCTCTTTAGTTTTTACTATGGTTGATGTTAAACCCCTATATTTGAACTCAGCCTCTGTGTATCAGGCTGGTCTGCAGAGGCTTGCAGCAGATTGCACACATTCAGCTGTAGTGCTCTGCAGGCTTGCAAGAGTTATAGCCCAGCTCTAGACAGTAGGCACTGATTACAAGCTCCCAAGGAAAACTGGACCAGCTGCAGAGGATAATTAGCTGGTCCACAGGAAGCTAAAAGGCTCCTGGGAAGAGGGGACAGACAGACAGGGTTGCTTCAGCAGTGGTTGCGGTACCAGGCCAGGAACTGCCAAGGTCTGGGATGAGACCCAGAGACTGCAAGACTAGAGCCAGCAACACCACGAGGCTATGAGAGGGAACAGAGTTGAGGGAGATAGGGAGGACTGTACTTCAGTGCTGAGGGAGCAGCATGAAGCTGGCAGCACCTTCTCAGGGCCTGGAGAGATCCCAGGTCTGTGAGTCACCCTACATGGACGATGTTAAGTTATTAAGTTTTGATTTGTATCTGGGATATTCTTGTGGGTCAAGTGTACTCGGAAAACAAAAGACTGTTTGAACTATGCAAATCCTTGAACCCGTGACAGTCTCTAACTAGGGCCTGGCAGCAGGGCAGTGCCTGGCAGGACAGTTATATTTACATTACATAAAATACATATTAGTAAACATGTCAGTAAAAAAGTTTAGCTGTCTGTAAAAAGATTGCAGTTTACGTTAAAAAAATCTTGAGTTGGCAACTCTAACAGAAGGTCACTCTTTATCTTCATATTTTCTACAGAAACCCAGACTTGGAAGAAAATGTACAATAGCTTGAAGATCTGAGAGTGAACCTGACTACTGCTTAAAGAGCTAAAGCCTCTGTTAACTGATTAGTTTCAGTGTAATCGTACTCTCACTGAAATTAGGAAGTGAAGTAATCCTTTAATATCAGTGTGAACCCAGTTGGTTAATTCTGTATTTTTTTTAAAAACATCTATGGATGCTTGCAGACAAGCGTGCACGTATATTTCCGCAAGGACAAATAGTGGCAGCACATAGTTGTGCCACTGCTGTTTGTTCCTACAGAACTCCCATGCACGTGTGCTCTGTCATGCAGCAAGTTGCCCTGTCCTGGGGGCCTCCTGGGCCTCCAGGCATGTGGAGCCTGGCTGGCAGCTGGAGCATGGCTCTGGCCAGCTAGGGCCTGGTTTTGGGCAGCACATGCTGTTGCCATTTGTGCTGCTCCACTTTTTTCACCGTGTGTTTTTTTTTTTTTTTTTTTTTTGACATCAGGCTCTGCCAGTGTCAAAGAACCCACTGTGCTGCTATAGTTAACAGTGCAGTGAATGCCTGCACATACCATTCGCAGTGTCACAGACAGGTCTGTAGCACTGCAAACTGCACAAGCAAACTCGTCCAGACGTGCCCTATGGCTGGGTGTAGATGTATATTAACATGCTCAATTCATTTAAAAACTCTGACTGTAACTGTATTTTTGGCTAACTCAGGCACCTGTCTGCCAGGTATGCTTATTTAGTATATATTGAATAAAGTTAATTTGCAAAAATCTGTCATATGCCTCTTTGCATTCCTTAAGATATAGGTACAAGTATCTGGCAATGGAGATATTATTTGGAAATTAACTATTTACTCTCGCAGTATTAATGCCTTCTGTATGTCTAGATGGGGGAATATGATTAACTTACACTTCCATATAAGACTTAAATTTGTCAAGGTCAGATTTTCAGTGTTTCATGGCTGTGGAATTCACATTCATCCCCTAGGCGTATTTAGAATATAGTTGTTCCCATGACCAATACTCATTCCAGCACGATTTTGACGATACATCATACAGTCACAGATTTAGTGAAAATGATTTTTTTTTAACTCCTTATGCTTAGAAAAATGCTGCTGGCTTTATTGCTAACATAATCTTCAGCATTTATATGCAAGGACTCAAAACTGCCATTGCTGTTAACGAGAACAGGATCTGGTCCTCAGTTCACAACAAGTGATTTATATTGTCCATTTTATTTAATTTTTAGAGTAAATAAATGTCACAAAGAAATGGTATGCTGGAATTCAAATACTTAATTGTATAATCTTATGATAACATTGGCTTAAAGGTGAGAAGTAGGCATTATTAACTTTATCCTGGACACCACTGATTAACAGAACCTCTTATTTAGCAGTCAAACAGCCAGATTATCATTATTCAGTACCTTTTCACATCCTTCTTTGGATATGTGTGTAACAGACTACCAATGTGCGCTCACCAGATTGGCTTGAGATACTTACCCTGGGCTAGAAACAGTGCCAGTGAACTCTAAGCGACCCCAAGGGTGGAGCAGGGAGCCCTGCCCTGTGGAAAAGGAGAAGCCAATTGAAAGAAGGGGTTTTCAGTCCCCTCATTTGCATGGAAGGGGGATGGCCGGAGTTGGGGGCCAGCCACCCTGAGCCCTGGTTGGCTGGTTTTCAAGCTAGGGAGGGACTGCCGGAGGGGATAAAAGCAGCAGCCGAACTGGCATGTGGGGGCTGGTGACAGTGACTCCAAGGAATGATGCAGGAGGCCTAAGAAGAGCTGGGGAGAGCTGACCCAGTGGAGGGAGCAGAGAGACCCCTCTGAAGAGCCTCAAAGGCCCTGGGAAAAGAAGGCAATGACAGCTGGCCATGCCTCCAGCCCTGCAGCAGAGAGGGAGCAGCAGCCAGGGCTTGGGGTAGAGAGCTGGTGCCCTAAGGCCCCATCACAGTGTGCTGGATGTGCCGGGTGTCCCAGAGGCTAGGGGTGGCAGTCGGCCCCCCCCACTCCACTACGGAGAAGAAGCAGCGGCCAGGAGCATAGGTGGCATCCTTATCTGGAACAGGGAGCTGGGCCGGTGAGTTGAGGAAACTCCTCACCTCCCCTGGGGAAGCGGGACAGCAGCAGGCAAGGCACGGGGATCCTGAGGAGCACCAGGACAAGGGTCCCTGACTGCTCAGGGCACAGGCTGGCACTTGGAGCGGGACTGGCGAGTCACAAGGCGTGTGGAGTGCCTGGCAATTCATCTGGAGCAGGAGTTTAGAGCAATGACCCCTGGGAGCTGCCTGTGCTGCTTACCCTCTGCCACTGACTGCCCCAGAGGGGACTCAGTCCTGTCTCTTATTCTGCAGCTGACTGTCATCGGATGGAGTCCCCGAGCTTTGTGCTTGGGTCATGCTGATTGCTGCAGGAGCCTACTCTGTTGCTTGTTGCTTGCCTTTTCGGTTGCCACGGAGGGTCACCCTTCAGCCTCTTTGAGGGGGTTTGGGTTTTAATACAATTTGACTGCTGCAGACCAGAAGAGTCTATACTGTTGCAGCCAGTTACCCTACCTGTGGTTCTTAAGTCAAGGGTTGACTAATGCATTCTGGTTTGTCTTGTGATTCTGGTTATGCCATTGAAGTTTACTTGTAAATAACCTTTTCTATTATTCTTGTTTTGTAAATAAAGCATAAATAGCTAAATCAGTTAAGTGTTAGATCTTCTTGGAAAAATGGTCTGCTCTGTGGGGAGCAGGGGCTGGCTGGAAAGTATATTGGTGCTGGCTGGAAGCCGTGCCCCACTCTCACCACACCATCCCTGATATTTGGGCAGGGGTGTGTTGGGGACCGCCGTCCCCAGTGGGCCTAACAGACGCCACCTGCCACTTGCCTAGGGTGTCATCAGCTATAATTGGGGTCTCGCACGTGTATGTTTCTCCTGCCATGACTTGGTATTAATGGAGTTGGTTCAGATGTCTCAGCATGTAGTCTAATTATGAGTCTCCCCAGCATCTCGCAAGGTCCCGAGTTGCTGAGGGCTCCGCCACTCCTACACCCTCACCCGTTCCACCAGGTGGTGGCTAACTGGTTGGTCCGGCCACGTATCCTCAGTTTCTCTCAGATAATCCACAAAAGAAAGGTCAATCAAAACAAACACAACAACCAAAAAGGTTCCCCTGATCTGTGTAGCTGTTCCGTCTGTCTGCAGCTGCCTTCCAACTCAAGCTTGACCTTCGAGGGGTCAAGCACCCCTTTGTTGGCTCTCGGAGAGCCCCCTTGTAGGGCTTGACAAGATTCCTTTTTAACAACTTAAGTTCACTACTGAACTGTGCCCTTATTACAGGGAATATGGTACCCAAAGTCAATAGTGCCCCTCTATTAGGGTTATTATGGTACCCTTCTCCCGCCGGGCCAGTAAATAAACAGTTCTACGCCCTGCGGGGCCAGTACCCTGTGTCCCAGAGCCCCGCTGGGGGTCTGCTCTCGGCCAGAGGCTCCTACCAGCGCTCAGCGGCGGTAGGCTAGCCTTTTGGCTTTAGACTAATATTATGCATAGCTTGTATAAACCTATTCTTGTGTCAAGCTAGGAGGTCTGTATTGAGCAGATTCTTTTTGGTATTGGGTGGTGGAACCGGAGCGTGCTCCATCCACTCCATGCATTGACCTGGTATAGCTGTGCTTCCAGGACCGGTGCAAAAAACCAAAACAAAACAAAACAAAACAAAAAAAAGAAAGCCTTCAGCGTTCCCTTCAATGTGCGCCGGCCTGCTCCACCTCCTCCGCCTCCTCTTTCCAGTCCCGCGTTGCTCCCGCTTTCCAGTCCCGGCCTCTTCTTTATACCGGCTCCAACACACCTGGGTAAGGGGAATTTCTGCCGGGCTCCTCAGGGCTGTGGACCCCCTGCTTAGCCCGGGAGCCTTGGAGCTTGCTGGCTCCTTCTCTCTCTCACAGGGTGGCAACTATTGCGCTGCCACCCGGGTTACATTTATAACATATTATGAGAAAAACAAGGTGGAGTTCATAGCAGGAAGGGTAATGACTACAATGTCACTAATTCTTATTTATTTCGTCATAACTTAGTTTTTGAAGATTCATTTCCAAAAACCACAGGTGATTTCCTAAACTGTTCACATTTCTTCAGCATGTCAGTCTTTAACAAAATTGTAAAGGAAAACTGCCACAGAATATTGCCTACGACCTTCTTTGCTTTTTTCTGATGCAGAGAGAAGGACTTTAAAGGTTTTGTTTGTTCCTTCAGTTTTTCTTCCCAAAAAAAGACTTTACTCCTGCTTGTATATTTACATTAGAAATACCAGGTCTTGACTTCCTTGTTTTAATCAGAAGAGCCTTTAAAGGACTGAATATTTAGAAGGATTGTGATGTCACAAGAGACTCAAATCTGACTTCCATCTTCCCAGGCCTCAGTTGAGGGAGGGAGTAGCATTTAGTCAAATATTTTAAAATATTTTCTTTGCCTTTGCCTATTGAAGTCAAAACTATTAGCAAATACTTGGTGAAAAATGAAGAATTCAACACTCCTTCCCCTTGTGTTGGAAGGAAGAGTATTCCTTTACTGTCCTCTGGAAATTTTCCACGCAAAGGCATAGAAAACTAGATGAGAGTTGATCTAATAAAAAATATCAGATTTACCCAAACAACCTTGTCTGCCTATGTCCTTAGACCAACACGGCTACAACCTACACCTCTGAAACGTGGAAGATATCGAATTTTACTGTTTGAAATGGAAATTATACAACATGAAAAAGAAAGAAGCCAGACGCAACAGTGACATATGTTTTCCAAGCCTATGTAAGAAACACAACATCATTCCCAGGATTAAACATCTACTATCCTCTGATAGTAGAGAGAAACTTAGAAATCATCTTCTTCACCTAACTTACTCCAAAGAGATCAACTCAGGAAGGAAATCACCACATGCTTCAACAACTTCAGACATCTTCCCAAGCATTATACAACGTATACCACAGCTAGGGACAGACATTTAAAAAGCCTGTGCCTGAATTGATTCAATCGTTGCAGGTTAGTCTAACCTGGCTAGGTGAAATCACTTTCTAACTGCACAGACATCCCAGACATGCAGGCACATGTTTGCAGTGGCTCAGGCTAGAAGCCAGGGGGGTGCTAGTGCAGCCCTCCCTTTCCTTGCATAGTACTGAGCTGGGGGTGTGGGGGTGACTAGGTCCTGGCAGGATGCTCTGATTATCCCAGCAGGGAATCGATAACAGTGTTTATCACCCCATTAAGAAAACAACAAAAGGACATTACCAGCTACCTGTTGATTCTACCTGTTGACTCAGCACAGGGCCCCAACCAGGTATGCCAGCTTTTCCCCCCTGCTGGGGAAAGTGGGCAGACCCTGGCAGGGATCCCATGCTGGTGGGAGAGTGGAGGCAGGGGGAGAGTGCTCCCTCTGCCAAGCCTGAGGCACGGCCCAGGCCCAGGCCACTGACTGGCCATGTCCCCCACCACTTGAGTGGCCAGCGGGGGGGAAAAGCCAGCAGACTCCAGCTGGGGTCCCATGCTAGTGTCTCCCCCTCCCTCCCCTTTACCTGAGCTTGCTGTCCCCCTTTACCTGAGCTTTACCCCCCACCCTGCACCTGTCACTCCAGGGGGGGAAAGTCTGGTAGGGGCTGTTGTGCCCCACTAGGCAGACCAAACTTCATCCCCAGCCGGGTTTCCCACCCCTACCCCCTTGTCAGCCAGTCCTCACTGCTCAACCTAGACAGCAGAAGGGCAGGGGAAACCCTGCTGTTCTCAGGCAAAGACTGTAACCCAGCCCTGGACTGCAAAGCATCTAGGGATGCTGGGGGACTGTGATTTTTTTTTTTTTAAAACTTGAACCAGGAAAGGGTCTGGGGCAGAAGCTCCATAAACCAGTTTGACCTAGATCAGTTAAATCTGATTGACTTTTATTAGTAGATGTTTAGGATTGTGAATCTAAAAAAAGATGACAAAGCCGGTAGGGAAATACATATCACCCTAGTGAGGGACTAACATTAGAAAGATGGGGGTGAGGAGGGGAACGCAACTAGGTTACAGGAGATACAATGTTAGCCAACTAAGCCCGGGGGGGAGGGGAGGGAGTTTGTGACGGTGAGAGAGAAAGAAGCTACACACAGATAGAACCCGTTACAATGGTCCACAATGGTGGAAGAAGTGGTTTGAAGAAAGTTTCTCAGTCCATATAGTCTCATCATGGGGGGTCCTCTTCGGGTGGAGCAGGGTTGTGTATTGCTGAAGAATCCTCTCAAAGTGAAGGTCCATGTGGTGTAGAGAGGGGATTCAGGCGGTCCCCTCTGGGTCTGGTCTGGAGGCGGTTTGTCTGGTGGGGTCGGAGTACAGGCGGTGGCCCATGATGTGTTCCACGTAGATGTCATGGGACCAATGGATGGTGTCAGATGCCATAAGGCAGTGCATTAGTTTGGCGTAGCAGCGGGAAATGCGGCAGGCATGCAGGATGCTCCAGTTGCTGGGGTGCCAGGCTCCAAGCATTCCCATGATGAGCACGTCAACCATCATGTCGTAGCCACGGCCCCTCAGGATGTTGGCCAGCGGGACATACTTCTCCCACTTGCGAGCCCAGGTGTCAGTGCAGGCTTGGTGCCAGTTCTCGAAGGGGATGGTTATGTCCATGATCATGACCTTGGCCTCTTCGTTAATGATGATGATGTCTGGTTGCATCTGACTCTCGCAGCCTGGGACGGTGCAGTTCATGGAGATCTCCCCTGCTGTGGCTGGGATGCCCCTTGCCAGGCAGTCCTGGACAGAGTTTTGGCAGAGCTGCCAGGCTCTGGCATGCGGCTTGCAGCTGCATAGCACGTGGGGGAGGGTCTCTGCTGTGTAGCTGCACCATCAGCACCTCTTGTCCCAGTGGTCAAAGCAGACGGCCCCATTCAGAGGCAGGCAGTTGAGGTGGGCACGGTGGAGGAAGCACCAGTCCGCGAAGTGCATGAAGCTCTCATTGGGCATGAAGTGGTTGCTGGAGTCCCACTTTAAGGTGACGTCGAAGACCTTGCCCTGGTCGGGTTTGGCCCTCAGGTCGCCGGCATACTTGTTTCCAATGGAGTCCTTCAGGAACCTTTCCAGGAAGGTCCTCATGTGGGGTGTCATGGTGACATGGTCAGTGTGTGGGGCTGGTTGCAGGGAGACTCCCAGCTCCTGGCGCTCCTCGGTCCAGGCCCAGGCCCAGGCCCAGGCACAGCTGATGGATTTCCTGAGGGGGCGCATGGCATTGCGGGCTTGGCTCCACAGCGAGGCGAAGTCCCCGCCTTCTCTGCTGAACTCACCCTCCAGCAAGCCCCTGACGAAGTTGGCCAAGTCATGTCTGGTCAGCTACCTTGGGATCCTCTTGTGGGCAGTCTCCTTGAGGGCACTGGTGGTGATGGTACTTACAATTTTGTCCCGGCAGGTCAGGAGACGGAAGGCATGGGTGACCACTGTGATGTTGCAGAGGTCTCCCATTCAGGGGCTTTGGTACCTCCCTGCTGGTAGGGGATGTGCAGGACCAGGTTTATCTTTAACTATTTTCAGCCATTTTGAAACTGGTTTATGTGCACTGAACTTGTGTTTTGTTAAAGATTTAAACCAATTACTAATCAGTTAAACTGGTTTGTGTATAACTCCTGTCCCTAGCCTAAGAGTCTTAGGTTAGACTGGTAGTGAACTGAATATGTTTGCCCTTTGGTGGGAACGGGGTAGTGGGGAGAGGGGTACTTAAATTGCCTTCAGTGACCAAGGCCAGCAGGTTGGGGGTGCTCCTGCATGCCTCCCAGCATGCCCCATATGTTTCCTGGACTGCCAGAGACTGCCGACTGCAGCCAAGCACCCAGACCACCCTTGATTGGCTGCTGGGCATGGGAAAGCATATCTCAACCCCCTGCCACATTACCGCAGACCCTCCCCGGTAACCAAACCAAGGCTTCCAAAGGAGCCTTAAAGTGACCATCTTCTGTTGTGAGTTGCATGTGCCTCTATGTCCCAGCCTGCCCACATCCTGCCACCTGATCCCATTTAGGGAGACCAGGGAGCTGTGACATGTCCTAGTTGTTGCCCTGTACAACTCACACCAGAGGCTGTGGGACATCATGCTTGCCCACCTGGACATGACACAGCAGCTTGTTTCCATAGCACATGGCTGTGCCCCAGAGTTAGCAACCAGACATCCCATGCGGGGCCACCCACCACAGCCTGCACCTGGCAAGTGTCCTGGACTAGGCCACTGATTTTCATGTGGCTGATGAGAACAAGGCCACCCAAAACTCCTTGGAAGTTAAGGTGCTCTGGCACCACCTCCAGATCATTCACCACCAGTTCTGGGCCTGTGTCACCAGCACTGACTGATGGGAGTGGATCATCCTGGGCAGCTGAGATGATAAGCCGACCTTCTGCAAGTTCTGGGCCACCTTCATGGACATAATCACCCAGCAGGTCTCCCTCATCACATGCTAGGATGTCTGCATGCAGCAATCCCTCACTCTGGAGAAATGGGTGGCCATCGTCATCATGAAGCTGGCCACGCCCAGCACTTACCACTATATTGCCAACTAGTTCAGTATGGGCAAAACTGGGACCAGAGAGGCCATCCAGGAGATGTGCCTGATCATCCAGGACATCCTGGCCAACTGTTTTATCTGCCTCATCAACCTGCAGGAAGTGGTTGCTAGCTTCCACTGCATGGCCTTCCCCAACTGCCTGTGGGTTGTGGACAGCACCCACATTCCCATCATCTTCATGGCTGAGGCTACCCAGGTGTTTATGAACCTCAAGGGCTACTTCTCTATCATCCTGCAGGGTATCATTGACCACCAGGGCTGTTTACCCATATCTACACCAACTGGGTGGGCAGCACCCATGATACCCATGTTTTCCACAACTCCCCACTCCCCACGCTGATGGAGAGCAGGAACTATGCTCCTGATATTCCCAATTTTATCATTGGTGATGTCTCTCCCCTCAGCATCAGGGACCTGGGTTACCCCCTCATGCCATGGTTGACCCCTGCCCTGGAAGGAGCACTTCAACTACTGCCGAAGCAGGTGCCTCATAATAATTCAGTCGCCTCAAGGAGTGCTGATGGGTTATCAGCACTCACCATGAGGTGGACAAGGAGAACCTGCAGTGACTCACCATCACCTCATGTGTCCTCCACAACATCTTCAAGACCAGGGGGCAAGTCCTCCTGAGCAGAGAATTCACAGTGCATGGATGAGATATGACAGGCCAGGCATATTTAGTGCATGGATGGGGAAGAGAATGTGCCCCCAGCCTCACACTCTGGCAAGCAATACAGATCTGTAACCACTTCATCATCCTGGAGGACCAGGAGTCTTCCTCAGATAAGTAGAGCTAGGGGCCTTCAAGTGCCCATGCCCTGGCACTGAGCCATGGATCTCCTGTCCTGGGCTCCTCTGGCCCTGCATCCCAGGCAATGCTGCCCACATCTCAGGTTGCCTGCCCAGGATACCATTTCCCTTCCCCTCCCCATTGACCCTTGCTTCACACTTGGGCAACACCAGGATGCAGGATAATGCAATGCAAGGAAGAGATGTGCCACAGTTTAAACTGTTGCAGCTGCCAAACTTTTTTTGTTTTTTAATAAAGAAAAGCTGTTGAACATTGCCCGTGTCTCAACTTGGTCTCTCTTCCCATTGACACAAGCCAGCAAACCTTTGGAGGGGGTGGGAGAGGTTTGTGAAGCAGATGAAATAACTTGGAAGAGGCAGTTAGGATGGGAAAGAGTTGGGGGTTGGGGTCAAGGGAAATACTGCAGGAGCTGAATTCAACAAACACAGCACCTTGGAGGGGAGGCATGGGGTTAGTTAGTCTCAGTATTAAAGACCAGAGACTTTTCCATGTAGGAGCTGGACAGGTGAGTGATCCTAGACCAATTGTCTGTATGAAAGAGCTGCAGGGCAGGGCAGGAATGGAAGTGGGGGTGAGAGGCAGCTTCTGGGCTGGGATGGGGGGGAGGGGCTGTGGGGTGGGACGCATTGCCACAATGTTTGCCGTGGACTCCTGGCTCTCCCTCATGAGACCCTCAGCCCCTGCCCCCAGGGCCCAGTCTCCCCTTTCAGGGACCCCAGCCCCATGATCCTTGCCCATTCCTATGGCTCACGTTACTCAGCAGGACCTGAGCCTAGGGGCTGCTCATCTCCACCAAGGCTGTATTGCTCCCTTGCAGTGGGACTTGGGCTGGGAAGGGGGCCCTGGGGAGCAGAAGAACCTCCCCCCAGCTGGATGCAAAATGGTCCAGGACCCTGTCCGTAAATTCCTTCTCCAGACACTGTGACTCTGCCAGCTCTGCAGAGGCATGAGTTTCCTCCTTGAAAGAGCAGATGGCCATCACAACTTCTTCTTGTGCCTTGGAAGCCCGGGTGTAGCATCCCTGGGCTGAGCATGTTTCCCCTCCACATCTGGAGTCTCTCCTTATGCTGGTCCCACAGTTCTGTGTGCCCAGAGCTTGGATGTGGTGGTCAAGGCCCTCAGCATCTCTTCTTATGGACCTTCCTCATGCGTTCTGCAGTTGCGCAGCCTCCTGGCCTTGTGCTGGCATTGCATGGGAAGCCATGCCATCCTTCCTCACACAGGTAGTATCTTTGCAGTCAGACAGGGTAGACACAGAGCCTTTGTGTGAGGCTGCAACTTTTGCTGATAAGAATTAAGTATAAGAGCAGGCATCTGGGACCCACCCAGCACTCACCTAGGCACACATGCAGCAATAGCAAGCTAGCTATGGTAATTCTACTGCCTGGACCCTTTCTCCACCTGGGAGCAGGAGCTGGGTTGCTACTCTCCACCTGGCACAGTGAAGACTGGGGTCCTGTCTGTGCTGTGGGTGGGTAGTAGGTCCTACAGTAGGGCTGGAAAGGGTGGGCCTGGGTCCCTCTACAGGTACTGTGGTGGGTACCTGTATACTCCCTCAGAGGGTCTGGAGCTCCTGGGAACTCAGACCATACCCAGAGCAAGCAGGGACTGACTGCTGCAGGAAATGCTTGCAGAGCTCCTACACCAGCCCCTTCCCCCATGCTTCCCTTACAGGAGAGACATTTCAGTGCTTTACCACTACTCCCGGGGAATGCCCGCCAAGATACCATGCTTCTGCTGCAGAAGATGGTCCCCCAGGAGTTGATAAATAGCTGGAAGGGGGCCCTCTGCTTTGACAGTACCCCAGGGAAGCCCAGATTGTTCTTCAATGTATCTGCCTCATGTTTTACCTGTGGCCTGCTGTGATATCCCTGGACAAGTCTACAATCACCATTGCTATTGACAAGCTGCTCAACAAGTGACCTGAACCCAGGAGAGGGTCTCCAGACCCTGACTGCCTAAGAAAAGTCCTTTCATGTACTTCCCTTAGCTTTCCAACACTTTTCTTCAACCATGAATACTCCAGAAGGGGTTGGGAGTGGGAGTGGAGGTTGCTTTGCTTGCAGGGTTTGGGGTGGGGAGGGCATCCGGCACTGAGATGGGGCAGCAATTGCTGGAGAGTGGTGGGGGTTGCCTTTAGGGATAGAGACCATGACTGTCTGCACCATGAGACTTGGAGTCACCTGGAACCCATGGACTTTCCCCAGGGATCAGATCAAAGGGGAGGGGGAAAGTGCTGGAGTGCCACTTGCAAGACTTTCCAGGTGCACAACTTGGGAGTCACCCTGGCAGCGGGACTGGATCAGATGAGATAATGGTTCCCACATGGGACTCCTGACATCACATCAGTGCCTTCCTTGGACTGGGAGGGAGAGAAGGAAGGAGAGGGCTTGTTTGGCAAGGGGGAATTTGTTTCATTCCTGCTGTTCTGCCACTCTAGTGGCTCTCATTGATAAATAGGTTAATTAATATTAATCTAATAATCTAAGCTAATTAATCTAGTTGTTATTTTTTATTAATATTAGTTGATCACTTAGACCAATCTAAGTGTAATACCCCTCATAGGCCTCATGTGGCCCATGGCCTGTCAGTTGTATAACCCTGATCTAGGATAAATAATAACCCCTTTTTTCCTGACATCATCAAACTTCTGAGAGTGATGATTATGGTAGGCACCTTCTTTATCTTTGAGGAGAACCGTCTTCTCTAAAGCAGCACAATACCACTCCATGCTGTGGTTACTCTTACCTTGAACATTTAAACAGTGTTGTAAGGTTTGCAGAATTGTTTCATAGTTTCATAGTTTCTAGGGTCGGAAGGGACCTGAGCAGATCATCTAGTCCGACCCCCTGCCATGGCAGGAAAGAATAC
>NW_017728949.1:80779577-80796827 GCF_001723895.1 Crocodylus porosus
AACAAGGAGACCAGAAGTTCCCAATGCACTGTCTCCATACCATTAATTACTTTACTCATATTCTCCCATCCATTTTAATTTGGCTCCATTCTAAAGGAAACAATTCTGGACTTTTTTGGAGTAACTATACATGGTAACTATAATATAAGTAGTAATTATCATTTCAGTTCCAGAATAAGAGTGTCCATAGATTTTCCAAGAATTTTAAAGGTGTAATAATAGTGGATATAATTCCAAGCTCAGTATAGTCTTTAGGCTCTTTATCATTTTCATTGCTGTTCTCTGAACCTGCATTAATTCTGCTATATACTTTTGAGACTGAAGGACTAGTGCTATGCACAGTATTCCATGTGTAATTTTACCATTGATTTACATAAAGGCATTGCAATATTTTTGGTGTTATTCTCCAGCCCATCCTTAATGCACTTTACTATTGTGTTGCCTTTTTGATTCAGCTCATTGAGCAGAGCTTGTTATAAGTGACAATGAGTTAGCTTTCTTGAATAGTTTGCTTCCTGGCTAGTATTTATTTCTATACCTCTCTACTCTTCTTCTCTATTTACTTCTTCTTTAACAACAATGTGGTAGGAGACTTATTACTTTGTATTAGTAAACTAGAGCCATAGGAATTACCTCATTAAACACCTAAGAAAACAAAGCCATATATTTTCTTTTCTTTATGTTCTTCACTCAAATACTCTAATAGTAGCAAAAGGATGAGGACAGTTCATGTTTATTTGTAAAATAATGCTGCTACAGTTATGTATATCTCAGCCTCTTTCTAAAGCACAATTGACAATAGAGATTAATCTAACCAGATCCTGGATCCAAGTATTTGTGAATTTTCACAAAATTCGCATTTGGATTGAACTTTTTCAATTGACTCCTATATCTGTATGGCCAAAACTAAAATCTAGGTTCAAATCGCCTTTCTGAGAATTTCATGTCTGTAAATCAGACATGTGGGTTGCTCCCAGTTTTAATTTTAAGTGGTTCATTACTTTGCTGTTAAGAAAGTTGTCAGAAATTGGCTGATATGACTACCCTCCTGATGAGAATTGCCAGGAAATTTAAATAAATGCGACTGTTTCAAGATGATCATTAGTGCAGAAGTAAAACGGAAGGTTATGATTTTTAGATGGTTTTGTTGTTCAATGCAAACTGGTTTTATGTATCTATTTTACACTCTCTGTCACACAGCAAGTCCAAAAGAAAAAAAGAGAGAAATGAAAATGGGTGCTGACTTATAACTACCCAAAAGAGAATTATATAACTTCCCTGCCCTTATTCTGCCACCTGTCTCAAGCTCACTGAAGTCCTTGGAAGAACTCGTGTGTAAACATGAGCCCTGGATATTTTCCATTATTAGAAATCAAGTATGGTCACAGACACCAAAGAGGCGGAGGAAAATGGAGATTCCCTTCCCTCATACTACCTGTATAATTTCCCACAGCCTACCAGAAGCTGTCTAAGCACTCAGAGCAGATGCAGGCAATGTAATATTGGCTTCAGAGAGGCAGTAATAACAACTATCACTGTAATGAGATTTCATGCACACGTTCTCCCAGTCCGTCATAAGGCAAAACTATTTGGAACCTGGAAAGAGCTGTTAGAGGCAGATGGAAATCACAGAATCATAGAAAATTAGGGTTGGTAGGGATCTCAGGAGGTCATCTAGTCCAACCCTTGGCTCAAAGCAGGACCGTCCCCAACTAGATCATCCCAGCTAAAGCTTTGCCTAGTCTGGTCTTGAAAACCTCCAAGGTTAGAGCTTCCACCACCTCTCTGGGTAACCCATTCCAGTGTTTTACTACTCTCCTAGTAAGAAAATTCTTTCTAATATCTAACTTAAACTACCCTTGCTGCAACTTGAGACCACTGCTCTTTTTTCTGTAATCTGCCACTACTGAGAATAGCCTAGCTCTGTCCTCTGTCTTGTGACCTACAATGTAGATGATCTTTCCAGTATCCTGCAGAAATTATGAACATTTTTTTAGTTACTTCAGTTTATATCATTCTGAATGAGGCAAACCATTCTGCTGTCTGGAAGTCAGGCAGTATCGTTGTCATACATTCTGTCCTAGCAGACATCTCTGTGACTGAAGAGGGAGGATGTCATACTATTTATATTTCCCATCAGTGTAATTTCTGTGGCATCTCCTTAATTTAAAATAAACTCCTACCATTTCATCAAGAAAGATAGTTGCTGGATAAATAATAGAAATGCATTTCTATTTGGTTTGTCATTATTCTTGAAAAATAGTAATATAAGAACAGAGCATAAATTTAGTTTAAATGAGTGAAACACAAGTGAGTTTCCTGCTCTAATATGTGCTGAAATATAATAGACTTATTTTCAAGTCATCACCACAGTCCTTATTGTGAAATTTCTGAAGTTTTTGAACTAGCTGCTTCAGCAGAAGTTTTGGAAAGTCCTTTGCTTATTAACAAAAGAGGAGGTATGTCAGAATCTTTCTATCTTCAGTAGAATGGGAGCATTATTCTTCATTGTCAAAGAAGAAGTGATATGGAGGAGGTCAATGATGAGGAAGTTTTAAAACAGAAGCAAAACCTTGTGTGTAGCCACCATCATTATAGGTGACACAGATAATGATGACTGTAGGTAAGGTTACCCTGACGCTTATTGTTATAAGATTTTTTTTCCACTGCTCAAATTTAACAGTGTGGGCTAAAATTTCTTATGGTAGGTCTACTTCTAGCTGTGTTTTTATTTATTCATTTTTTTAAGAGAGCATTTCAGCGTAAATGGTTTAGTCATTGCTTAGAACAAGTTTAGGGAAAATAAGATTTTAAACATTTGGGTAAAACTTTTTTTTGAGAAGCTAAAGCACCACAACCGTTTGAAACAGGGATGTGAAACTTGTGTCAGTAGTGCAGTGGTTCTCAACTTTTTTAGACCTGAGGCACCACTCAGTAATCCCAAGTCACCCTTCAAGAGACTCAAGACACTTCTTGGAAATGTCCAGCTCTTAGTTTTCACTTTTTCTTGACTACATAAAAATAATAGAGCAATTCTTTTGTTGCAAAGAACTCAGAAAGATCACAAGTCAGAATGCTTTTAACACTTTGAATTCCTATTTGAAAACTCTGGATTTATCTTGTGACTCATACTTGCACACCACAGTGCTAACATTGCATGACACATGTGGCACTTTGAAAGAATCTCAAGGCACCCCAGGATGCCATGGCACCCTTGCCTTGCAGAGAATCACTGCTCTAGTGTCAGTGTTACTGGTCCTAGCCCTTTCTTTGGACCATAACCTTGTCATGGTGGAGAGGCCTGTATGTTCCAATGACCCTCAGAGCTATGTCGTCTGAAGTTTTGTACTTCTGGTAGGGTCTCCCTTGATGAACAGATCTAAAGTGAGGTCCCAGACTAAGCATGGTCCAAACTCCTGAAGACCCCAATCATGGAAGAGACATACTTGAGGACCTGCTAGTTCTCGGTGGCTGTGAAGGTGGATGGGGGCTGCAGCAGGTTGTCTTGGACATCCTTGACTCTGGGTTCAGGGCTCCCTCCTGTCAAATTGAACACAGGATTTGCTGTGCCAGTGTATCCTCTGGATAGCTGTTTTGCCAGGTCTTTGCTGACCAAGATCTGCAAATGGAAACTAAGATCCTGGTCTACAATGCACCTGTTATACCCATGCTGCTCTATGGGTGTGAGATGTGGGTGATATATTGAAGCCATTTTCCGTGCCTGGGATGGTTCCATTAGTGTTACCTCAGGAATATCCTTTGCATTATATGGGAAGACCACTGCACCAAAGCCAGCATCCTCTCTGCAGCTAACATAACCAGGATTGAGGCAAAGATCATAAAACATCTTCTCCGCTGGGCTGGCTATTGTGTGTGGATGACTGATGTTCATCTCCTGAAGCAAACGCTCTTCTCTCAGCTTAGTCATGGTAGGAGGACCCACAGAAGACAAAGGAAGTGCTACAAGGACATCTTGAAAGCAAATGTTAAGAAGGGTGGCATCAACTCTACAAATTAGGAAGTGCTGGCTAGTAACAGATCTCAATGGCATTGCAACCTACAGCCCACTTTGAAGAAAAGCATCTTGCTCAGGAAGCTGAGAAAAGGCAGAGGAGGAAGGAAAGTGCACAGCATCCTGGCCAACAGTTGTGGCCTCCTCCGCCACCCCAAGGCACCACTTGTCATATCTCTGGGAAAAATGCAGACCATGGATTGGACTCTTTAGCCACCTTAAAACTCATCAGTGATCCCCCCACACATCAGACATCATCCTTGGATCGAGGGATAGCTGATGATGGACTTTTCATGGGGAAATTTCCAAAAAGAGACAGAGTTTGCCAATTAAATCCTTTAAAGACTGTCTGCCCTGACCATACTACTCAAGGCTGCAGGAGCCTAGCTGGCCTATCTACTTGACACAGGAAATGAGATCAAAGAGAACGTCTTCTTTGCCTCTTTACTGTATTCCTCCAGGTAGATCCAGTAAATGGAGGGGAAAGAGTAACAGCATGATTTAATTGCAAAGGTTTAAGGACTTGGGCTGGGTATGCTGATACTAGGAAACATTGCCTAATGTAGTTGAACGTGAGTGTGGGACTAAGGTTGATGTGGCAATCAAGGTAGGAAGGACTGGTAAGGGCAGTCTTTAAGGCAAATGGGTATAGCATGAAGGAGTGCTGAGAAATAGGGACTTGAATGGGGTAATTTGGAGCTGAGCAGAACCAGGTGCAGGGCCTGGCAGGCAACTAATACCTGGACAAGGGCAAGTTGCTGAGGGAATATGTGGGAAAGACATTGGGATATGGCCCTAAATGTGGGGCTTGTCAGGTTTTTTGACTCTGACATAGGCCAGTTTATGATGCAGTATCACAGGTATTACAGTGTCTAACTCATCTCCTGATAGCCTGCTGCTAGTATTGTGGTGATATTTGCATCATGAATAGTCGGATCACAACTCACACTGTGTTAGTTCAAGCCTGCTGGAGAGCTGGTTTGTATTTGTTTTGCTTAAAGTGGCTGCCTTTATTACATACTAGTATTATATTCTCAGACCTATGCTAATGCCTAGCTTTCAATGTTGATAGTACCAGGTAATCAGAATGCCAACACTGCTGAATAAAGACATATCCTAGATTTAAATCCATGGGTCAGGCACTGTAGGGTCCCCTGCTGTTGCCTGCCATCACCATCTAGAAGCAATTGCTACTAATGCTAGATCATCTTGTTAGTGGCATCCATAGCTTCATAGAGGAGCCTATTCATTGCTGCCAAATGCTAAGCATCATTAACAGTTATTTCTTGTTGTTAGATGGCAGCCTGAACCCAGGTCTCAAGCCAGAGGCAATTAAGATATCCAAGGACTATGATGCCAAGGCCAGTGGAGCCAAGTGTGGGAGCATTTAAGTCTCATGAGGAAAAAAATGATCCGAAGGGCATATATGTAAATTAAGTGTGGGTGCAATTCAGTAGGTCTCTAGGGAGTCCCCAAGCCTCAGCAGAGGGAGCTGGGTGGTCATATGTCATATTCTGGTGCCTGTTTCAAAAGGGTGGGGCTTGGTTTTATGAGCAGATTTTGGAAAATTGCCTTTATTGGTTCTCTCCCTCCCTGCCTCTCTTGAATTTGGATGTAGATGGATAGATATAGTGGATGTAGGTAACACAAATCTATATAGAAAGCTTTATTTTTTTGCAAGAAAATGTGTACTCTTATTTTTCTTTTCTTATACTAGTTCAGCTCACTTTTTTATTGGAATTTTCATGGTATCAACACTTTGTATGCCACATTTGACATTATTCATAGCCTATTTCAAAGAAATGGATATCCATTACAGACTTGTAAGCTTCATTACATTGGCCAACAACCTTTCCTGCTGAGAGCCTGAGTACAAATGAGTAATAGACAGTCCTGTGGCTGTTCTTTTGTCACTACTAAAAGTAGTGCAATGAGAAATCTACGGTATGTTATAGACAACAAATATAATCAATGTTCTCATGGCAACGCAAGCAGAAGCTATTGTGTTCATGTGGCAGTCATCCCAGTGTGGGCTTGGGAGGTAGTGATATTCAAGGAAATAAATGGTGAATTCTTTCCTTTGATCAGGGCTTTTCTGTAGACCTCCATTCTTTCCTGCTCCCATTTGTGCCCATAACTATTTAAGCTTTGAGATATTTACTATAGAATAATATTCCCCAGAGATCTTGATTTCTTTTTTCTTTCTTTGGCAAAACAACCTCTGACAAACTTATGCAGTGCTTTTCCCTCCCTCCTCCACAAGTAATCACAGTTCATTCTAGAACGGAGTGAATAATTTGTAGAAAATAATTTATTCGGTTAATTTAGCTCATTTATTTCTTTTCGCAAATTATCCATGAACTGTTTATGGCTGCCTCATTTATACTTCATATATTATTAATCATTAAGGGTCCTGGTTTTTTCTCTTTAAGAGTTGCAAATTTTCGGATAAAACATCATGAATTCTCTGATTTAAAAACCCCAAATCCGCATTTTTCTATGATTAAAACGAAATAGAAGTATATAGACAGGTATCAATTTAACACAATGTTTTATTGATATATATACAATTTTAAAGCAAACTGGAAGCCTGCTAGTGTCTCAATCACTATAACAACATAGATTCAAAATACCTATATATTTTGGCATTTGATTTTGTTTTTTTTTTTATCATGGAAAATCATAGCTCCCCCTCCCCCTTCACTCACCAGGATGCGGGTTTAGGTGTGCCTGTCCTCTCGCTGCTTTATGGCACTGAGCAATCCTGATATGCCAGTGCCCTGCCCCTGCCCATGCTGTTGCCCCTCACTCCCAAGCCACAGCTCCCCAAGCCTTGCCACTGCCCCTTGCTCCCAACCCACAGCTCCCTGGCCCTGCTGGTACCTCTCACTGCCAACCCACAGTCTCCCACCAACTTGGGCCATGCTGGTGCCCCTCACTCACAACCCACAGCTCACAATCCCTGCTGGTGCCCTGTCTCCTGACCCACAGTCCCCCCCCATCCCTCCAATGCCCCTCAGTTCCAAGCCATAGTTCCCCCAGCCCTGCTGGTGCCCCTTTCTCCTGATCCACAGCCCCCTGTCCCACCCCTGGCCCTGCCAGAGGGGCTCCCAGCTGCCCCTGTCCTGCCTGAGCTGGAGCATGGTGGCTCTGATGAATGCGGGTGGTGGTGGAGCAAGTCTGACCCCAGCACAGGCTGGAGTGAGAAGGAGGGGATGCCTGTGGCAACCTGGGCTGGGGCTCCTGCACAGTGCCAGGTGGTGTGGCCTGCCCTAGTGCTGCCAGTCCAGCCATGCAGCTCCCTGCCAACTCTAAAGGGCCTCCTCACCCCCTTCCCCTGCTAGAGGGGCAGGAGCCTCCCCTCAACCTCTCTGCCCTGCCCCAGCCCTAGCACCCAGCCACATTCCCCCCCTTAATACACCCATCCCTTCCACACACCCCTGCCACAACACACACAGACTCACATGCCCCACCTTCCCCCCAGACAGTACTCAAGCCCTGGCCCTTCAACCCCTGCCCCCCACAAACTTACTTGCATGCAGCTGCTGGGGCTGCTCCCACCACCCTGCCTGGCTGTATTGCTGGCCAGGTGTGTGTGTGCACACATGCACATGGCACCCCCACCTCCATTTGCCTTCTCCTCACTCCCCTCCACCCTCAAGCAGCTCCTTGTAGGCTGGAAGGCTGCCAGCCTTGAAGGGAAATGCACAGTTTCCTGCAGTTTTCTGCTTTAAAGAGGAAAATCTGTGTTTTTCTTCTTTAAAGGAGAAAATCCACATTTTTCTCCTTCAACTGAGAAAACCCATGTTTTTCTCAGCAAACAGAAAACCCAGATCCCTGTTAATCATATACTGTCATGACTGGTCATAAGGAGTTTACTAGGAGCATTCCATATTTAAAATTTAGGTTGTGTTAATTAGTTTGGATTGGTCACCTGGACATCACACCATTTCATTTTTACTCCCTGATTAGGTGACTGTAACTACTAGAACTCCTGATTTAGCAAAATAATCAGGCACATACCTAATTTTAAGGACGGGGCACTCCAACTGACTTCAGTGAACTGTTTATCTCCTTAATGGGAGAAAGATGCAAGACAAAATCAGATTTCTAATGTGAAATGCTTACATTTATCAATTCAAATGTGTTTTCTGTGTATATTTTCAAATATTTGCCTAAAATTTGATCTTTTTTTTCAAACTTTCCTACCTATGAACTTGCTTGCTTTCTGTGACTCTTCTGACAAACACAAGAAGACAAATATAGCTAGAGAGAATAGCGCTAGATGTTCACAAAACATGTTGTGAAGTCTCCATCCACTACTAGCCAATTCCTGTAACATAGCTGGAAAATACAGGAGAAAATGATACCAATTATGTTTTCCAATTATAATAGAAATTATGATACTTTGTAATTACCTCCCCCATACTTTAATTTCATTGCTGATTTGCCACAGTTCTGCAGGCACCTCAGGTACTGTATACAAAGAAGCCTTTGGCAGAAAACTAATTAGTGACCAATTGTTGTTGTTATTCCTAAGGCACAAAGCAGGTGGCACCTAAAAGACTGATAGCATCTTTTTTTTTTAATTATTCCTTCCTTCAGCAATGAATTCACATGACTGATCAGGATAGTGTTCCCTGTCTAAGGGTTAACAGTCTGCAATAATCCTGCCAGAGGCACCTCCAGTGGGTCCCTGGTGATTTCCCTTGGGTTCTAACAGCTTTGCCTTCAGATACAGTCGCCAGGATTTTGAGAGCAGCCCAATGTGTATTTTCATTCTTTCAGCTTCTGGAATGGACTATAGCCTGTCCCTATGCTCCCTCTGCGATGAACAGGAATTTGATACTGGGACTACATGTAGGACAGGGACAATAATTGCCTTTCTACAGAACACCTCTGCACATTTTTAAAAGGGTGTTTTTATCAAGCAATGTGTAGCTTCTAAGGTCATCGTGTATGATATGGAGATGTGTAGCTTTCCAAGGGCCACTACTCTGAATAGGAATTATGAACACTTTTCACCCACAATCACCTCTGATCCCCTTAAGATAGACTAATCATGATTGAAGGAGTTCTTTGTTTATCAGGATAAACATTTAGATATCTGTGATTTAGTTTTCTAGATCCTGTGCTTGCTCTGTCATAAATTTTCTCTATAAGCCAAAAGAATGGACCTTAAACCCCTAAACTGAGGAAACAATATGCAAATATGTTACAGCATTCTTGCCCAAGTAACTATTATTTGTTGTGTTAGGACATCACTGTGCTAAGTATGGTGCAAACCCAGTGCAGAAAGTGACATTATAGTTTCCCAAATGAAGAAAGGATATGATAAGTGCATGTTACAAATATTGGGAAGAGGTAGCAGGTGGGAAAATTAAGAAAGCATTTTTAAGACCTTGTAAAACTCGAGATGATTTAGAGGGAAACAAGATTTGGATAAAGCATACCTAAGATTAATGTCAGATGTGTCTGTTGATCAAGGAACTAGCTCATCTCACCTGGTAATTTACAACAGATATCATAGCAGAAGTGAGTAAATTAGAGGTTACTCATTTGAATTAACATTAACATGAGATTATTGAATGGCAAAGTTAGTTTTATCTAAATGAAGTCATTGCCAGACTTTTGTGGTGGTCATTCATCATGAACACTGTTTAGCCTAAGATCAGTTCCTACAGAGGCCTCATTTCTTAGCTTTTGATGGCTCCAAAAACAGGGACAGGATTCATATGACTGGATTCAAATGCTTTGGGGCTGGCTACTCAATTGTAAGATGAGCTTACAAAAATGTATAAGTAAACAGATACAGTTGTCAGACTTGGGTACCAGCTGCAATTTAGAACTGATAGATTATTGAACTATTGAAAATTGGCCTTGCCAGCAAATTAATCTGTTTTTACTTGAATGGTACCAAATGCTCTTAATAGAACATGTCTCACAGTATCATTATAAGTGATGGGTGAAACTGTTCAGGTAAAATTATTTCCTAACTGTGCAGAAAATAATATTCTCCCTAACATGTCCCCATTACCCATAGTCAGTATTTTAAGACTGAAACTCAACCCTTGATGTTAGAAAAAGTTTAATTATTTTTCCCCTTTGTTCTATTTTACTGTGGCTAGAAGTATTGGAATAGAAGAAGCAGTTCCCTTGTTTTTTAACTGAAGGTAAGTAATTGCAAGACTTTTTAAAAAATATCTTGATGTACGTATGTTCTCATGTTCCCACTTCATGGACTGATCATAATACTGGCACAAGAATAATAGAAGGTTTATTGTCTATACTAATTTACTATAATAATGCTTTCTTGTCCTAGTTCCCTCTGATTTGTAGAAGGAGTATCAGAAAACTTCAGATTTGTTTTTGACAACCATGTATTGAAGAAAATGTTTTAACAGTGGGCTTGGGGTTATAAGCACCTGGAGTCTCACCACTACCAATGTCTTCAAGTGATTTCTGTCAGTGGCCTAAGGGTGCTGGCAATGCCAGGGGGAAATGCAAGTCAGAGTAATAATTCCAGCTGCCCTGTGGTCAGTTCAGTTCCTCTAAAAAAAACATCTTGCGTACAGGAGGATGAATAACACCACCCATTCTCAAAATCTTACTGCTGAAATCAAGTTGAAGGAAACGCCATGTAATATAATGGAATCTTAATCATTCTAGTCTGCATGGATTCATCTTGGATTCATCTTTACTCTTTGTACTGACTTTGGCTCTTCCAGAATTTACTTGTAGTGGGCAACCCTGAACCAGTTACAAAGCAATATTTTTGGTGATTAATTAGCTTCTCCAGCTAGTTTCTAGGAATACTGGTGTCATTTTTTTCACCCAAGAAGTTAGTTTTCAGCGTTTAGAGGGTTGTTTCCATTAGGAGGAAGAGACCTTGATCATAGTCAAATATTTCTGCTATGTATTCCCATTTATTTACCAGAATGTACATAAAGACCTGTTTCCTTGAACACAGTAGAGACCAAAGAGACCAACTGGTCATAGTTCAAGTTTCTTAGAGTCATCAATTTACTCAAAGACACTCTCTCAGTATTTCCCCGCTCCCCAAACGTCAGGCTACCAATACTTCTATGGCTATGTTCTGATTCCCTCTTACGCAGAAGCACACAACTCCACCAGCCAGTGTGGCAGCTTCTGGTTTTTATCTCTGGAAACCTCTTGGGCCACAAAGTTTTATTTCTTTCTTTTATTTGTTTGTCATACTGTCTATGTTTTGTGTGCTGGCCCATATTCTTTCAGTTATTTGATTCCATAAAGGACCCTGATTTGTTTCTTACATTTATACTGCATAAGGTCACTCTCATCAGCATCCTTTAAAGCTTTGTCCATCCCCCTAGCATAATCAAATACTACCAAAAAGATCATTGGCAGTTCTCCCTTCTGTTTTTACTCATTGGTGCACAGACCTTTCATTTTCCTGAGTGAATGTAAAAGTCTTTCCTTATTCATCACTCTACTCTGCCATTCCCTGAACTGTTCTGCCTGTTCCTATCATTTAGGATCATATATAATTAGTCTCGCCACTCCTATTTATGAGAGCAGAATATTTTAATACCCACTGGTTTAAGTTTGCAGTCTGGGTACTCTGCTCGATTCTCTTGTCTTATGCATTTTACACTAACAACATGGAACAGCTTGTACCTGGATTTAAAAACAAAAATAATGACACTAATTATTTCAGTTGGATGTTTGTTAAATCAATGCAGATTTATTCAAGTGTCCTTTTCATTCAAATTACTCAGGGGACTCAAAGAAACAATTGCTTTCTAAAGGAAAAAGAAAAGCAATAGTTTGTGCAATTACTATGAACTCCTTTTGCTTGCTGTTGCTATGCAAAAAATTACTATTGGTAGTATTTAATCCAATTGCTATGGTAAAAAAATTTTTTTTCATGAAAATTGTGGAGCTCTTTGGGCATTTCAGCTTATATTGTTGGGGAAACTTATTTAAAATTTACAATGGAAAGACAAGTTGATTAATAACATACACTGTTCTCCATTGCAGTCTATAAAGCTATGAAGAACTGAAGCTGAAGGAAGAGCTGAGGTAGCAATGCAGAATTTTTTAGATGCATAGCTACAGCCCTGATACATTTTTAAAAGTTTTTTTCTCACTAAGAGTAGAAAGTGCTAGTAATTTAACTAGCAAGAAATAGCTACTGCACCTTGGGGAAAGCCAGAATGTATGTGCTTCTTTCAGTTATCTTAAGTGAACGACACACATTATGGCTCCAGGAAGTGAAATCAATGTTTATAACTAAAGAAAACTAAGCGAGAAACAGATCAGCTGATTTGAAAGTCATATAGATATAAATACTTACAATATTTTATATTGTTCCATAAAAAAGTAACTTTCCTTGGCATTTAACATAATCAATCTATAGTAAATGTGAGTCCTACTCCATCTCTGTCTAAATCTGCAGGTTTTCTTCAATTTGCCATTCTGTTTACCTTACCTCTTATCTAGGACCACATTTGTCTGTTGTGGTGGTGATGAACCAGCTTCATTAGAATTTCAGCAAAAGACTTAAAAACGCATGAAAGTAATGCTGATTAGTCAAAACACAGAAAGGAAAATTTGCCTTCCAGCGCAGAGCATTAGCATGAGTGAATTGCTTAATAAGTCTTGTGCAAAATTCTTAATTTGCATAATCATTATTTAGTAGCACTCCATTCACTATTCATGTGCTATATCAGTCTTCAAAACTGTAACATTTCTCTTCATGTGTGCTTCCAAAATGAGATAAAATTGATGTGACTTCACTATACAGCTGGTTATTTTTAGATTGTCATGGAACTTCAAGAATAGAACAATTTTTCAAATCAAATGAAAGGCAGTTAAGGTACTGAGACAATCTTCACTCTACCTCAAAGTAACGTGTAAGCTTATCATATATTTATGGTTTATGCATAATAGTGTATTGTTCCACATAAAACACATTTTTGAACATAGAAATTATTTATTAGATTTACATGCCACCCTTGCTGAAAAGCCTGAGGGAAGCTTACAATAAAAACTTATAAAAACGGAACAACATATCAAAAGTAATATTAATTTTTATACTAATATTTAGTATTATTAAGAAAGTAATAACAAAGCAAACTTTCTCTCACCTCAGATTCAAAAGCAGTCCGTCCCACCATACCCCACCCCATCCTGCATCAAGAAGTGTGCTGCAACCCAAACTTGCTTCCCAGCCCATGTTAAATGTGTCTCACTGCTCATCATGTAGAGCAGAGTTAGTTTGTATAGGTAGTTTAGCAGCAAAAACCTCAGCTCTATTATGGATCTGTTATCTTTGATACATTTCACAATGATAAAACAGTACAGTCCTCTGCCATGATTTCTTCTCATTCCTCTAGCTATCCATCATTAAATTGTCTCTCTACTGGCTATTGTCTGAATGTCCATTTGGACAGCAAACGTGGCAAAGAAAATCTTTTATGCAACTTGCTGGCAAAAGCAACTGTAAAAGTTTCTCATATATCAACTCCATGAAAATGCTACCTTAAAAAACCTGCATTAAGTAAATTAGAAATAGAGCTTATAGCATGTTTAATCGAGGAAGAATTTCATTAATATCCAGTATAATTCCAACAAAGCCAACAGAAATTACACTGGGGATAATTTTACCCCAAGTATCCAGAACAGCTATTTACGCTGAATTTCATATTACAACACATTCATTCTGAGAGCTGTTTTTTGTGAATGACACCTTTACTAATGTGGCTTATCACCTCCTGGGTTTGGTTTCTGCTTCCTTGGACAATTTTTTCTCTAGCCCTCCTTTCTCTCTCTCTCTCTCTCTCAAGACCTTTCATTGTTGTTTTTATTATTTACTGCACCTAGTTAGTGAATCACAATCCACTTTTGTATTAGTAGTTATTTCCCATTTGTTCCAGATGTATTGAATGCTGATATAGTGCCTCTGTGAAGCCTACAGACCCTTTTTTTTTCCTTGGCAAGCCAATGAGACTTTGGTTTCTTTGTTTCTTCTTTGGTAAAGTAAGGAAACATGTGCTTTGCTGTGTCTAGATGCACGTTTAATAGGGTTTGGTTTTGGTTTTTTAATATTTGATACAAAACCTGGGAGTGAGAATTTTACTCTTACTCTGGCTTCTTTACTGTAGGTAAACGGGTTAGAGCAATGTAAACGGGTTCTGAAAGCCATGATTCAAATTGGGAGAGCATCTTCCTAGAATGAACCCTGCAGAAACCCTGAGAATCCCATTGCCAGCCCTGGCATAGAAGACATGTTGGGGCTTGGTATGCTGCAGGGATTTGGAGCCCATTATGTGACTTGGGGGATGGAAAAGGAGACAGAATGGCTTTTGGCATTTGAACCACCCCAAGAGCCCAGGATCAGGAGGTTACAAAGGCTGTTTAAAGTCCCTTTAGGCAGGTGCATGGGATCTTAGTCTAGGGGTATATGTGTATTTGGCCAGTAATGGAAGTGTACAGGTCCTGTTTTAATTCCTTCTGAAAGAGTGACAGACCAGCTACATGTTCACCGTTTATATCTTCCACTTTTCACAATTTTCTCTTTACAATTTTGCATCTTGCAAAAGTAGAAAGAAAGATCTGTTGCCAGGTATTAAGAGAAATATGCTCTTTCCTTTGATGTTCAGGAACTGGAGAAGAGCTGGTAAGAAGAGAGACTAAATTTCAAGATGACATGCTCTGGCTTGATTGCATTTGAATTTTAGGTGGCTGAGCTGCTACTACTCCTCTGGCATCATATGGGTTTCTCAAGAGTAATGGTTTCTCATTATCTCTGTTACAATGAGATCCCATTATTCAAAGTTGCTTGATTATGAGGATGGAATAATATTGATAGTAATGCTAAAATCCCTGGTCTGAAATTATTTTCAGCTTTTTTATTACTTCTTTTCTAAAGTTATTACTGATTGCTCCTTTCACTGGAATAGGGAACGGAGAAGTACTTGAAGCAATACATATATATTTTTTTGTGGTCAATAGCTTAAACCAAGTGAAAGTTTGAGAGATTTTGATTAGAAATTATATGTACGAGAAGTTTTTTGATAGTTGGGAGTAATTTTTGAAAAAGAATTAGATACAGATTTAGAAACGAATGTGAATGAAATAGGAAAATACATGTCTAACAGGTGCCCTTACATAGTCAAAATTTGTCAGCGCTGAGTGACTTGACCATTAACATTTGTGCCCCAAGTGAAGATATGAAACATCAGTCTGTAATTTTACATTGTACACACACACATACACTCCTCCTAAAAGCTCCAAGAAGAAAGATATCTACAATAACTCTGCTTATCTGAAGTCTTTGTAAATAACCTACAGAGCTCCTGCCTGTACCAAATGCGTACACCTCTTTAGTAGAACATGTTTATAGTCATATTTTTCTGTGAAAGGAAAAATAAAAAGGAGCTGCACCATTAGCCTCCTAATCAAGAATGCATGTAAGAATGACAGCTAAACTCCTCTTCCCATTAAGACTTGCATATGCCTTCTAGGCCTAACATTTTTAACAGCTTAATAAGGCAAGAGTGAAGAGGATACCGACAGGGGAGTAAGTCCCTGGGCTAGCTCTCCCAGTCAGCAGCTTTAGCAGTGTAGCTTGAAGGAAAAGCTAAAAGGAGAATTGGCGAGATGATAATTGTCTATTGGCTAAGTTGGCAAGTTGTCCCCATAGGAAATTTAAAAGTGAGTCATTTTGATGTGTTTTGGTATTTCTCCAGCAGCACATTCAATTAAAAAACCCAAATGACTTTTCAGTTTCTTGTCCAGTTATCAAAACAAGAACTGAATATGCATTGCCATGTTCAGTCTGTTTGTGGCTGCTTCGTATAGTAGGCATGAGGACAATGCATTAGTGGTTAAAGTGAAGGACTGAGAATCAAAGTTCTGGAATCCGTCTCTCACTATACAGCCTTGCTATCACTGCTTGCATAGTAACCTGGCCACATGTTAATGCAATTAATGGTGTGATAAAACAAGAAGTAATCATATTATACATCTTTTGTGTATTAACTTTGTGGTAATGGGAACATTGCACCCTAAATTGAATGTGTGGCCTGGCATCAGCTGATTGGGGGCCCCAGTCTCAAACACGCATAGGAGCCCTTGACTCTGATGCATTTCCAGGGCTAGGAACATTGATGAGCTGACTGGTACTCTCAGCCTCAGGGGTGTATTGAAGTCAAGGGCTTCCACTCCTAGGGACATTAGGATAGTGTCACACATTCGATTTAACACTTACTGGGCATGTCCACTCATAACGCTATGTTGCTGTGTCACTACGGTGACATAGCGTTCATGATCAAGAACTATAATGCCACAGCTACATCGCCATAGTGATGCACTCCCCCATTATAGCACATCACTACAGCAACATGTTGCCTAAAAATAACTGTTTTCAGCATGCGCGGTGCAGTATGGAGTGTTACTGTGCCATCTTTTGGTACTTCCAAAAGGAAATACTAAATGACAGCACAGTAACAATATCACCATAGTGGCGTGTCCACTAAGTACATTTAAAACATGAGCAGACATATATTCAAGTAGTTTAGGACATGTTAAGTATCCTTGAGGCATTGCAAAGTTGTTCCCTTTCAGGCAAGAGTTATCTCCTACCATGTACTAACTTTAATAGGTCACTGCATTCCAGTCATTTGCATCTGTTGCAAGTAAATGTGTGACACCACCCTTACACAGGTAAGTAAAAAGATACAGATTTCAATTTTCAAAGCAAAAGTGCATGTAAGAATGTGTATTACCTGGTTTTTAAAGACTTTATTGTCTTGGAAACAGTCAAATCAGAAAAGAACATATTGTGCTAGTCCATCAGTACTTTGGGGGAAAAAATAGTGTAAGAACCTAATGGTCAGGCTCAATTTTTTCCCCTTATTTCATGATTTCCTTATGTGAATGAATATGAAGGCCAGTGTTTAAATATTCCAAACTATCAAATATTTAAAGCATGCTGTGAATTTGAGGAGAAACTCCAAATTTGGATAAATATGGATATAACACTGCCTCTGTTGAAGAAAATAGCAACACTTCCCATTGTCTGTAGCACAGCCAGAATCTCACCCTTTGTAATTGTCCCTGGGCAGAACCATCAATCCTCTGAAAGCCCACAAACAAGAAGAAGAAATACAATATGGGGTTTTAAAACTATAGTCTGATACAAGACATACAGCTCTGACAATGTAGGCAAGTTTCCTAGTCTGAATCAAAGCCCG